>NC_064559.1:145205457-145508487 GCF_937001465.1 Orcinus orca
CCACCACAAAACATGCTGTACTATTTTAAAAAGCTTTTTTTTGGACCACATTATTAAAAACACAGATTGCTATGTGATAATAAAGCCTCATTCTTTGGATTCCTGAACTTCAAGTTTAAAGAGTTTCCCCTTTTCCTAATTTGGCCTCTAAGATAAAAGCTGGACAGAAAGTATAATTTATTGTGTATACTCTAGATGCCAAGATAATTGATTAAAATTTGTGTGGAAAGGGGAATTTTCTTTGAAATTATGATGATGAGTTTCTTTTAGGTAAGGAGTAGACATAATGTACTTTTACTTTCTGAAAAGAATGTAAACTAAGTGAGGCAATTGTCCATCCAGTTCCCAAGGCTAAGGTCAACTAGAGACAAGCAGGTCAGAAACAGAGTTCAGTTGAGCTCAAGAATTCTCACTGCTTAGACACGCTGTTCACTTTGGCTAGATTTCGTCTTCCTCTCACCTCCCACTAATCCCTTCAGTCATCCATCTTTTCCTTTAGTTCCCTGCTTAAATGTCGCTTTCACAGGGCCTTCCCTGATCACCCATTTTTACCCCAAACACTTCACCCTGCTTGTTCGCTGTTTCAGCTCATTTCCTTCCCAATGCTTTTCAAGGTTTGTGATAATAATTTGATTAGTTCTCCTTTTCCTCTAAGATGGAAACTCTCTGATCCCTGCTCACTGCCCAGCATGGGTCCAATATTCAGTAAGTAGTTGGTGGATGATTAAATGTGGGGGACCGTCTAGGGTGACAACCCACATAACTCAGTGGTGGGGTGAGGAGGGCCCGGAAATGGGGAACCACAGCCATGGACCCTGGTCTCCTCTCTGCCACCAGTTGCTTGAATGACCTGCCTCAAACCCCTTAAATTCTCTGTGACTCAGTTTCTTCATCTGACAATGAGGGAGGTTTACTGAGAGATTTCCAAGGAAGAATCCTGACTTTAGGGTGCAAGATTCTAAGTATATCTGAGTATATTTCTAGGGTGCTGATAACCATTCTTTTTCCCACTCATTGAGGAGGTGTGGACCTTTTCATTATTTCTGAATATAAATAGGTATTTTCTGAAAAATGTACAGTATTGAGTGTATTAACTTTTCTATAGACTTGACTAGCTAGAGGGAAAAGCACTAAGTTTTGGGAGGTGATCTGATGATATTTTGTCCTATTCTATGTAATCTTAACTGCTGTGCAACTAGTCCCATTTATTCCCAAGAGAAAAACTGGAAATCTGGTTCTCATACTAATAAGCTCTGTGACCTTGGACAAGTTGCTTAACCTTCTGAGGCTCACTTTTCTTGTCTGTGTAATAGATATGTAATAGGGATGGACCGCCAACCTATAAGATTGTGTAAGGATTAAACAAGATAACTTGGAACATAGCAGGTGCTCAGAAAATGCTGGTTAACCTGAAATGAATTTTATCCCACAATTTGTTTCCCAATGAGTTTCTTTGTACTAGGGCATAAAACAAACGAGATTGTTTTTGTTGTTAGCTGTATGGAATGCAGGGTATGGTTATTAAGGTATACTTGAATATGTGGTTACTGATGTATTTCGTTTAGGGAGGAGCAGGTCATTGTTCAAACAGAAAAGGTGTTAGATTTTAATAGACGTAGGTATCCTTTTACCCGTGGGATTATAATGCATTTTATTATCATAGAGCTAAACTCAGGAGTTTGATATTCCTTAGAGTCCTGCTTTGTCTATGCTGAAAAGATACAAAGCCAAAGTAATATAAAACTGTATAAATGAAAGGAATGATCCGGAAGCCTCGGGGGTGTAATCTTGACTAAAAAAGGGCCAAGACTTCAAAACAGGTTGAGAAATGAGTAGTCTTTTTTCCTTACCACATTGTTATTATTAGCAATTACATTTGAAAATTTGAGGGTTGTTACTCACCAATCAGGAAAATAATTTTACACTTTCTCAAATCTTCCGTGAAACCTTTAAAATAAGAATAATTTAAGTTATACAGAAAGAAAAACTGTATTGAAACCCTGGTTTTATACTATATAGTATATAGTATTATATAGTATATAGTATAGTATAATATATACTATTACATTATGTATTATAGTATACAGTATTCTATATAATATATAGAGAATAGATAGGATAGAGATAAAACAAAAGTCATGAAGGTGGGGAGTGAGAACTGAATCTTGGGAACCACTGCTTTAAGGCAAAGGAATGATTAGGGATTTTTGGCAAAGTGCGAAACTCTGCAGAGTTTGCGGAGCCCTAAAAGATTTCCAGTTGTCACGTGATGTAGTAGGTAGTCATGAAGTGGTTCACTTATATACACAATGCTACATTTTTGCAGGAATCCACTATTAGTTGAGTGAAAGGCCCAACTCTACCAGAGAGAGATAGAGACAGAAAGCGACAGAGAGAGAGAGAGAGGGAATAGGGCATGAAGAATTGAGTTGGGGTAGAAGAAGAAGGAGACAAGGGAAAAAGAGCTGGAAACAGAGGAAAGAGGTGAATTTGGGGGTCTTTGGAACCATTTGGTTTTCACATGAAAGGATTTTTTGTTATCGTTCTCTGAAATCAAACAGATGCTTCAGTCTCTTTACAGAGTAGCCCATGGTGACTGGAAAAATTGAGTGTTATCTGGAGCTTTCTGTTAAAGGCAGATAGATTGATGCTTTTAACATGTGGAGCCAAATGGTCATCTCATGTTCTCCATACTTCTAGTTTGCTTTTTTCTTCTAGTTTGCTTTTTTCTTCTAGTTTACTTTTATGAAGCTGAGCAACATTTAATGTATTTGCAATCTAGGAAAGTGGTTATTATTGTTAGTATTAGTAGTAGTATGGTTATCTTATTCCAGTTTAAAAAAATAGTTCTTTTTTTAAAATTACTAGTTATTTTTAAAAATTAGTGATGGTACATTCATAAAATGATAGTACATTCATACAATGTGGTCATTACAAATTAAGTTTATAGAGAGTTTTCAATGACATGGGAACAGGCTTTTGTTATGATAGGTACAAAATATTGGAGATAATGTTTGTATATACACATGTATTCTCAACTAGGTAAAGATAGGTATATAGACAGTACACTGCAATAAAATAAACCAGAATGTTACCCATGATTATTCAGAGGTCATAAGGTCTTAGATGGCTCTTATTTTCTACCTTAAAAAAATTTCCACATGAATGTGTGTTAATTTTATAACCAGGAAAAGAGGAAACGTTATTCAGCAATCAATCAATCCCCATCCAGTTGGGGCTGAGTTGATTATTTGCACTTGCTTCATGTTTATGTGCCTTTTCCTCATGAGTCACCATTATGTTATTTGGTGACTGCAATTTTTACATCCTGCTTTTGCCATTATCATCAAATGACACTTTATCTACTACCCCATGCTCATGGAGCAGCAGGATTAGAGCTGGGGTTATTTAGAAAGCCAATTCACTTACTTGTATATGCTCCCAGTCAATGTAAATATATTTCCAGTGACCATAATTATAACAACAGTTATCACAGAGTGGAAATGATAGCAGGTATTTTTTTTCTAGGGCAATCATGAAACTTATCTTTTTCTGGTCAAATTCACATAATTTTATCTATTTTCAGTTCCATGTGTAGCTAATTATGGTTGGATTTTTTTAGTTTTGGCAAGACTTTTAACATGACAAAATTATGAAGCAGTATAATTTAGGTGTTTCTTAAGTTGCATCCCAATGGTACACTGCAGAGTAGTAACCACGATGCAGGAAAAAGACTTTTGTGTTCCAATAAAATTTGAAGAATGGTGAATTAAAGATAGCCAGCTCTCTTTCCTACAGGACATGTGGGAGTCTTGCTGTGCTCTTATATATGTGAATCTTCCAAAGGGGATTGGGTATTGTGTTTTCCAAACATTTTAACCAGAGCATCCTCTCTTCACTGAGTGTCTTGGGGCTCGTGTTCTCTGGGCAGTGAGGAAATGCATCTCTTAGTAAGGTGTCCCTTTGATTCTTTACATGGACCAAAAGGGGAGAGATCCAAAGAGTCCCAATCTTAATCATGTTCCCTGGCTAAGGGAAAAGTACAAGCTGTTGGTAGATTGTTATCTCTTAGTGGTGTTTAATAAAAAAGACATGCTCAG
Organism: Orcinus orca; assembly: GCF_937001465.1. Classification (NCBI taxonomy): domain Eukaryota; kingdom Metazoa; phylum Chordata; class Mammalia; order Artiodactyla; family Delphinidae; genus Orcinus; species Orcinus orca. The sequence continues at coordinate 145,209,558 of NC_064559.1, forward strand.
AGCTACTAAAATGACAACTTTGGTCTGATCAGTAAAGAAAGCTCACCTCCTATGGTGTCTTCTTCAAACACATTTAACTGGTCATCACCCTGTTTATAAAAAATCAAAATATTAGATGATAATACTAACAGGCATTGTACTAAACTTCTTGCCAGCATTAACATACTTAACCTTCCAAACGACTCTGTGAAGGAGGTACCATTATCGCCCAGCTTTTACAGATGAAAACCATACTGAGTTCAAGAAGTTAGTTGCCCAAGGCCACATAGTCGTGAGGGACAAAGCCCAGATTTAAACCTGGGCTGTCTGTCCCCGGAGCTCATGCTCTTTGTAACAGGTGCAATATCCTGCCTTTTTCCTTGGTGCATAACTCTCTGTGGTCAGAAAAGCTGATGTAAAGAAGACAAAACTGCTAGAAGTACTTGAAGCCCACTGATAGGAGGAGTACAGCTATTTTACAAACAACTCCATGATTTACAGCTGGACTTGGCAAACTTTCTGGTAAGGGCCAGATAGTAAACATTTTCAGCATTGTGAGCCATATGGTCTCACTACTTAACCAACAGCCTCAGTTTGCCAATCCCTGAACGAAAGCATGAGATAAGGGAAGTTGGAATGACCAGCTTTGATTGATGCCTGCCTTTTAAATTTCCATTTTATTTTTTAATCAAACAGCTCCCCCCTTTTCCTTACAGAAAAACCTATGATGGTTGGGAAAAAAATCCAGAAAGGAAATCTGTAAAAAGGCATTGGTGAGATTTCTCACTCCCACCTATGTCTCTATCCATCCCATTTTCTCACTCCCTCATCCCTTAGAGATAACCACTCATAAAAGTTTTTTGGGGGGTATCTTTCCAGATACACAAAAACTGACTTCTAGATATCTATGGATACACTTGAGTATAACTATATGATCTTATTACGTCCATTACACAGAAAGAAGCAAACATATTATGTATGCATATGTGTTTATAATATACATACTAATCTGAAAATACTGTTCTTCCCTTTGCTTTTTCACTTATCAATATATCCAGGAGAACCTTCTGTATCCGTACAGATGTTCTTGGGTTATACAGTATTCCACTGTGTATGGAAGGTACCATAGTTGTTACTGTTTTTAACTAGTTCTTTATTGATGGACCATTGAGTTGTTCGCAATCTTGGACTATTTTTGAAAAAGTAGCACAATGAATAAACTCATATAAATGTCATTTCACACATATATACCTGTAGGATAAATTCCCAGAGAGCGTGCTGTGCAGGCAAAGAATAAATGTATTTATAATTTGGATAGATGTTTCCAAACTGCTCTCCCTAGAGGCTGTGTAGTTTTTCAGGGACAGCCTCTGGCTCATGCTTTGCTCCAGCCTCTTGCCTCTAATTTGCTTTGATACAGGAGTCAGTTAAATGAGGTTGCCTGGTTGTATTAATGCTCCCTTTAGGTAAACTGCCACAAAAGCACTTTGTTTGAAAACAGAGCCTTGCCATCCTTTTTTAGAACATACGCCTTCAGGGCAACTTTATTGCTTGTCTTCCTAGATTTGCCTGTGTATCCAGAGCTATTCCAGGTGAGGGAAGAGTATTCAATGGACTAGTTATTCAGGGACACATTTACATTAATTAACTCCTTTCCATGAATAGAAGAAAACATCCACTATTCCTCAGTGAGCCTCCGCCCACTACCCTTACTGAAATCATTGCATTTCACATTGTGCAGGGATCGTCTAATCCAACTCTACCACCCCTGCTCTCCCATTTTACAGATGAGGAAATTGGTAGTTGCAGAGGCCATGTGAGGGGCCCGTGGCCATATCATCATGTCCTTAGTGAGGCCAGGGTTGGGATGAGAACTGCATCTCCTACCACACAGTCTGGCTCCTAGAGATTTAGTCCCATCATCTTAGCTACCATAGTGGACCTGTTAGTGTCCTGCTGCTCAGCTGGCTGGTACACCCATCCCCCAGCTGCTGCTAAGAGCACACAGGAGTCTGGTCCCTCCCTCAAGCTGGGATGACTGGTATAAGTTGTTCCCCAGTGGTCCCCCTGAGATCAAGTTGAAGCTAATATCCAGCTGGCTTCTCCCCCTGCCCTATCCTGCGTCTCTCCCTGTCTCGCGAGAGCACACCTAATAACACACTTGCAAAGAATCCCCATCTTAGCCTCTGCTTCTAGGGAAGCCCACGTGAGACAGGGACCTACTTGAAGCAATTAATATGTTTGCCTAAGATGCAGCTACATAGAAAGAGGCTCAGTAGCCTTTGCTGGAAAAGAATCGTTTAATCAGACTCTGCTTATTGCTTGTCAAACAGCTATTGAATATATTCAGGTAACGTTAAGAGGAAACCATGAGGTCTTTTCTCTCAATTTTTTTTTTGTGGGGGGGTACACGGGCCTCTCACTGTTGTGGCCTCTCCCGTTGCGGAGCACAGGCTCCGGACGTGCAGGCTCAGCGGCCATGGCTCATGGGCCCAGCCGCTCCGTGGCATGTGGTATCTTCCCGGACCGGGGCACGAACCCGTGTCCCCTGCATCGGCAGGCGGACTCTCAACCACTGTGCCACCAGGGAAGCCCCTTTTCTCTCAATTTTTAATATTATTGTTGAATTATCAGACTTACACCCACCTTATAGACCAAACTGTAACAGATCTTTCTTGTACCTGGCTATCATGTCTTGGCAGTTTGATCAGGGTTAATCTGAATTCATAAAACAATGCACCAGGTTATAAAAGGGCCTTTCTGACCTTTATTTGGCTTCTTGAGTCTGACCTGCTTTTATCCACAGGTCTTATTCACAGTCTTCTGTTCTGTTTGCCCAAGTGCTTCAGATGAGCCCCAGCTTCATTTCCATGAATGCATTGATAGTAAACAAGTTTCTGGAGCATAGATGCAACCGTCAAACACTCTCCGTCAGGAAAGTGCTGCACTGCACTTAGTGACATGAAAACCCAGGTGAATGGGCTGTTTGATTGCAGGGTGTTATTTCCCGGTGATGCCCAATAAACTTCACAATTGATCTTTTGTATATAAAATTTATCTGACATCTAAACACACACACGTACATGAAACAACCAGTGAAAGGCAAACACTTCTGGTTTTGGTGAAAAGATGTCATACAGCCTCCGGGGGCCCTACTTCTTTTTCTTTTCAAATGCTAGGTGTGTTCTGCATAAGAGGCATTCATTTCAGAATGTCAGTTATATAAGGTGCAAAATGTTAGATAAGCTTCTTGGAGAAATGGCTGATAAGGTGTTTATATCCAGTTCCACTGTAGCTGCATCTTCTGTGAGGCATTCTTGGAGAAAACACAACCCACCAACAACCGAGTTCCACCCTGGGTACCTGTGGGTGCCTCTGGGGGTTGCAGCCTTTTACCTTGTTGCTGCTCTATCCACTAAGCCCTTTGTTGCCTGTAAGTCTGAATGCGGGGTTAGACTTTGTGGGTACAGTGAGACATAGAAGACTTTCTGCAGTGTAAACCTAAGCTTTCGGGGCAAGAAGCGGCATACCAAGTATGAAGAAACTTAGGAAGAGAGGTAGTACAAAAACAGGCACAGATTTATGTAAGTGCCATTTGTGACTCACTAGTCTGGAACCCAGACACAGCCTGCAACGACGCTGTTAATACTGGCGAAGGTAGGAAAGCCTGCAGCAAAACCACTAAGCCCCCAAAACCCAACTCAGGTTGCCACATTTTTTTTGTGTGCTCGGTATTTGATAATATGTTGGTAGTTGATGGTGAGAAATCTAGAATCCTGTTGAACACATTTAGAACCTCAGGGTAGGATTGGTGGCTTTATGGGGAAGCTGGATTTGGACTACAGATTGGTTTTGGTCTCTATCCCTCATTCCCAGTCAAGCCAGAGCCGTAGGAGAGTAAAAGCAACCTGCATTCAACTTTACTTCTCTGCGTGGATCTGTAGGCAAGCAACTCCTTCTGCAAGGCTGGATCCTGGTATTCTTTGTAGGAAGAGCAGCTAATTGGTGTGTGTTTGTGTTTTCCTTTTGGATCAGAGGTCCTATTATCTTCACCTTGAGATATGAATGTTTGGTCGCTCCCAGTGCCTTGAATTATTGGTGGGCAAGATCAAAACAACATAGCTTCATAGATGGTTCACCATCTATGGTGAAGTTCTTCATCCTGCTTTGATGTCAGCACAGCATCTGCTCCTGGTTACGGGACCAGTGGCCCTGTCACAAGCAGATCATGTCATAATATGAAGCTGACACTTAAACAGTGCTTTACAGCTGAGGACTGACCTCAGTGCCCTGATAACAAGCTACATTTCCTCATCAGCATCCTCTTACTGTTATGTGTGTGTGTTGGGGGCAGTCATCAGATCCTCTACTGCCCCTCCTTGAGTAGACGGTGTTGATTTTTAAAAACCTTTTGGGGACCACAAAACAAAACCTCCCCTGGGAAAGAGAGGGAAGTAGTAGGTCATTTGGGGAGTGTTTTCCTAGTTCTCGTTTGTATTAAACAGCGTGTGTGTGGATGTCCCTGGTGGCACAGTGGTTAAGAATCTACCTGCCAATGCAGGGGACACAGGTTCAATCCCTGGTTTGGGAAGATCCCACATGCCGGGGAGCAACTAAGCCCCTGCGCCACAGCTACTGAGCCTGCACTCTAGAGCCCGCAAGCTACAACTACTGAAGCCCATGAACCTAGAGCCGATACTCTGCAACAAGAGAAGCCTCCGCAGTGAGAAGACCGCGCACCGCAACGAAGAGTAGCCCCCGCTCGCCACAACTAGAGAAAGCCTGTGCGCAGCAATGAAGACCCAATGCAGCCAAAAAATAAATTAAAAAAACAAACAAACAAGTGTGTGTGTTTCATGGCATAAAAAATGTGTATAGCTTCAAGTGGGATTATGAGAAAGAGGCTTTATATAATAATAAAAGGTCACAGCAAAGATTAATTTTTGGCCTTAAAATTCACAAATACTGCAAAGAAAAAACTATTTCCTTTCTCTGGCACTGAGCCCAGATAACAATCCATTTTTAATTTATTTTCAAAATCCAAAAAAAAATTGATTTCAAAGAGATTCTGTAGTTTCTGAGACAACGTGAGGAGCAGTGTTTTCTAACTTTTTCTTATTTCAACTAGTACTAAGCAGATCATCCAAATTCTGGAGAATCATGACCCATGAAATGGCATATGAGGATTTTCCATTTAAATTTGTCTAAAGACACTATCTCTGATTATAAGAAGCAATAGCAGGGAAGTAGGGCTGGGGTTGAGATGCAAAAGGTCCTGCAGTTCTCAGAAGGGTTCATCTTTACTGAGAACCAGAATCTTAACAGGAAAGAAGAATAAGCAAAAAGGAACAAATAAAACAGTACCATGTCCCCATTTTGGAGCCTGAAAATGAGATTTTTGGATTCTCTTTCTTTATGCCTGTTAAGGAACAAAACCAGCAAAACACCTCACATAAACAATTTTAAAAATGGTTATCGGGGGGTTTCCCTGGTGGCGCAGTGGTTGAGAGTCCGCCTGCCGATGCAGGGGACACGCGTCCGTGCCCCGGTCCGGGAAGATCCCACATGCCGCGGAGCGGCTGGGCCAGTGAGCCATGGCCGCTGAGCCTGCGCGTCCGGAGCCTGTGCTCCGCAACTGGAGAGGCCACAACAGTGAGAGGCCCGCGTACCGCAAAAAAAAAAAAAGTTATCGGAACTGCTCTTTGGGTAACATTTGGAGTGTTTGCAATATGTGTGATTTCATCTGGTCCTCCAGAAAACACTAGCAGGTAGGCAGGTTTGCTATTTCCCATATTTCAGATGGGGAAACTCAGGCTCAGAAAGCTTATGACTCGTGCAGGATGCTCCAGCCAGTGGGGTTCCCTGATTCCCAAGCTCGTGTTCTAAACACCTCTCCTGCTGCCCCAGAAGGAGGGTGATGACTTGTCTGTGTGTCAAGTGCAGGAGGACAGAGTGTATCGAGCGACTGCACCACAGCAGGGTAGGGAACGCTCATGGTGTCACATGAATAGAGATGAAGATGGATTCATCTGCTAAAAGAGGGACTGAAGCTGGATCCTGCTCAGCAAGTGATTTGAAAATGGAACTCTCAAGTTTTACTGGTGAATGAAGTTTTGAAATTCCTCAGATCTTCAGCAGGAGAATATTGGAAAATGGAACAATGCCTACATTGTATCAGCAGGAAGAAGGGAGAATGGTCCTTGAGAAATGCTTTGAGTGTTTACAGTTCTTTTCTAAAAATGTTTTCATTTAAAGTAATGGGCAATTTGGAAAAAAAAGTATGGGAAGTGGTATGTAATTTAATTACACCCAATAATTTATTTTACAGCAAGTTCCATTTCTCTTTCACTGAAGTCTACACAATTAGAGGTCTTGCTGTGGAAGTACTTGTATAATTGAGTAAACAGGGAGGAAAAAATATAGGGGATGCTAGGCTAGCCTTTTCCCCATCTTATTAAATTGCTTATTTAAACTACTTTAAATAGTGGTTTACAGATCTAGTTCTTGAGGAGGAATGATAATTTTCTTCTTTTATGTATAAATTGAAATGTTTGTGTCTCTAATGAGAAATTTTAAAGAAAGAAGTTTTTCCCTGATGTTTTCCTGTAAGTTCCTGTTTTTATCATCTTAAAAATACGTCCAACTCAACTCATTGCTGGAAGAGTACGGAGGAAACACTTGGTCTTGGCTTCATGTGCCAGATTTGGCCCTAGGGCTTTGCAAGGCTGGTGGTTTAAAGAAGGGACCAAAGTTCTCATTCTGATTTCATCTCATTTAAAGTGAATGTTGGCCATAAAGTCACACCTGACTAGAGTCTTACCAAGGAGAGTTATTTGGCCTTTGCCACTTTTGTTTTCTGATTCCTTATGAAACAGAAATAAAATGGCAAAGCTTAGTGTCAATCATTGGGAACTACAGAGCATACTGGCCTGTCTTGGGTACTTTTGTAGATGCTATGAGGATATAGGCTCTTTATGAGATAGCCTCATCAAAATGGAAAATCAGATTATTAGATTAAAGCATACTGTAGGTGTGTTCATGTGTTTTTCAGAGAGAAAAATATTGCGCAGAATCATTCATCATCCTTTGTCCCACCATCTTTCTTTAAAAAGGAAGTAAGGTTGGGAGAAGGCATATCTGGATGGGGTGAGCAAGTGGAGGGTTGGAAGAACTCCTTGCAAACTCCTCCTGATTCCTCTTCCTTCTGAGTCCTCTGCTCGTCACGGGTGTGCCCTCTGCTTTCTCGGTGGCCTGAAGTACTTCATGCCTATCACTATTACAGATGCAACAAACAGCTTTCCATGGACCACCCATACATCTACCGTCTAGCTCTGACCTTGCCTCTACTTCTCTCACTTTCGTTATTCTCCAACTTCAATGTCTGTGTTCAGTTCCTTGAGGTTTTAGGGGGTAAGGCTGAGTGAGGAGTGGGACAGGGTTAGTTAGTGGCCGTGGAGCATAGAGCAAAGAGGAGCTAAAGATGATCTCCAGGCTGGAGTTGGGAATCAAAGAGGCAGGTCGAAAGAAGTGTTCTTTCCACTAGAAGCAATCACTAGACTTGAGACCATGGGGCTTAAGTCTCTGCAAGTCCCAGGAAGGGTTCAGGAGCAGAGAACTTGGAGAGACTGCGGGGTAGTTGCCATCTACAGCTGCTATCTACAACTTGGATAAAGTTCATGCTGTTTTGCCCAAGCTAGTTAAGATAAACCCTACATGAGATAAATAAATCTATTCATTTTCCTAGAACTTGACCTGTTTAATCTGGCCTCTGAACACCTGCCTTCTGTGTTTGTCCAGCGTGGAATTCCTTCCCCTTTACCCTGAGTTTGTTTACATTCTGCCTCTCCTCCCAACCCTCCTCCTCCCTGAGCCTTCTCCAGTCACTGCTGCATCAGCGAACTCCAGGTGCATCAGTAATTTGACCCAGAGCATCTGTGAATGGTAATAACAGCAACAGGAGCAGGTAACATTTTTGGATCACTTGTTACATGCCAAGCACAGTACTGAGCACTTAACATGGATGAACTCATTTAACTGTATTGTTGTTTAACTTCTTATGTGTAGGATTCACTTTCACAATAACCCCCCTGAAGATTGGAGGCTGTCTTTCATCTTTTTGTAACCCCAGTTACTGAGATGGAGATGTGCTAAGTGAAGATTTGTAAATGATAAAGACAATAAGTCATTTTTTTTTCTCCAAAATTGGGGAAGAAGAGTCATATAGAAGGTACAATGTGTAGATTTCTCCGGAAAGAAGGGCAGAAGTAACCTAAGGAAGAAAGGTCTAAATGTCTAAGATCTATAGCTTTCCAACAGTGGAAAGGTTAATTTGGAAGGTGGAGAGCCCCCAGCACCAGAAGTATTCAAGCAGACGTGGAATGACTATCTGCCAGTGAGGAGATTCCTAGACATTGTAAGAGGTTAGACTACATGCTGTCTAAAGCAGCTTCCAATGCTGAGATTCTACTGTTCATTCAACAATTCTACAAATATTTATTGAGCTCTGTGGTAGACAGAATGCTATGCACATTCTCAAAGATGTCCATCTCCTAATTCTTGGGACCTATGGATATATTATCTTACATGGCCAAAGTGACTTGCAGATATGATTAAGTTAAGGTTCTTGAGATAGGGCAATCATCCTGGATTATCTGGGTGGGCCCAATGTAACCACAGGGATCATTATGAGAGGCAGGATGGACGCAATCAGAGAAGATGTGATGGCAGAAAATGTCGGAGTGATGCCATTTGCTGGGAGGCGGCTACAAGCCAAGAAATGTGGGCAACCTCTAGAAGCAGAAAGAGGCAAGGAAATGGATTTCCCCCAACTACTCCAGAAGGAATGCTATCTTGCCGGGACCCTGATTTTAGCCCTGTAAACCCGTTTTGAATTTCTGACCTCCAGAACTGTAAGATAACAAATTTGTGTTATTTTAATCCACCAAGTTTGTGGCAATTTGTTATAGCAGCAATAGGAAATGAATACAAGCTCCTCCTATATGCTAGGAACTATCCTGGATGCTGGGAATGTAATAGTGAACAAATAATTTTGACTCACTGACTTATATCAGGTATTAGTATATTAGTATATTAGGTATTTGAGTTTGTAGCAAAGGGTTACAGATGATGTTTATCCACAGAAGCTTTTATTTGAGCAGGATTCTATGTGGAAGAAGAATGGAGCCACTCTGGGTGGAGGTGGCATGGAAGGCACCAGAGCTCTGCCAGGGCCACCTCCTCTGCCCTCCTCCCTAAGCCCTTCGGCAGACACCCGTAGACCCCTACTCAACAGCCCACCTTCTTCTTGCAGGCTGCAGCCACCTCTCTCTTCCTCTGCATGATGGGTACAGGCTTGTGGCCAAATCTGGGCCAAAAGGATGTAAAAAGCAATCTTTGAGGGGTGGGTGCTTCAGAGGAGAGATTTCCTCCCTATTCAGAAGAGAGAGGGACCCACACGGGGAGAATCAGCCTCACTCACTCATTCCAGTTTTGCAAATGGCTGTGTGGGGAAAAGCGCTGTTTGGAGGCACTGCTGCCATCTTGCGACCTTGAAGGGAGGTCTGCCCACATGCCGAGAAGGGCAGATAGGAAAGAGGGAACCGGTCTGACTGTGTGTGGCCACTGCTGCACCAACCCCACAACCTTTTATCCCTGGACTGCGGTTAAGAGAGAAAACCACCTTTTAAATTGTTTAAGCCAACTGTAGTTAGGTTACGTGCAGGCAACCTCACTGAATCCTACTGAATTTATCCACAGTTGCAAAATCCTTTCTTGGGTGAACAATGGTGCAAGTATATAGAATTTCAGTTTTTGCCTCTACCTGAAGGCATTTACCACTAATTTGATACAGAAGTTATTAAAGGTTAATAATGTTCAGAATCCAGACTTAAAATCAACATGCTTTTAGAGCTTTTGGAGGACTCTAGTTCAGTACTCTAAGCATTTGGCCGCTATACAGGTCCGGCATGTACACGTGCTGAAACTGGCAGTCTTACAGTTTCCAGGAAGGATGCTTTGTTGCTGCTTTTCTTGCTTTTCCATTACAAATTATGATTCCTTTATATTCCTTATCATCCGCTTAAGTTGTTTACTTAATGCTACCCGCTTTGCACTGACAGTCTTTGTGGACAGACTAAGATCAGCAAGTTCGATGGTTCACGGATAAACTTCCAGACTATTCCAGGTACAGACTTTGCGTCTCTAAACACCCCAACCTGATGCAATAACACCCCGATGTGCAGAGTTAGTTTTTTTGGGGAAAAAGGCTAACAGGTGAAGTAGGCAGTGGAGACAATTTTAAAAAAGCATTTCAGGGGCTTCCCTGGTGGTGCAATGGTTAAGATTCTGCCTGTCAATGCAGGGGACACAGGTTCGAGCCCTGGTGCGGGAAGATCCCACATGCCGCGGAGCAAACAAGCCCGCGAGCCACAACTACTGAAGCCCGTGTACCTAGAGCCCATGCTCAGCAACAAGAAGCCGCTGCAATGGGAAGCCTGCACACCGCAGCGAAGGGTAGCTCCCGCTCGCCACAACTAGAGAAAGCCTTCGTGCAGCAATGAAGACCCAAAGCAGCCAAAAATCAATAAGTAAATAAATTTATTTAAAAAACAAAACAAAAGCATTTCAGTGCATTCTAAACCCTAAACTAATGTTTCCATCATTTTATCATATTGGTTATAAAACAATAACTACGTTTATTGGGCATTTTCTCATTTTCAGCCTACTGAAAAAGGTGCTATCGTTCCCAGTCTACATATTTGAAGCTGTGTCTTAGGGGTTAAGGGAGGTGCCTGAGTCATGGAGCTAATGTGAGGGCTGAGATTCGAACTCAGGTCCGTTTGATTCCAAAACCTGGGCACCAACATTTAAAGCTATAGCTTCTTGGGCTATAAATTTTAAAAAAGCATTTCAGGGGCTTCCCTGGTGGTGCAGTGGTTGAGAGTCTGCCTGACGATGCAGGGGACACGGGTTCATGCCCCGGTCCGGGAAGATCCCACATGCCGCGGAGCGGCTGGGCCCATGAGCCATGGCCGCTGAGCCTGCACGTCCGGAGCCTGTGCTCCGCAACGGGAGAGACCACAACAGTGAGAGGCCCGCGTACCGCAAACAAACAAACAAACAAAGACAAAACAAAACTATAGCTTCTAAATGTGCCATTAAAATAAGAAAATTCAAAACCATGGAGACAAATTATGGGGATTGGGTTGTGTTTGCATCCATACGGTGTTTTTTTTCCTTGAAAATTCAAACACTGTTTTGGCATCACCATATACTGACCAAGCTTTTTGTCAAATAATTATTTTGTATTAAAAATAATTTTTATCTATGAATATTTCTTATTGAGGCACAATTGACAGGTAACATTATAGTAGTTTCAGGTGTACAACATAATGATAGTTGTATATGCAAAATGATACCACAATAAATCTAATTAGCATTTGTTACCATTCCTAGTGATAAGAACGTTTAAGATCTACTCTCTCAGGAACTTTCAAACATGCAGTACAGTGTTATCAACTATAGTCACCATGCTGTACCTTATATCCCCATGATTTACTTATTTTCTAACTGGAAGTTTGAACCTGTTGACCCTACCTCCCACCTCTGGCAACCACCAATCTGTTCTCTGTACCTATGAATTTGTTTGTTTTTTGATTAAAAATATAAATAAGGTCATACAGTATTTGTTTGTCTCTATCTGGCATATTTCACTTAGCACAATGCCCTCAAGGTCCATCCTGGTTGTTACAAATGACAAGATTTTCTTTTCTACAGCTGCATAATATGCCATTGTATATGCATTCATTTTCTTTTTCCATTGATTCTACCTATGCGTAATGACGCTGCAAAAACACTTAAAAAAATGTCCAGTCCTGTGCCTCAAATATATTTGCCTTCTCTTTTCTAGCACGCAGTAGGTGCTCAAGTGTTACCATCAAAGAGAAGTATCATTTGTTGAGTTCCTGCCAGGCACCACAGCAGTTGCTTTCACAGATATCTCATTATTCTTATGCTAATATCATGAGGTGGGCTATACTATCCTCCATTTGCAAGTGAGAAAATTAAGGCTCTGAATATTTTAGTTTATAGTTTTACTGCCTTAAAAAGAGGGAAAAGGCATATTGGTTGTTACAAAATAATTAAAAAAATTTTATATTGGAGTACAGTTGATTTACAATGTTGTGTTAGTTTCAGGTGTACAGCAAAGTGATTCAGTTATACATATACATATATCCACTCTTTTTTTAAAGATTCTTTTCCCATATAGTCCACTACAGAGTACTGAGTAGAGTTCCCTGTGCTATACAGTAGGTCTTTATTAGATATCTATTTTATATATAGTAGTGTGGATTGTTACAAAATAATTTTGAGGTTGTTCCTTTTCCGCATCATCATATCAAACAGTCTGTGATAGGTTAGTGGCAACTGTGGCCTCACATTTTCTCTCTTCCCTGCATTCTTGCCCTTGCAGTGTCACTTTGCACATACTCTCATTGAGAGGTGAGTCTCATTCCATGCCCTTGAATCTGTGCCAAGCAGACTTGCTCCAGCCAACAGAATGAGGAAGAGTGCTGGTGTGCCATTTCTGAGGCTATGCTTCAAGAACCTTTCTTGCTTCCACATTCTCCCTTGGTCCCCCGCCCCTGCCATGAGGATGAATTTGAGGTAGCCTGCTTGAGGATGGGAGGCCGTGTGGAACAGAGTTCCATTCATCCCAGAGAGGCCATCCTAGATCAGCCAGGCCCTGGCTGACCCAGCAGTTGACCAGTTAGGGTTCTATAAAGAAGCAGAACTAGCAGGATATAACTCTACCTACGTATCTCTATCTCTATCAGAGATTTACTACAAGGAATTGTAGGGTTCTATAAAGAAGCAGAACTAGCAGGATATAACTCTACCTACGTATCTCTATCTCTATCAGAGATTTACTACAAGGAATTGGCTTACACAATTGTGGAGGCTGGCTAGGCATTCTGAAATCTAGAGGGCAGGCTGGCAGGCTGGAAACTCTAGGGCAGGAGGTGACGCTGTAGACCATAGAATTTCCTCTTCCTCAGGGAAACCTCAGTTTTGCTCTTATGGCCTTTCAGCTGATTGGATGAGGCCCACCCATATTATCAAGGATAATCTCACTATTGGTAGAAACGTAAATTGGTGCAGCTGCTATGGAAAACAGTATGGACGTTCCTCAAAAAATTAAACATAGAGCTACCATACAACCCAGCAATTCCACTTCTGGGTTTTTATATGAAGGAGATGAAATCACTCTTTTTTTTTTTTTTTTTTAACATCTTTATTGGGGTATAATTGCTTTACAATAGTGTGTTAGTTTCTGCTTTATAACAAAGTGAATCAGTTATACATATACATATGTTCCCATATCTCTTCCCTCTTGTGTCCCCCTCCCTCCCACCCTCCCTATCCCACCCCTCCAGGCGGTCACAAAGCACCGGGCCGATGTCCCTGTGCCATGCGGCTGCTTCCCACTAGCTATGTACCTTACGTTTGTTTGTGTGTATATGTCCATGACTCTCTCTCGCCCTGTCACAGCTCACCCTTCCCCCTCCCCATATCCTCAAGTCCGTTCTCCAGTAGGTCTGTGTCTTTATTCCCGTCTTACCCCTAGGTTCTTCATGACATTTTTTTCTCTTCTTAAATTCCATATATATGTGTTAGCATACGGTATTTCTCTTTTTCTTTCTGATTTACTTCACTCTGTATGACAGACTCTAGGTCTAACCACCTCATTACAAATAGCTCAATTTCATTTCTTTTTATGGCTGAGTAATATTCCATTGTATATATGTGCCACATCTTCTTTATCCATTCATCCGATGATGGACACTTAGGTTGTTTCCATCTCCTGGCTATTGTAAATAGAGTGCAATGAACATTTTGGTACCTGACTCTTTTTGAATTTTGGTTTACTCAGGGTATATGCCCAGTAGTGGGATTGCTGGGTCATATGGTAGTTCTACTTGTAGTTTTTTAAGAAACCTCCATACTGTTCTCCATAGTGGCTGAACCAATTCACATTCCCACCAGCAGTGCAAGAGTGTTCCCTTTTCTCCACACCCTCTCCAGCATTTATTGTTTCTAGATTTTTTGATGATGGCCATTCTGACTGGTGTGAGATGATATCTCATTGTAGTTTTGATTTGCATTTCTCTAATGATTAATGATGTTGAGCATTCTTTCATGTGTTTGTTGGGAGTCTGTATATCTTCTTTGGAGAAATGTCTATTTAGGTCTTCTGCCCATTTTTGGATTGGGTTGTTTGTTTTTTTGTTATTGAGCTGCATGAGCTGCTTGTAAATTTTGGAGATTAATCCTTTGTCAGTTGCTTCATTTGCAAATATTTTCTCCCATTCTGAGGGTTGTCTTTTGGTCTTGTTTATGGTTTCCTTTGCTGTGCAAAAGCTTTGAAGTTTCATTAGGTCCCATTTGTTTATTTTTGTTTTTATTTCCATTACTCTAGGAGGTGGGTCAGAAAGGATCTTGCTGTGATTTATGTCATAGAGTGTTCTGCCTATGTTTCCTCTAAGAGTTTGATAGTTTCTGGCCTTACATTTAGGTCTTTAATCCATTTTGAGCTTATTTTTTTGTATGGTGTTAGGGAGTGATCTAATCTCATACTTTTACATGTATCTGTCCATTTTTCCCAGCACCACTTATTGAAGAGGCTGTCCTTTCTCCACTGTACATTCCTGCCACCTTTATCAAAGATAAGGTGTCCATATGTGCATGGGTTTATCTCGGCTTTCTATCCTGTTCCATTGATCTATCTTTCTGTTTTTGTGCCAGTACCATACTGTCTTGATTACTGTCGCTTTGTAGTATAGTCTGAAGTCAGGGAGCCTGATTCCTCCAGCTCCTTTTTTCGTTCTAAGATTGCTTTGGCTATTTGGGGTCTTTTGTGTTTCCATACAAATTGCGAAATTTTTTGTTCTAGTTCTGTGAAAAATGCCAGTGGTAGTTTGATAGGAATTGCATTGAATCTATAGATTGCTTTGGGTAGTAGAGTCATTTTCACAATGTTGATTCTTCCAATCCAAGAACATGGTATATCTCTCCATCTATTTGTATCATCTTTAATTTCTTTCATCAGTGTCTTATAATTTTCTGCATACATGTCTTTTGTCTCCTTAGGTAGGTTTATTCCTAGATATTTTATTCTTTTTGTTGCAATGGTAAATGGGAGTGTTTTCTTGATTTCAATTTCAGATTTTTCATCATTAGTGTATAGGAATGCCAGAGATTTCTGGCATTAATTAATGGCATTAATTTTGTATCCTGCTACTTTACCAAATTCATTGATTAGCTCTAGTAGTTTTCTGGTAGCATCTTTAGGATTCTCTATGTGTAGTATCATGTCATCTGCAAACAGTGACAGCTTTACTTCTTCTTTTCCAATTTGGATTCCTTTTATTTCCTTTTCTTCTCTGATTGCTGTGGCTAAAACTTCCAAAACTATGTTGAATAACAGTGGTGAGAGTGGGCAACCTTGTCTTGTTCCTGATCTTAGAGGAAATGCTTTCAGTTTTTCACCATTGAGGATGATGTTGGCTGTGGGCTTGTCATATATGACGTTTATTATGTTGAGGAAAGTTCCCTCTATGCCTACTTTCTGCAGGGTTTTTATCATAAATGGGTGTTGAATTTTGTCAAAAGCTTTCTCTGCATCTATTGAGGAAATCACTCTCTTGAAAAGATATCTGCACTCCCATGTTTATCATAGCATTAATCACAGTAGCCAAGACAAGGAAGCAATCTAACTGTCCATTGACAGATGAATGGATAAAGAAAATGTGGTATATACACACCATGGAATATTATTCAGCCATAAAAAAGGGAATCCTGCCATTTGCAACAACATGGATGGATCTTGAGGGATTATGCTAAGTGAAATAAGTCAGACGGAGAAAGACAAATACTATATGATCTCACTTTTTTGTGGAATCTAAAAAAATAAAACAACCCATAGATACAGAGAACAGACTGGTGGTTGCCAGAGGTGGGGCTGGGGGATGAGCAAAATGAGTGAAGGTGGTGAAAAGGTACAAATCTCCAGTTCTAAGGTAAATAAGTCCTGGGGATGTAATGATATACAGCATGGTGACTACAGTTAATAATATTGTATTGTATCTTTGACAGATGCTAAGAGAGTAGATCTTAAAAGACATCACAAAAAACAAATTTGTTAACTATGTGTGGTGATGAGTGTTAACTAGACTTATTGCAGTGATCATTTTGCAATATACACATATGTCAAATCATTATGTTGCATACCTAAAAATAACACAATATTATGTCAGTTATATCTCAGTTTAAAAAAAGATGATCTCCTTTACATAAAGTCAACTGATTGTAGATATTAAACCATATTTACAAAATACCTTCACAGTAATGCTTGGATTGGTGTTTGATTAAATAATGAGGGACTATATCCTAGCCAAGTTAACACATAAAAGTGACCGTCACACTGTGGAAGTGTGAGAGCTGAGTCCAGCTTTGATCAGTGGATCTGCTCAGTCAACGCTAGTGTCTCAAGAAAAATAATAAATGGATGTTGTTTTAAACTCTGGGCAGTTTCACAGCAGTAGTTCACTGATACACAGCACCTCTTATTTTGAAACGGTATTTGGAAATCCTTCATCCCAAGCACTCTGCCCTCTCGATTTGGGCTCTCTGTTATAACTTTCCCAAGACAATGCAGAAGCTAAGTTTGGTTTCTGGAATGAACTAGCTGTGAGCCTCCTGGAACACGTTGTACTTTATATCACTTCTTTGCTCTAAAATCTTAGTACAAAGTTCCACAGGAGGAAAAGAGAAACATTTTATAATCTTTTGAAAAACCTTTGACAAAGAGTATTTGGGGAATACTTAAAAGGTACTGATAACATCATATTGGAAAAGCACACATTCAACCCACTACCAAAAAGCAACCAGATATAGAAGACAAGGAAGCCAGCCTGCTCTCTACTACTGCTCAGTCCCTCATACAGAACGCTGCGCAGAAAAAAGAAACAACTGCCAAAGCAGAAATAAAGGAAGCTCAGGTAAGACAAGGTTTTGACCATTAGCTTCGCAAATACACACATACATTGTCAGCCTTGGCCTTCCCGAGTGTTGTCCCTGCTCTGATTATACTCACTACTCAGCAGCAGGCCCTGTGCAAGAGATTGCAGGGTGGAAAGAGGGATACTCATGGTCGTATGTTCAGGAACCCTGCGCAGGAGAAATCAGGACCCCTGCTTTACAAGAAAGGAAACCGAGGCCTGGGGGTAGGGGTGACACAAGTGTCAATGTCACACCTCTGGACGTGAGCCAGGGGATCAGATACAAAGACCCAGTGAGCTTTTCCCGATCTATGAATGAACAAGAGAGGAGACGACATTATTTTCTATGCGGGAGTTATGTTAGCACATATTCCAGGAGTTACTATTTGTTATACATCCACACATGTCCACATCTAAGTTAATCTGGTCCCACAGAACACACTGTATTTTCTCTAGATTTCAATGTCTTGTATTTGTGTAGTGTCTCACCCAATGGAGAATGTTTCCATTTCTAACACCTGCCACGCAGTGTAGCATGCTAAGAAAGGTGCTGGATTCCTAGGAGTTGGGTTTGAGTCCAAACTGCTGGGTGTTTTTGGTCGTGTCAGTGAGGCCTTCATTCAACACCGAAGCCCGCTCTGCCAAGCACTGGCCTGGGTGAGCAAACACACATGGTCCCTGCACTTATGAGCTTCGTGTCTAGCTGGGGAGACATTAATTAGATAATCACATAAAGAAATGTATATTAAATATGGATCTATATAAAACACAGGGTCTTAGGAAAGTTAAATCAGGAGCTCTGGGGCTTCCCTGGTGGCTCAGTGGTTGAGGGTCCGCTTGCCGATGCAGGGAATGTGGGTTCGTGCGTGCCCCGGTCCGGGGAGATCCCGCGTGCCGCGAGGCGGCTGGGCCCGTGAGCTGTGGCCGCTGAGCCTGCGCGTCCGGAGCCTGTGCTCCGCGGCGGGAGAGGCCACAGCAGTGAGAGGCCCGCGTACCGCAAAAAAAAAAAAAAGTGAAACAGGAGCTCTGGTATGCACTGGGGTCAGGGAGTGGGCGCTAAGTTGGCCAAGTGGGCAAGGGGGAACGGTGGGTGGGGAAAGACAAGTCTGTCCCAGCTGGAAGAGCCCTCAGCTGCTGCAAAGGAGGAGCAGACCACACCCTAGAGGAGCCGCGGGAGGCCAGCAGGGCTGGACACAGAGTCGGGAGGCTGGGAGGACGGTGCGCTGAGGCATCCTGCGGGGCCTCAGGGCCACGGTGAGGACTCAGGTCTTACCCCAGGAACAAAGGGCAGAGAGGCATTGAGGACAAGCAGGGACGTGACATGATTGGTTCCGTGTTGCATTAAGATCATTCCGTGAACCATGGCTTAGAGGTGTCCTTCTGTCTAAAGTGATGAGAGCAATGCCCACGCCAGAGGGTGGTGGTTAAGAGGAAATGAGGCAATTAAAAGTTTTATAAGTAGCAAATTATTGTACACATCTAAGGTGCTCTTATTATATCCTTTGTTTCTTAGTATATCAGGCAGGAGTTTTTTCTTTTTTTTTTTGTGGTTTTTTTGCGGTACACGGGCTTCTCACTGCTGTGGCTTCTCCCGTTGCGGAGCACAGGCTCCGGGCGCGCAGGCTCAGCGGCCATGGCTCACGGGCTCAGCCGCTCCGCAGCATGTGGGATTTTCCTGGACCGGGGCATGAACCCGTGTCCCCTGCATCAGCAGGCGGACTCTCAACCACTGCGCCACCAGGGAAGCCCAGGAGTTATTTTTTGTGTCTTCAGAAAAGTCACATCTCTTGTTTAATGTTCTGAGTCTGGGGTGCTAGAACCCACCCACTATTCCCACCTACTTTTCCCTTACAGGATCCACTCCACTACCTTAACAATAGAAATCTATAACAGCGGCCTTCCGTGGAAGTTGGAGGTAAGCAAATGTTACCCCAGAAAATTCTGAGATGAAATCTGGGGCTCACGTTCCCAACCACGAAGACAGCAGGCCTAGCATCTGGCTTGGCAGGGAGAGGGAAGCAGGACACGCTACTTGAAATGCAAAGTGAGGCGCAGAGTCTTAGGAAAGACTTGGGGAAAATATCTCACCACACGTTACCTTCTTTCTTTCTTTTTAAAAAAAGAATGTTCAGCTCAAGAACAACTAGAGTACATTTTTCTTCCTTTTTTTTCACTTAATTGAGCAGTTGCCACAGCAACTCAAGAACAGACTACTCACTGCCTTCAGTGAATTGCAGATACACATTTTTCATCAACTGAAAGTGGCAGTGAGCTTTTAAAAAAGGTAATCTTGAGCTGTTGCTTTTTTTTCCTGGCCTGATATCAGTATTCTCTCTCCACAGGACCCTGAAGTGGCAGCACTTTGCTTTCATGAATGAGAAAAAATGAGAAAAATATGTCCTGGGGAGAGAGGGCTTAGAAATTTCATCAGGATTTGGACCTGCCAGTAAGTCAACACCCCTCCAGGCTCATCTGTGTCATTGTCTGCTCCCACATACCCTCCTGGCTGTTCCCCTGTGTGCACAACCATTTCCAACCTCGATACTCAGCCTTTTATTTTTACCTAGAATGACCTGCCTAGCTTCCTACAACTCCTCTTGTTAGAAGGCCCATTTTAAGACTGAACTCAAGAAACTCTCTCCTTCCTCTCATTGGGATTAATCTCCTTCTCCGATGTGCTCACAGAGCATGTTATGTCTCTGTGATAGTGCACACCACATCATACTCTCAGTTAGTTGTGAATTTTATTTATCTTTTCATCTTCCACAGTGCCTTGAACACAGAACATAGTAAGTGGCTCCCTCCTCATTAACTCGTAGCACTTCTATAATTTCTCAATGCAATGAACATTTATTGGACTCTCTGCTCAGCCCCCATCCTGCCCCTAAAATGTGACTCTAGCCACCGGTGACTGGATCAGCAGTGCACCCAAACGAAGTTTGGACAATTAACGTCCTTCCCTATGAATTCAGATGGAGAGAGATTGGCTTCTGTGTTGGCTGGCCCAGTTGGTAGACCACCATGTAAATACAACTAGCAAAAGAAACAGGTTGGCAAAGAGAGAAAAGAAGGTAATGCATAGAGGGGTGCAGACATACAGTGGAGGGAAATTCTTAATGGCCTTTCAGCACCTAATTCAGCATTGTTCCAAGTGCTTGGGTACATTCTTCTTTGGATGTGCGAGAGGTCCCCAAAGCTTTATAATAAGTTTACCTTTATGGTGAAGCTAAACAGGTTTTTGTAACCTGCAACCAAAAGAATCTTAGCTAAGGTACTCACATAATGAGGGTATGTTTTTGTAACATGCTTATCTTTCCCACAAGCCTGAGATCTTTGAAGGTAAGGACTAAGAGAATCTTAATTAAATTTGGTAACCCCAGAATCTGGCACTGTGTCCGGAATTTAGTAGGTGTTAAATACATAGTTTTTGAATCGACATATTGACATTTCCTTGACTCAGATGAGATGCTTTATAAAAGCACTAAATCAATGTGGGCCTAACTTATTAACAGACTAACTCTGCTGAGCTCTGGCCACTTACTCCTCTCCAGAGGAGAGGGGGAGTATTTGGGAGAATTCTCAATTGTTCCGAAGTCAGGCAGGGAGAAGGGGTGCTAGTTATTGGGTCTCCCTCAGACATTAGGAGGGAAGAAGAAGGTCCTCCCTCCCACATTCTCCTGTAATTTTTTGAAATGGTTCATTAATTCACACCCAACTAATCCATATTTATGATAATCCCACAGGATTATCCATTAAGATCAGAATTCTTTGCATGCCATAAAAAAAGGATTTGATGTTAAGCTTCAGTTAAGGCAGCAGGGATACAATTAAATTAGTCAAGAGAAAAAATTTTCAGATACCCTGAGGCAATGCAGAGGTTCTAGTTTGCCACAGAATTGATATAAATTACTTTTCTTCATTAAAGCAGGGTTCAAGATATTAATAATAATATTCTTAGCTTATCTCAAGAATATTTTCAGCAAATCCAGTTTTATTATATTAAGGTATAGAGACCTACAAAATTCCCCAATTATTGTGTGTTTTTTATACTTTTATGCAACTACTCAAAAATGGTGAGGAAGCATATTGACTAGTATTGAAAGAGGTTCACAACATAGTGTTATGTGAATAAATAGGCAATTAAGAGTAGAAATACTGTGATCCCATTTTTATAAAAATACATGTATACACAAAAGTTCTTTATAAAAATTAAAATGTTAGCATATTAAATGGTTTAAACGTGGGTCCATGGTTATAGATCCTTTTCCTTTTATTTATTTGTTTGCTTGTTTCATTTTAAAGTTTTTTATTTTTTTATTGTGGTATAACTGACATATATTAGTTTCAGGTGTACAACATAATAATTTGATATTTATATATATTGCAAAATGATCACCACATAAGTCTAGTTAACATCTTTCACCATACATAGTTATAATTTTTTTTCTTGTGATGAGAACTTTTAAGATCTACTCTCTTAGCAACTTTCAAAAATGCAATACAGTACATTATTAACTATAGTTGCCATGTTGTATATTACATCCCCAGGTCTTATTTATTTTATAACTGGGAAGTTTGTACCTTTTGACCCCCTTCACCCATTTCACCTACTTCCCCCCAGCCCCTGCTTCTGACAACCACCAAATTTGTTCTCTGTAACTATGAACTTGGGTTTTAAAAATTTTTTTAAATTCCACCTGTAAATGATATTATACAGTATTTGTCTTTTTTTTTAACATCTTCATTGGAGTATAATTGCTTTACAGTGGTGTGTTTGTTTCTGCTGTATAACAAAGTGAATCAGCTATATGTATACATATATCCCCATTTCTCCTCCCTCTTGTATCTCCTTCCCACCCTCCCTATCCCACCCCTCTAGGTGTTCACAAAGCACTGAGCTAATCTCCCTGTGC
Organism: Orcinus orca; assembly: GCF_937001465.1. Classification (NCBI taxonomy): domain Eukaryota; kingdom Metazoa; phylum Chordata; class Mammalia; order Artiodactyla; family Delphinidae; genus Orcinus; species Orcinus orca. The sequence goes on from NC_064559.1 coordinate 145,231,510, forward strand.
CATGTGACTGCTTCTCACTAGCCATCTATTTTACATTTGGTAGTGTATATATGTCCCTGCTACTCTCTCACCTCATCCCAGCTTACCCTTCCTTTTCCTTTTAAATACATCTTATAATTTCTATAAAATAAACATGTACTACTCAAGTAAAAAAAATATTAAACAGAAAATTCAGGACTCACATATAACTCATCCATTCATCCTTCCACCCATCCACCCATCCACCCATCCATTCATCCATCCATCCATCCAGTTATTCAACAAATATTTGTTAAGCCCCTACAACGTGCCAGGCCAAGTTAACCCAGATCAAGACAGTGAAAGTATTCCTTGGCCTGTTCATCTTCTTGTGTGGAAGCTGTAATGCTAAAGTTTATCATGTGGATAATATAGACCATCTTGTCTCTTGTCTACAACTTTTTATTAGGATAAGAGCTTATGGACCTTGGAAAGACAGGAAATAGTCTTAGAAAGTAGAAAGTCAGAAATGCTTTCTACTTTGTTTGTCCTTCTACAAAGGAAATTACTGTTTGTCCTTCTACAAAGAAAATTTTCTGTTCTTCAAATGATATTCCTAGTATATTTTGGTTGACCCTCTGAATCATTTTAAACCAACTTGAAATGTAGATTGGCAGGATTGGCAAATTAACTTCCAAAAGACAATGGGTATTATGTTTTTTTCATTTTTACTGGTGCTAATGTACATGAGCAAATGAATGTTCTAATCTGGGTTTGGTAAAAAATCCCTGTTTCAAGGATGGAGGAGTGTGTCTACATAAAAATATCCATTCTTTCTTTGTCATGCTTTGTATATTTCCTGTGACATTTATTATCATTTTAAAAGCTCTTCATCTGATTCATCTTTTGCAATGAAGCTAGGAATGACATAATCTCTATCTACCCCTTTGCTTATTTTGTGCGTATGGTGACCCATTCTGTTAAGGTCCGAGTCACTTTATCAGCATCCATTGGACACAGTCCCTGCATTTGAATATGTTCTTTTTTCTGTCTTGATGACTCTTTTTTTTTTTTTTTCTGTACGCGGGCTTCTCACTGCTGCGGCCTCTCCCGCTGCGGAGCACAGGCTACGGACGCGCAGGCCCAGCGGCCACGGCTCACGGGCCCAGCCGCTCCGCGGCATGTGGGATCCTCCCGGACCGGGGCACGAACCCACGTCCCCGCATCAGCAGGCGGCCCCCCAACCACTGCGCCACCAGGGAAGCCCTTGATGACTCTTTTGTTAAAGAAATGTATATTCTTGGACAAGATCTAGAGCTGTGTCGTATTTTTGAGATTCTAGATGTACCTGAAGCCTGAAATGATCACTCTGCTCATTGTAAGACTGAGATTTAGAGCCTTCACCGATTTCTCTGAATGTCAGTGTTTCCACTTGGTACTTGCACAGTACCAGATAAAAGATTTTAAGCTTTATTTCTTTAAAATAGGATAAAAATTTTTTTAATTTAATTTAAATTAAAATTTTAATGATTCAAAAGTCACAGATATTTAAGCAACTATTTCCTAGTTCAAGAAACTTAAGACAAATTTAAATAGTATCTCTTCTTCCTGCCCCAGCTCCTTATATTAGTAATGATGATAATAATAGCTCCCATCGATTGAGGTCTTACTATGTGCCAAATACTATGGTAGCTGCTGGGGATATAGAGGTGAACAAGACAGTGCTCATAGGTATGCATTAGATCTGTATGTAGTTCTCAAAGTGTGGTTCCTGGAGTAGAAGCATCAGCATCACATGGGAACTTGTAAGAAATGCACATTCTCAGACTGTATCTCAGACTTACTGACTCAGAAGCTGTAGGCGTAGATATAATTACATGAATTCTTTTTTTTTTTTTTTTTTTAAGTTTTGGCTGCGTTGGGTCTTTGTTGCCGCATGCAGGCTTCCTCTAGTTGCAGTGAGTGGGGGCTACTCTTCGCTGTGGTACGCGGGCTTCTCATTGCGGTGGCTTCTCTTGTTGCGGAACACGGGCTCTAGGCACGTGGGCGTCAGTAGTTGTGGTGCATGGGCTCAGTAGTTGTGGCTCGTGGGCTCTAGAGCTCAGGCTCAGTAGTTGTGGCATATGGGCTTAGTTTCTCCGTGGCATGTGGGATCTTCCCGGACCAGGGCTTGAACCCATGTCCCCTGCATTGGCAGGCAGATTCTTAACCACTGTGCCGCCAGGGAAGCCCTTACATGAACTCTTAAAGAGAGGGGTAGGATGGTCAGAGTCCGAATAGGAGATGTAAGAAAGTAGTAGTTGTCAGAGAGGGATGAAGGGAGGGAGGCAGAGGGATAGATAGGTTTGAAGAGGCTACACTGCTGACCTTGAAGGCAGAGGAAGGGGCCACAAGCTAAGGAATGCAGGCAGCCTCTGGAAGCCAGAAAAGACAAGGAAACAGATTCTCCCCTAGAGCCTCCAGAAGGCAGACAGCTCTGCTGACATCTCAACTTTAAGAACTTCTGACCCCCAGAACTATAAGTGATAAGTTCGTGCAGTCTTAAGTCACTAAGTCTGTGGTAATTTGTTATAGCACTATTAGGAAACTAATACACTGCCTGACCATGCTGGACTAAAGCTTCCTACTTCAGAGCCCCCATGCACACAGAGCTGTTAACCTGTCTCACCTTTAATATAAATGGACAGCTGTGGATCCCAAAATTTAGGAAGAAACCTTCAAATATGAAAGAAAGGGGTCCAAATAAATAAAATACATCCAGAAGAAATAAAAATAATGTAAGAAATGAGGTAAATTTAGAAAGTAATCTAAACATTATTATTCTCAGAAAATATATGAGATATTACAGCCCAAAATAAAAACTTATGACATGTGAAAGGAACAGTTAGAAAAGAAGAAAGAGCTCTTGAAAATTAAAAATATAATAGATGAAATCAATTCAGTAGAACAATTGGAAGGTGAGCTTAAGGAATTTCTCAGAAAGCAAAACGTAACAGAAAAGTTAAGAGGCAGAAAATGGGAGAAGAGAATGAGAGGGTCAATTCAGGAAGCCTAATATCCAATAAAGCAGGAACAGGGGACATCCTTGGTGGTCCAGTGGTTTAGACTCAGCCCTGCCAATGCAAGGGGTGCGCATTCGATCCCTGGTTGGGGAACTAAGATCCCACATGCCGAGGGCGTGGCCAAAGAAAAGGATTAACTAAAAAGCAAGAACAGCAATAGCAGAAGGTAGAAAATGAGCCAAAAAAAAAAAAAAAAAAGATTATAAAATGTTCCAAGGTTGAAGGACCTGATTCTCCACCTTGAAAGGTCACATCAAATGCCCAGTGCAATGAATGAAAAAAGATCCACACCAAGACTCATCACTGTGAAACTTCAGATCTTTAAAAACGTCCAGGGATGTGGGGAGGGTGGGAAGACATAGGTCACAATGACAGAGGATGGAAAACCAGAATAACCCCAGACTGCAGTCCGGTGAGGTAGAAGGCAATGGCATGATGCCTTCAACATTTTGAGGAAAGCTGACTGCCACTCTTGGATTAAATACCCAGTAACCCATCAGAAAATTATGAGGAAAGTGTAAAATCATTTAGTAATGGAAGACAAAAAGTTTTACCTTCCATCAGCTGTTTTTAGGGAAGCTATTATAGGATGTGCTCTAGAAAAATAAAAGAAACTTTAGAGAGGAAGACATCAGACCACAGACACTGGAAAGAGGGTCAGACAGGCCCACGCAGAGGAATTTTATAGACCTTCAGAACAAGCTGCACAAGACAGGTGAGAAGAGCAGGCTTTAGACTTCAGTGATGCCCTGCACACCACTCCTCATCGTTCTTTGAGACTAGAGTGACCAACCATCCCTGTTTGCCGAGAGCAAGGGGTTCCCAGCATGTGGAACTTTCCGCTTTTAAATCAAGACAGAGCCAGGCAAGTTGGGATGCTTGGTAATCTTACTTGGAACTGTGGGCCCTGCTCATTCTTTCAAGTCTGTGCTTTTACGTGTGTTCTCTCTTCCCTGCACACACGCTCTCTGCCTGGACAAATCCTACTCACCTTCTAGGCCCCAGCTCAAGTTTGGAGATGGGGAAATGTACCCATGTCCAGGCGGCTCTGCTCCAGCAGGTGTAATACCAGAACACAGTCTGCTAACCTCCTGAGAAGTCTTTTTAAAATTAATTAATTATTAATTAATTAATTAATTATTGGCTACGTTATTGCTGTGTGCGGGCTTTCTCTAGCTGCGGCGAGCTGGGGCTACCCTTCGTTGCAGTGCACGGGCTTCTCATTGCAGTGGCTTCTCTTGTTGTGGAGCATGGGCTCTAGGCACAGGGGCTTCAACAGTTGTGGCTCACGGGCTCTAGAGTGCAGGCTCAGTAGTTGTGGTGCAAGGGCTTAGTTGCTCCGCAGCATGTGGGATCTTCCCAGACATCGAACCTGTGTCCCCTGCATTGGCAGGTAGATTCTTAAGCACTGTGCCACTGGGGAAGTCCCCTGAGAAGTCTTTATTCAGGCTGATGACGAATGAGCCCTCTCCCTGCTCAGAGGGGAAACGGCTTTTGGAGTGGGGTTTAGTTCCATTTTCCTGCAGGTTCAGAGACTACAGTCTAATCTTTGTAGGTATTTAAATACTGAAAATCTTGAGAAATTATTTGCTGTTTTAGGAGCTTCTCTGGTGGTTTTCTCCACCAGACACTTTGCAAAGGCAAAGCTGAAAAACTGTATGGAACTTGCAAAATCCCTGGCACCCCACTTACACTTATTCTGACTTGGGGTCACCTTCATGAACTGGCACACATTTTTCACATTTAAACAAATCTGAAAAGATCATATTTTCTTACATTTTGGAAAGCACTGCTCCTGGTGCTTTTGATCTGCTCTACTATTTTTGGGCACTTGATCCCTTTCAGCTATCAGCCTTCTAAGCTAGTGGCAGTGGGTCTCACGCCAGCTGCCCATTAAAATCTCCTAGAGAGCTTTTAAAACATAGTTTTGCCCAGACTTCACTTTCCATAGTGAAGAGCTGCAGGTAGAAAGAAGTGCTATCTATTTAACTGACAATGTTTTTTTCTTTATTAATAAATTAATAAATATTAACTTCCTGCTTTGGTAAATCTATTTGAAATCACTTTGGAAAACATAAAGACAACCAGATAGCTATGGTCTGGTTTATAGAATTTAAATATACGTCAGTTGAATGCAATCATTCTCAGAGTAAATAAAAGCTGATGAAAATTAAAATGATTAAAAATATCTAGAAATAAAGCTAGTGAGATATGTGATGAAGAAGTAATCATGTCTTATTTTCTGCTGTTGGTTCATTACAAAAGCAAATATAAATAAACAAGAGAATGCTAAGCGCTAGGAGTAGAATTGTCCAAGAAAGGGTACGATTAAAGTAGGAATTGAGGAGAGGGGAATGGGCCAATACTGCCCTTCCCAGCCAGGAGAGTGCAAATATTCCAGCAAAAAGGTTGGTAGTTTGTGAATTGAGGGGACCTGACCCCACTCCTACACCAACAGTCCCAGGAAACACCAAGACCAATAGTGGGTTTGGAAGGTGGATGTCTGGGATCTCAACTGCCCCTGTGGTCCAGCTGGTCACAGTAGCATGCCTGCTGTGAGTGCAGCAGTCCACTTTTGAGTGGATAAACACAGGCTTGAACAATAAGCCATCTCATGTGGACCATAAAGAGCTGAAAACCAAAGACTCTTCCTCAAACTTTTTGGACCAGATAAGTCTTCTCAGACTCTACTAAGAACCTGAAGGAGAAGAAGAAGGGGCTTCTCATACCATGACTGAGAATGAAACTTCCATTACCTACAAGGACAGGGCCTGATTTAGAAAAATACAGAAATGTTACATGGAGGCAGTCTACAGTCCTTACCTAACTCCTGTACCACTGTTTCTAAAAACGTTTCTAATTTAGCATTGATATGTATACTTCAAGTACAGCATAACTGTGCTTACACAGTTTTTTACTGATAGAATTGCACAAAGTGACAGAATTGCATAAATCCAATTACTTTGGGTATATAATTATTTCATTTAAATATTTAAAAGAATCAGTTTGGTGAGAGCAGTTTGGAAATGTGTAGTAAAGTTGAAGATGTACAAACCCATTGAAAGATTAGCTGGCCAACTGGCTCCATTTCACTTGTGATGCCCAGAGGGCTGTGCTGATTTCCCATCTTTCCATTCACCCCAGCAGAGATTTGGAAGAGGAAGAGATGTAGGAAAGACAAGGGCCAGTCTCTTTCCACTTTCTCCCCTGTTATTTGTTATAGAGAAACTCCTACACAATTGAATAAGAAAGTGCCAGGATGTTCACTGCACCAAATTTACAGAATTAAACATTGGAAACAACCTAAATGCCTATTGTCAGAAGAATGGATAACTAAATTGTGTTATAGTCTTACATTGGAATGCTATGTTGCAGTAAAAATGAATGAAGCAGAGTTATGTTATCAGCATACATTGAGGAGGATATGTACAACATGGAACAATTTATAAGGGTCAGAAACATGAAAAAAAAACCTACATTGCTTGGAAATACACAATCTATTTTACATAAAATAAATCTTTATTGAATACCTGCCCTGTGCCAGATGGAGTTTTAAGTGCTGGTGACATGGCAGTGAATAAAGCAAAGTGCCTGCTTTCCTGGAACATATATTCTAGTGACATAGCTGCACACAGAGTAGAAATATAAAGACAGATGTGGGATTGATAAAGACTGAATTCAGAATAGTAGACACTTCTGGAAAGGGCCAGGGGAAGTGATTGTGGCAGGGCACAGAAGCCTTCAATTATTTGCAATATTTTATTTCTTAAGCTGGAAAGTGGGTAAATGGTGTTTGCTATATCATTCTCTATATCTTTTAGTCTGTCTTATATATCTTACAAAAATCAATTTAGTTTTGTTTCCTACTTCTGCTTCTACAAATTTCTTTTGTTCCTTTAAAAACACGTTTTCCTCCATAGATAATAGGAAGGTCAAATGAAACATAAGAAGATTAATGGAGATGTTCTGGGAACTAGCTTTAAGTATCTAAGAAAGCCTATGTGTTTGGAAATGACACAAACTCTTGGACATTTTTAATAATATTGTTTCTAGAGAAAGGAAGAAGGCCATGAAAACACCAGCACAGAGCCAGGCCCAAAGAAACTAAGCAACTGCTTGTGAAATTAAGGACTGATTGTGGACTTAACTTGTTTGCAAGGAAAAGCCTGGGAGGGGTTCTGCTACACGTCCTAGAGACTTAACCTAGCCTGGCCACGAGGGTGACTGACATATTGGAGGACTGGCCTCTTGATCAACGGACTGCAGATATTTTAGTATTTAATGTACACTCTGCATCCTGAGCCATGTGGGACTAAATCTGACCCAGTTTGACAGCTCTTATTTCAAACAATTTAGATAAACAGCCTTATCTAAAAATTCTTCCTCCTTAGAATTCTTTTGTCCCATCAATAATCCTTGCTTTATTATTGAAGTGTATCTAATTAAAAAGAAGGGGAAATATTGCAATACTACCCTTAATACGTTTTGGCCCAATAATCCCAGTATTAGTAATCTCTCCTAGAATAATGATCAGAGATTTGGGCAAAGTTGATGTGTAATGATATGCCAGGGCAGCAATGTTTATAGCAGTGAAAAGATGAAAAATAAGTGCCCTGCAGTGGGGGAATGATGAAAATAAATATAGCACTCCTAGTACTATGTTTATAGTAGAATAGTAGAATTCTATTTTATACTGTCATTAAAAATGTGTTTACAAAGGTGATTCAATGACATGGGAAAGTCTATATTATTAAATGAAAAATTTGATTATAACTTGATTAAATATCTATCTAGTAATCAATGAAATGCTCCAAAATTAATGTTAATTTTCTTTTTTATACTCATTGTAATTTTCCAAACTTTCCCTGGCATGTAGTTTTGATTTTATAAATAAGAAAAAAGTTGTTAAACTAAAAAAAAAAAACAAGGAAATGGAAGCATATGATGTACTGAAAGAGAAGCAATCTTGACATTTTGACAGACTTGACATTTTTTACAATCTTAGACATTTGTTTACAGGGCTTGCTCATTTTATATAAGCCTGTGAAGAGATTAATTCCTATGATTGCAAATACTAGGATAAAATATAAGCTAGTTTGTGTGTGTGTGTGTGTGTGTGAAGAGAGGTTTTCTGGGGATCATTATTATAGATTCTGGGGCAGCAGCATGACTTACTGGAAAGAGATGAACTTGGAGTGAAGACATTACTAGTTGTGTGACCTTGGGGATAATGATACTTTCCTCCCAGGGTTGTGGTTAAGATGAAGTCAGATCATGAGAGCTCTGGGCACAGGATAGGCACTTAATAAAAGCTGCTGACTCTGAATTTTTTTCAAGGTTATGAACGTACAGTAAAAAACTGCAAGTTTTAGGTTGTGTTCTCTGCCAGTTTCCTCTAGACAAGATTAATTAAAAAGCAAAGTGGTTTTAAAAGGAGTGTTGTTGCATTTACTGTTTAGAACCAAGCGTGTTCTTCATGAGTCAGCAAGCTTCTAAATCAAAGACAAGACAAGCAGGGCTTCCCTGGTGGCGCAGTGGTTAAGAGTCCACCTGCCAATGCAGGGGACACAGGTTTGAGCCCTGGTCTGTGAAGATCCCACATGTCTCAGAGCAACAAGGCCCGTGCACCACAACTACTGAGCCTGCGATCTAGAGCCCGCAAGCCACAATTATTGAAGTCCGCGCACCTGGAGCCTGAGCACCGCAACGAAGAGTAGCCACCACTCGCCACAACTAGAGAAAGACAGTGCACAGCAACGAAGACCCAACGTAGTCAAAAAAAAAAAAAAAAAAAAAAAAAAAAGACAACACAAGCAAACAGAAGCCCCATCCCTAGCACTACATGGTGTGCCTCCAAAGTCCACCCCGTCTGTTCTTCTCTGGGCCCATTCCCACTCCTGACCTCGTGGGGAGTTCTAGCAAAATCATCCAAGGGTAAATGAGCTCCAACTGTCTTTGATTTCTCCTCACCCCAACACCCCGTCTTCCTTTAGATCTTGGAACTGAACATGGTTTCTTGGTTTTCCAAAGTCCTCTTCAAGGGCTATCCTGAAGTGGAACCATAGTGTGGTGGTTAAAATTTAGTCTCAGTAATGTCAGACTGCCTGGTTTTGAATCCTTGACATGTTACTTAACCTTTCTGGGTCTTAGTTCTACATCTGTAAAATGGGAATTAAAAAAAAAAAAGCCTCACAAGATTGTGGCCAGATTTAATGCATGTAATGTGCTCTGAATAGTGCCTGAAACATAGAAAGCACTCAAGAAATTTTAGCTATTATTATGATTACTTTTCTTGCAGGTTCTTACTCTAAAAATCCCTCATAAATGCAAGGCTAAAGAGCAACGTCCTCAGTGAGGAGGTGGTGGAGGCTAGGAGCACAGGTTCTGGCACTGGAGAGGATGGAGAGGGTGCAGTGTGGTACAGCTCTGCCTCTCTCCTGCTGTGTGATCTGGGAAAAGTTGCTTAGTATCTCTAAGTCTCAAGTGAAACTTGGGGCTGCAGGTAGGGTTGTTAAGATAACTGAACACTACTTACCATTGTGCCTGATTCTCCGTAGGTACTTGATACATTTTAGCAATTATTATTGTTCTAAGTGTATGGTATATATTATCTCATTTAGTCTTCACAAAACCCCCGTTTTGCAAGTGAGGAAACTTTGGCATTGAGAAGTTCAAGGTCACACGGGTAGTAATTGGCAGAACCAGAACTTAAATCCAGACGGTCTAACACCCCAACCCATGGTTTTAACCACAGTACACCCCTGCACAACACCAGCTCTGCTTAATGATAAGGAACTCATTTGTGCTTCAGGGTCAATGGCCAACAATTACTTAATATGTTTCTACTCCTCCTAATAGGGTTACCATTTAAAAGAAAACTCCTATGATTTTTGATATTTCATAATACAATAATTTTTACTGGTCTGAATTTAAGCCTGAAAAGGATTGTACAACTAACAATGTTCTAAGATGACAGAAATTTTATTCAGCTGCAGTTAGCTACATTTGGTTAAATGATATAAGCTAATGATGAAAAATTGAGAGAGGCCTTCTAGTGACACAGTATCACCCCCCTTTAGATTCCACAGAGATAGGATTTTAGGTACTGAAGCAGGCTAGTGGGGGTGATATTTAGATATTTCTGGGATAATGATGGTGGGAGTTGATGTTACACACACACACACACACACACACACACACACACACACTTTGGCCCTTTCTTAAACAAACAGACTCAGAGATGGGAAGGACCTTAGGAGGCATATAATTTTCCCACCCAGTACAAAAATCATTTTTTGTAAGCATCCCTGAAGAATGGCTACCTAGAATTTGTTTGAATATCTTCAGTGAGGTATCCAGCTGGATAACACTAGTTAGAAAACTCCTTCCTACGTTGATCTGAATTCCACCTTTGTAATTACCAGCTCTAGGACCTGATTCTTTCTTACATAGTAATATAGAAGTCTAGTTCCCTCTTTGAAAATAATATGGTCCCTTACAGATAACCGAACTTCTTCACTGAACAGTTAATTGTTGAGCATGAGTCAGGTGCTATGGAAGGCACTGGAAACAGAGTTGTGGACCAGACCACAAGCCCCGCCCACCATGGCGTGGGCAGGCCATACTCTCAGGAAAACGTACTTCTCCACTTAGATATTTCCAGATCCTTCAACCACTTCTCGTCTGATAGTTTTTAGATCCCTTAACATCCTGCTACCCTCTTTGGAAAACATGTAAATTAAAAAAATGTCACCATTGCATGTAGATTTGTTTTAATCCCTGTTCTCTGTTTATAGTTTATAGAATATCAGGCTTCTTCCTTGTACATCCCTTTGAGATTCTTCTTTATTCTGTTTGTGAAGAAAATATTTCTGAATTGCCTTCCTATACTTTCTCAAGCATTATTCAAAGAATTGAGGAATTATAGTGAAGTAGACATTGTCCGGGTCCCTAGGTATAATCTCCTGGGGGAGAAAGACGTGTATACAAATGACCATAACATATGTGATGAGTGCTATGACAGAAATAGGAATAAGTGCTGGTAAAAGTAAGGCAAGTCTGCTGAAACTTTTCAGGATGGGACTGGAATCCCAAGTAAATTTTCACTCTTTTATTATTTTCTTCCTCTCTGTGCTATTACTTAATGTATTTTGAAGGGAGGGGTCCTTCCAAAATCCTGAATGGTAAAACTGTTGTTCTATAGTATTTTCTATCTACATTCAAAAGAGGATATGAGAAACTTACAGTAAACAATCATCATGTTAAGACTTTATGTTTCTGTAACTACATGTATACTGCTTTACATCTGTTAGAATGCCTTGATAGAGAAATCAGCTCTTTAATCTTCACATTATTTTCTTCATTCTACAGATTTGGAAACTGAGGCTCAGGGAAGTAAGTGGATATGTCAACATCACGAAGCCACTAAGTGGTAGAACCAGAACTCAAACCCGTCCAGACCTCTAAGCCTGGGGGCCTTTATTTGCCTAGCTGCAACCACCATTCCTGATAAAACCATGGATTTGACACAAAAGTTCCTGAAACCCCATAGAAAAAGACAGATAATTCATCAGTTGGTGGACAATGGTAACCTCGCTCCTTGGCAACCGACTCCGAGGAGCAAAGGGCACCCTCCCCACATCCCTTTCTTGCCACTCACATTTAAGTCTGTATGAGCCTGTGTTTGCTTTTAGATTGGGTTTTCAGGCTTTTGTGCACTCTCCCCACCCTTACTTCTGTAAATACATAATAAGCCCAGAAGGTTATCTGGTTTCCCATTAACAACAGTTTCCTGTCTTTTAAGTCTCCAAGTCACATCACATCAGGGGTCACACATGAGTTCTATTTCCTTTCCTTTATTTTGCAGGGATGCTATTATGTTATCACAAATATTTTCATTTTGCCTTCAAAATGACAGGGCATTCAAGGTTATTCCGGTTAATAAGATGTCACAGGAATGAAATTAATTATAAAACCTGTCTGACAAGAATAATAAGGTTTTTGAAAAGAGAAAAACAAGCAGTCTCTACTGATGAGTCCTTCATATGTTTTTACCCCTGGAGTATATCCTATTGCTTTGAAATAAGGAATTCTATCAGTTCTTATTTCCTTCTGCAAAGATTTCTCCTCTAGTCCTGTGATGGGTCACACCAGACCTGCATTGTGATGAGGCATCCACTTTCATGTCTCAGAGTTTGGAAATATACTGAATTTCTGGCTCAAAATTGGTAACCTAAGTGACAATGTTGCTGTTTAATGTTTAATATCTATACTGAAAATACGAAGGATACCCCTGACTTTTCAGTGAAGGATGGTGAAAATACATCCTTATATAATTTATGAGGTTTGAAAATGGGACTTGTCTTTCTTCTTAAAGAATCAATTAGCTGCAAATGGCCCGTGGCCCATGGAGACAGTCAGGAAGGGCAGGCTGCCTGAACGTGCAGCAGATATTTTTGTTTTAATGTTTGGGGAAAGCTAGACTTACATCTTTCTGACCTTGGTCCTTCTCCCTCTCCTAAGTCCCTGCTTTCATGCTTCCAAGAGGCCACCAATAGTTTTCACTACCAAATACAGGTGCTTCTTACAGAGCTGAGAGGTAAACCTGGCCATTCCAGCTTCCCAGCTTCAGTCAGTCCTTGTAGAACTTGCCGGAAAAACCTGACTTATCCATTAGAATAGGACTCAGGGTGTCAGCTACAACTCGATAAATCTCCAAATTATGATCGGTGCTGTATTGCTGAAATATACTGCTTTGGGAACGGCACTATTTTAAATCAGCTTTACACATACAACCTAACCCAGGTTTTGGCTTAGTGTAATATTTCTTGATTTAGAAGCTGAATATCTCTACGGAAATTCTTTTGAAATACACATGTGTGCACACACACGTTAAAGTCTGTTATCTGCTCTGACCGGGGAGTGTGGCATTATGATTTTATTCAGTCAGTCTATTTTGATCCTGGCACTGTCCCTGTCACAGTGTAGTAGACACAAAAGAAGTACATGATAGCATCCTCCTTCTCAAGAAGGAAAGAAAGAAGAGGAAATATTTACTGGATGGTCGACTGTGTCAGGTGCTTTTATGTGGATCATCTCTTTTAATGCAAATAGCCTGGGGGTATTATGTCTGTATTTTCAGATGAAGAAACTCAGGCTTGAAGAGGTTAAGTAACTTGCAACCCATAAGTCTGGCACTGAATTTGAACTAGGTCTGTCTGGCTCCACAGTAATGCTCTTTCTCATAATGGATGCATGAAGGAGACCAATCAAGGAGTAATAGGAGTCAGTGTGCAATGAAATACAAAATTACATATAATCAAGTGTTAAGACTTAGAGTATGAACCTCAAGTGCTTTGGGTGTTCAGTGGGACAGGCAAGAAATGAATGTCTTCTCTAATTATTCAAGAAGGTCTCAAGGAAGAAGAAGCAGGGTTTGAAATGATCCTTGTAGGATTGCTAGGATCAAATATTCTTTTTAATAAAGAGCCGGTTCATATTTGTGACATAGAGTTATATTTTTAAAGAAGTCCAATGTACTTCTAGGTCTTCTGGGCTTTGCTCCCTAACTGTGGTCTGTCCACTTCCCTTCCTGTCCTTGGTGCACCATCCCTTACACTGCTAATGCTCTGCCCTGTTAGCATATTCGGTAAAATTCCATTACTGAGTGAAGCATACTATGGACAATCTCTGTGCCCCTTGGGAGTTCCTCCACCCTCTTTAGTATCTTTAGTCCTAGAAGAGTGTCTGGCATCTCTGGGACACCCAACTAACATTTGCTAAAAAAAATGGAAAAAAATGAAAAGGATCGATTGGTCAAACACCAATTTTCAGGACTAATGTCAAATGGGCTCTCATACTCTATATTAGACTCCAATCCTGTTAGGTTTCCTTAGTTCATTCTTTGCTGGATTCCACAACATTTCAATCCTCCACTTGCTTCAAATCTTGCACTCTTAACAGATGGTTTTGCCTCATCAGCATCCCACTATTAAACATACAAACCCACACTCCCATCCGATCAATGTTCCTTCTGTTACAACGCGCGTGTGGTCCCTCTTCTGTTCTTAGGCCTGTCTCTCCACCTGTGCTTGAAAACCCTGTGCTTTAGTTCCTCCTGCATTCAGAGGAAACTGCCTCTCTGTTGTCTATTATCCTTCTCATGAATGAGTGGATCCTTCCTATGAGTTTTTAAACATGTTCAAGTGTGTTCTATTACAAACAAACAAGAGAGCCTCCCCCAGCAGCTCTTTGGAAGGTCAAAAATTTAGTTTCTATATACAATGGTCATTTTCCATTCTTCCTTTTTCTAATCTTTGAATCAACACTTGACACTCTCTGCTTCTTGAAATACTGTTTTCTTTGGCTTTTAGAATACCACATTCTGCTGACTTTCCTCCTATCTTTCTAACAGCTTCTTTCACATCTTTTTTGCTGCCTTGTCTTCCTCTACCCAGCCTTTAAATTTCCTCAGTACCCAGCTTTAGACCCCCTTCTGTCTCTTCTCAATTCTGCTCTCTTTCTTTAAGTATCTCATCTCCACTCAGTTTCAAGCTCTACCTATATTCAGAAGCTCACAAATTTATATGTCCAGCCCAGATCTTTCCTCTAAGCACCAGACCTGTGTACTTAACTCTTCACTTGAATTCTCTACTTGGGTGCATTAAAGCACTTTGTACTCAGCATGTCTAAGATGATACTCATGCTCTTTCCTTATGGAGCTGGTGTCTTCTTAGTGTTCTTGCTCAGTGAATGTCACTACCATCCACCCAGCTGTACAAGATAAAAACCCAGGAATCATCTTCAACAGCTTACTCCCTCTTGGCTCTCATTTCCATTCCAACACAAAGTCCTGTTGATTTTACCTCACAAGTACCTCTCAAATTCATCCCTTCCTGTCAATCTCCTCCACTACTCCACTCCAAGGTACCATTCATGATCTCTTGCCTGGACTGCTGCAGCCTCTCCCTGGACTTCCCAGATCCATTCTCACCTTCCTCCAAGTGTTCTTCATATTGCAGCCAGAACAATCTTTTTTTTAAAAAATTTAAACACAAATATAATGTTAACACACCCTCCTCTACCTGAAACAAGAGAAAACAACTCTTCAGTACTTCCCACTGCCCCACTCTCCAGGCTCATCTCACTCCCCTTACCCCTTTACTCTGCAATTAGTCACACTGGCCTCATTCCAGATGCTGTGCCTCTTCCTGCTTATACAGGCTATTTCCTCTTTCTGAACATCTCCTGTGCCCCCCATTCTTTCCTTTTCTTTCACTTTCTCACACATACCTGGTTACCTCTTACTCATCTTTCAGATCTCAACTGAAGCATCTCTTGTCTTAGAAAAGCCTCTCCTCACCTCACTGATCACCTGACCACATCTATGCACTGCACTTCTTTTATTTTTATTTTATATTAGAGTTTAGTTGATTAACAATGTTGTGTTAATTTCAGGTGTACAGCAAAGTGATTCAGTTATACATATACGTGTATCTATTCTTTTTCAAATTCTTTTCCCATTTAGGTTTTTACAGAATATTGAGCAGAGTTCCCTTGCTCTACATTAGGTCCTTATTGGTTATCTATTTTAAATACAGCAGTGTGTACATATCAATCCCAAACTCCCAATCTATCCCTCTCCTCCTCCTGGTAACCATAAGTTTGTTCTCTAAGTCTGTGAGTCTCTTTCTGTTTTGTAAATACATTCATTTGAATCACTTTTTTAGGTTCTACATATAAGTGATATCATATGATATTTGTCTTTCTCTTTCTGACTTACTTCATTTAGTATGATAATCTTCAGGTCCATCCATGTTGCTGCAAATGGCATTATTTTATTCTTTTTAATGTCTGAGTAATAGTCCATTGTATATATGTACCATATCTTCTTTATCCATTCATCTGTCCATAGACATTTAGGTTGTTTCCATGTCTTGGCTATTGTAAACAGCACTGCAATGAACATTGGGGTGCATGTCTCCTTTTGAAACATGGTTTTCTCTAGATATATGCCCAGGAGTGGGATTGCTGGGTCATATGGGTAGTTCTAGTTTTAGTTTTGAAGGAACCTCCATACTGTCCTCCACAGTGGCTGTATCAATTTATATTCCCACCAGCAGTGCAAGAGGGTTCCCTTTTCTCCACACCCTCTCCAGCATTTATTGTTTGTAGATTTTTTGATGATGGCCATTCTGACTGGTGTGAGGTGATATCTCATTGCAGTTTTGATTTGCATTTCTCTAATAATTAGCAATGTTAAGAATCTTTTAATATGCCTCTTGGCCATCTGTATGTCTTCTTTGGAGAAATGTCTATTTAGATCTTCTGCCTATTTTTTAATTAGGTTGTTTGCTTTTTTGATATTGAGCCATGTGTGCTGTTTGTAAACTTTGGAGATTAATCCCTTGTCAGTTGCATTGTTTGCAAATATTTTCTCCAATGCTGTGGGTTGTCTTTTTGTTTTGTTTATGGTTTCCTTTGCTGTTCAAAAGCTTTTGAGCTTCATGAGGTCCCATTTGTTTATTTTTGGTTTTATTTCCATTACTCTAGGAGATGGATCAAAAAAGATATTGCTGCAATTTATGTCAAAGAGTGTTCTATGTTTTCCTCTAAGATTTTTATAGTAACTGGTCTTGCATTTAGGTCTTTAATCCATTTTGAGTTTATTTTTGTGTATGGTGTTAAAAAATGTTCTAATTTTATTTCTTAACATGTAGCTGTCTAGTTTTCCCAGCACTATTTATTGAACAGAATGTCTTTTCACCATTGTATAGTCTTGCCTCCTTTGCTGTATATTAATTGACCATAGGTGTGTGTTTTTTTCTGGGCTTTCTATCCTGTTTCATTGATCTATATTTCTGTTTTTGTGCCATACCATACTATTTTGATAACAGTAGCTTTGTAGTATAGTCCGAAGTCAGGGAGCCTGATTCCTCCATCTCCGTTTTTCTTTCTCAAGATTGCTTTGGCTATTTGGGGTCTTTTTTTTTTTTTTTTAAACATCTTTATTGGAGTATAATTGCTTTACAATTGTGTGTTAGTTTCTCCTGTATCACAAAGTGAATCAATTATATGTATACATATATCCCCATATCCCCTCCCTCTTGCATCTCTCTCCCACCTTCCCTATCCCACCCCTCTAGGTGGTTATTCAGGGTCTTTTTTGTCTCCGTACATATTTTAAGATTTTTTATTCTAGTTCGGTGAAAAATGCCATTGGTAATTTGATAGGGATTGTGTTGAATCTGTAGATTGCCTTGGGTTGTGTAGTCATTTTGACAATATCGATTCTTCCAATCCAAGAACATGGTATATCTTTCCATCTGTTTGTGTCATCTTTAATTTCTTTCATCAGCATGTTATAGTTTTTGGAGTACATGTCTCTTGCCTCCTTAGATAGGTTTATTCTTAGGTATTTTATTGTTTTTGATGTGATGGTAAATGGGATTGTTTCTTTAATTTTTCTTTCTGATCTTTCATTGTTAATGTATAGAAATGCAAAATATTTCTGTGTATTAATTTTGTATCCTGCAACTTGACCAAATTCATTGATGAGCTCTAGTAGTTTTCTGGTAGCATCTTTAAGATTTTCTATGTGTCATGTCATCTGCAAACAGTGACAGTTTTACCTCTTCTTTTCCAATTTGGATTCCCTTTGTTTCTTTTTCTTCTCTGATTGCCACGGCTAGGAGTTCCAAAACTATGCTGAATAAAAGTGGCAAGAGTGGACATCCTTGTTCTGTTCCTGATCTTAGGGGAAATGCTTTCAGCTTTTCACTGTTGAGAATGAGGTTAGCTGTAGATTTGTCATATATGGCCTTTATTATGTTGAGGTATGTTCCCTCTATGCTCACTTTCTAGAGAGTTTTTATCATAAATCAGTGTTGAATTTTGTCAAAAGCTTTTTCTGCATCTATTGAGATGATCATATAGTTTTTATTCTTCAATTTGTTGATGTGGTGTATCATACTGATTGATTTGTGGATATTGAAAAATCCTTGCATCTCTGGGATAAATCCACTTGATCATACACACTGCACTATGTACTTCTTCTCCCAAACACTTAATTCAGTTTTAATATTATATTTATGTGATTATTCTACTATTATCTATTTCTACCATAAAAGCCATGATAGTAGGAACGTGTCTTCTTTTGCTCACCATATATTTTCAGTAGCTCATATAAGAGTCTGGAACATCAGATATTCTCTACTTTAGTTGAATAATACATAAATTAATAAAGTTGAAGTCATGGGCATGGCTGAAGCAGTTGTAAAAGAAGAGGGACCCTCCCACTCCTGACAGAGCTCATTAAGGCATCTGGATGGGTTTTAAACAGAATGAGTATATAACAGTGTCAGACATATTCTTCCTTCCTTGAAAGCTGGCATTAAACAAACAAACAAGAAAAAGGAACTTGGTGAACACAATATTTTAAAGGCAGGGCAGAGTAAGAAAAACCATGCTGGGGGGTGGGGAGGAGACAAAGAAATAATGGCCATAGAGGTGGCATAAGCCAAGGGAGCCAAGAGTTCTGAGAAAGCAGAAGTGCCATCAAGCATCTGGAGCCCCAGACATTGTAAGAAACAGGAAATATTCTCCTGACTTGACATTAATTAGATGACTCTTAATTGTCTCTTAGGGGAATAGGTAGGCAGAAGTTTTATAGGACAGAATGGAAGGTGAGGACGTAGGAGCAGGGCAGCTGACATCTCTTTCACCAAATATGGTGTTGAAGGAAAGGGGAGAGGAAAGACAGTATCCTACTTGGCCTTTCTATGACACTTGGCACTGTTGATGGCTATCTCTTTCTTCAAAGTGGGGATGGTGGCTTGTTAGATAGAGAAAAAAGATACTCTGAAGATGAGAACTTTAGAAAGATAAAGCAGTATCAGTTAATGCCGCAAGGTCCTGGGGCAAATGGAAGGAATGGGATCAAGGACTTGGGCAGATGCTGCATCTAGAAACTCTGTTGTTAGGAGCATATACATTATGAATTGTTATGTCTTCCTGGAGTATTGACTGCCCCCCCCTTTATCATTATGTACTGCCCTTCTTTATCCCTGATAACTTTCCTTGCTCTGAAGTTTTGCCCTGTCTGAAATTAATATAGCTATTCCTGCTTTCTTTTTTTCTTTTCTTTTCTTTTTTTTTTTTTTGCGGTACGCGGGCCTCTCACTGTTGTGGCCTCTCCCGTTGTGGAGCACAGGCTCTGGACGCGCAGGCTCAGCGGCCATGGCTCATGGACCCAGCCGCTCCGTGGCATGTGGGATCCTCCCAGACCAGGACACAAACCCGTGTCCCCTGCATCGGCAGGCGGACTCTCAACCACTGCGCCACCAGGGAAGCCCCCTGCTTTCTTTTAATTAGTGTTAACCTGACATACCTTTCTCCATTCCTTTACATTTATCTATATGTGTCTTTATATTTAAGATAGGTATCTTGTAGACAGCATGTGGTTGGATCTTGTATTTTGATCTACTTTGAAAAACTCTGTCTTTGAAGTATTTAGATCACTGATATTTAAATTGTTTGTTGATATAGTTGGATTATCATCTAGGATATTTGTTACTATTTTCTATTTATTGCCCATGTTCTTTGTTTTTATTTTTGTCTTCCAAACTTTTTCTGCATTGGTGGCTTTAACTGAACATTTTATATAATTCCATTTTCTCTCCTTTCTTAGCATATCGATTATATTTCTTTTTAAACCTTTTTTTAAAAAGGGTGGTTGCCCTAGAATTTGCAATATACATTTAAACTAATCCAAATCCACTTTCAAATAAGTGGACAGTACAAGTACCTTGTAATAACAAAATATTCCTAATTCCTCCCTTCCATCCCTTGCTGTCATTCATTTCATTCATACATAAACACACATAATCAAATACATTGTTGTTATTATTTTGAGCACACTATTATTGGTTAGATCAATTAAGAATAAGAAAAATAAGTTTTTATTTTACCTTCACTTATTCATTCTCTGATACTCTTCCTTTCTTTATGTAGATCCAAATTTCTGACCTACATCATTTTCCTTCTCTCTAAAGAACTTCTTTTAGCATTTCTTGCAAGGCAGGTCTACTGGTAAAAAATTGGCTCAGGTTTTTGTTTGTCTGAGATAGTCTATTTCTCTTTCACTTCTGAAGGATAATTTCACAGGATACTAAAGTCTAGGGTTTTTTTCCTTCAACACTTTAAATATTTCACTCCACCCTCTTCTTGCTTGTATGGTTTCTGAGGAGAAGTCAGATGTTTTTCTTATCTTTGCTTCTCTGTAGGTAAGATATATTTTTCCTCTTGCTTCTTTCAAGATGTTTTTCTTTGTCTTTGATTTTCTGCAGTTTGAATATGATTATGGGTAGATGTAGTTTTTGTTTGTTTTTATATTTAACCTGCTTGGTGTTCTCTGAGGCTTCCTGAATCTGTGGTTTGGTGCCTGACATTAATTTGGGGAAATTCCCATCATTATTGCCTCAAATATTTCTTCTGTTTCTTTCTCTCTTTCTTTTCTTTCCAGTATTCCCATTACATATGTTGATATATTACACCTTTTGTAATTGTCTCACAGCTTTTGAATATTCTGGGGGTTTTTTTCAGTCTTTTTTCTCTTGACATTCAGTTTTGGAACTTTCTCTTGTCATATCCTCAAGATCAGAGATATTTTTCCTCACCCATGTCCAGTGTATTATTGAGCCCAACAGAGACATTCTCTATTTCTGTTACAGTGATTGTGATCTCTAACATTTCTTTTTGATTCTTAGGATTTTCATCTCTCTGATTACATTAGCCCTATGTTTTTGCATGTTGTCTACTTTGTCAATTTAAGCCCTTAGCATATTAATCATAGTTTTAAAGAACTCCTATTCTGATAAGTCCAGTATTCCTGACTTATCTGAAGACTCTTGTTCTAATGCTTGTTCAGTCTCTCCAAACTGTGTTTTTACCTTTAATATGCCTTATAATTTTTTGTTGAAAGGCGTATGTGATGTACTAGGTAAAAGGAACTGCAGTAAATAAGCTTTTAGTACTGTAGTGGTAAAGTGTGGGGGGAGGAGACACGTTCTATGGAGTGTACATAGTCCTATGATTAGGTCTCAGTCTTTTGTTGAGCCTGTGCCCCTGGACTGTGAACTTCACCACTGCTTCTCAGGTTTCCCCCACTTAGATGAGACAGGATGGATATTTCCATTCTCCTAGGTAGGTTAGGCTCTAATAAAACCCCAGTAGGTTAGTTTCTCCTGAGAGCAGAGGCCTTGTGAAGAACAGAGTGCTCGGGTGGCTTTCAAAATGATTTTTTTTCTCCTCCGCCTGCTGGAAACATGAGGAGACTGATATTCACTGTGAGAATCTGGTAGAGCTCCTAGTGGTAAAACCCACAAAAGTTTGGGGACCCCATGACTGGATGCCCATGGAGCTTTTATCCTCAGACTTGCCTACATTGAGTTTCCAGCAATTCATCAATTACAGTTTAGGTTTTCTTACCCTGGTCCTGGTTCTTGTGGAGGTTTTCTGCTCTGGTAAGTTGTGATTCTCTGAATCTGCCTGTTTCTCCAATTTTAGGAGCAGCAGTTTGCCTTGTGACCTCACTTCTAAGAAGAGACTTTTCAGTTTGTTCAGCTTTTTACTTGTTAGGACAGTCGTAATTTTTAAGCTCCTACATGCCAGACTGAAAACCATAAGTGCTCCATTAGGATTCACTTAACTGAAGCAATGGTGGCCTCTGTCAGCTACAGAAAGACACTGATTGCTGAAAAGTTGGGTCTGGGGGAGGAGAGAAAGGGGTTCATATTTATGAAGCATTTGTTCCGTACAAGGTACTTTACACTCCCTACTTCTCCAAACAGCATGTCTAAGTGGGGGTTACTGTCATCACTTTTGAGAAGAGGAAACCCAGGCTCGAAAGAGTTAGCAAGAGTTAGCAAGTTATCAAAACATTACATATTAAGTAGAAGAACTGGAAATCGTTTTATTGACTTTTTTAAAAAATGGACATTTATTGAGCACACACTGTGTGTTGGGCAGGAGAGCAGAACACAGTTCCTGCAATGCAAGAGGATATTACAACACAGGGTCTCATGGACCCCCCAAGAAGGTGACATGTAATGAGAAGGGCTTCCTCAAGGAGAAGTGTGGTTCTGATGGAGCATGAGTAGGGGTTAACCAGCATAGGGGCGATAGGGTTGCGGAAGCTTCCATATAGAGGAAAGAGACTGTGCAAAGCACAACCCACTTGGGGGGAACTGCAAATGGCTTGGTGTGGCTGGAGCATTCAGTGTGTTTTGGTGATTGGCAAGGGATGAGTTTGGGGAAGGAGGGGAGAGGGTCAGACTCTAATTTGAAAGTTCCCATGTATTATGATAAGAGGTTCCGATTTAATTCTGACATCAATGAGGAGCCATGAAGAGTTTTAAGCAGTGGAATGTGATGATTGACTTGGCTTTTCAGCAAGATGATTTTGATGGGTGAGGAGCCTGGGGAAGGGAGACTGGTTAGGAGACTGTCTCAGTGGTCCTGGGGAAGAAGGGTCAGGGTGGGAACCAGGACAGTGGCAGTGGACCTGGGGAGGGAAGGAGAGACGCCTGCACAGGAGAACTGACCAGGTGACCAGCTTCTTGATCAAACTGATGTAGGGAGGGAGAGAAAGGAAGGAGACTAGGAAGATGCCCTGGTCTCTGGCTTGGGCAGCTGGGAGGATGGTGGTATCCTTCACAGAAATAGGGGAAGCAGAAGGAAGAACAGATTTTGTGGGGGAAGATGGTGAGTTCAGTTTTGGACACGTTGAGTTTGAGATGCACATGGGAAATCCAGCCAGTGCTGTTTAGCAGACAGACATAGGCGCTGGGAACCCACCAGGGAATTCTGAGTGAAGCTGAAATGCTCACATTTCCTCACTATTCCTTGTGAACAGAGCCCCAACTTCGTTGAGGTTTCCATGCCTTAGGAAAAGAGAAACTGGCTGTGGTCAAGCTTCTAAAAGGAGAATAAGTGCAGTGAGGACTGAAGGGTCCCTGGCCAGGATGCTGGCGGGTACCCGCACTGAAATAATAGACCAACAGAGCAGAGCTCAGCAAGGAAAGCAAGAAAGAGTGAGCCAAGAAGTAGGAGGAGTGCCAGAGAGAGAACACATGGTGGGGCCCAGAGCTTTGTGGCCCAGGCTGGCTTTGCACTCACTAAACCTGTCTCTCTCTTCCTGGGCACCTGAGTAAGCTCCGTTTTCCATCCTTTTGCCTCTTCACACAGAGGGAGAGCCAGTGACTAGGGATGTCAAATGATCGTGGGAGGAAGAAATGTGCAATGAAGAGCAGGTCCCCCTTCCCATGCCTTTTCCCTTCCCATCCATGATCCCTCTGGAGGTCTCGCTGGAAGGAAAACACTCAGACTTTGAGTTTTATTTGTTACCGTAGCAGAGCCTCACCTATCTTTCCTGATCCTGGCTCTGCAGTCAGACGGCTGTGTTTCAATTCTGTCTTTACCTCTTGCCAGCTGTGTGACCTTAAATAAACTGCTTAATTTCTCTGTACGTCACTTTCCTTATCAGTAAAATGGGGGTAATAATATCAATTTCACGTAATTGTCTCAGGATAAAATGAGGTAATAAATGTGAAGCACTTAGAACAGTATTAAATACTATAGAAGTGTTAGAAGCTAATGGAGAGGACACTGTCAAGAAATGGGGATGGTTTATAGCCGCGGTCAGCAAACTACGGCCTGCAGGTCAAATCCACTCTGCTTCCTGTTTATGCACAGCCTCTCAGTTAAGAATGGGCTTTACATTTTCGAATAGTTGAAATAAATCACAGGAAAATATGTGGAATTCAAATTTCAGTGTCCATAAATAAAGTTTTACTGGAGCACAGCCATACTCTTGTTTAAGTATAGTTGTGGCTGCTTTTGCACTACAATGGCAGGCTTTGAGTAGCTGCAGCAAATCCCTTATGGTTCACAAAGCCTAAAATATTTACGACCTGGCCCTTTACAGTAAAAGTGTGGTGGATCAAAGGCAGCAAAGGTCAAGAAAGATAACTAAAAAGTGTTAACTGGGGGACTTCTCTGTGGCGTAGTGGTTAAGAGTCTGCCTGCCTATACTACAAAGCTACAGTAATCAAGACAATATGGTACTGGCACAAAAACAAAAACATAGATCAATGGAACAAGATAGAAAGCCCAGAGATAAACCCACGCGCCTATGGTCAACTAATCTATGACAAAAGAGGCAAAGATATACAATGGAGAAAAGACAGTGTCTTCAATAAGTGGTGCTGGGAAAACTGGACAGCTACATGTAAAAGAATGAAATTAGAACATTCCCTAACACCATACACAAAAATAAACTCAAAATGGATTCGAGACCTAAATGTAAGACCGGACACTATAAAACTCTTAGAGGAAAACATGGGAAGAACACTCTTTGACATAAATCACAGCAAGATCTTTTTTGATCCACCTCCTAGAGTAATGGAAATAAAAACAAAAATAAACAAATGGGACCTAACGAAACTTCAAAGCTTTTGCACAGCAAAGGAAACCATAAAGAAGACAAAAAGACAACCCTCAGAAGCGGAGAAAATATTCACAAATGAATCAATGGACAAAGGATTAATCTCCAAAATATATAAACAGCTCATGCAGCTCAATATTAAAGAAACAAACAACCCAATCCAAAAATGGGCAGAAGATCTAAATAGACATTTCTCCAAAGAAGACATACAGATGGTCAAGAAGCACATGAAAAGTTGCTCAACATCACTAATTATTAGAGAAATGCAAATCAAAACTACAATGAGGTATCACCTCACACCGGTTAGAATGGGCATCATCAGAAAATCTACAAACAACAAATGCTGGAGAGGGTGTGGAGAAAAGGGAAGCCTCTTGCTCTGTTGGTGGGAATGTAAATTGATACAGCCACTATGGAGGACAGTATGGAGGTTCCTTAAAAAACTAAAAATAGAATTACCATGTGATCCAGCAATCCCACTACAGGGCATATAACCAGAGAAAACCATAATTCAAAAAGACACATGCACCCCAATGTTCATTGCAGCACTATTTACAATAGTCAGGTCATGGAAGCAACCTAAATGCCCATCGACAGATGAATGGATAAAGAAGATGTGGTACATATATACAATGGAATATTACTCAGCCATAAAAAGGAATGAAATTGAGTCATTTGTTGAGACGTGGATGGATCTAGAGACTGACATACAGAGTGAAGTAAGTCAGAAAGAGAAAAACAAATATCGTATATTAATGCACGTATGTGGTACCTAGAAATATGGTACAGATGAACCGGTTTGCAGGGCAGAAGTTGAGACACAGATGTAGAGAACAAATGTATGGACACCAAGTAGGGAAAAACATGGTGGGGTGGAGATGGTGGTGTGCTGAATTGGGCTATTGGAATTGACATGTATACACTGATGTGTATAAAATTGATGACTAATAAGAACCTACAGTATAAACAAACAAACAAACAAAAAACAACTAATACTAAAAAAAATAAAAAAAGAGTCCGCCTGCCAATGCAGGGGACACGGGTTCGAGCCCTGGTCTGGGAAGATCCCACATACTGTGGAGCAACTAAGCCCGTGCGCCACAACTACTGAGCCTGCACTCTAGAGTCTGCGAGCCACAACTACTGAAGCCCGTGGGCCTAGAGCCCGTGCTCAGCAACAAGAGAAGCCACCGCAGTGAGAAGCCCGCACACTGCAGCGAAGAGTAGCCCTCGCTCGCCGCAACTAGAGGAAGTCTGTGAGCAGCAAGGAAGACCCAATGCAGCCAAAAATAAATAAATTAATTTATTAAAAAAAAAAGTGTTAACTGGAATTGGTGATAGATTACCAGTGACCTTGATAATGGCTTTATTTGGAGTGTGAAAGCATAAACTAGATTTTGGTGTTGGGGTGATCATAGTTTGATTCCTGACTCAACTGCTTGTTAGCTGTTTGGTCTTGAAAAGTCATTTAACCTCTATGAGCTCCAGTTTCCTGAGCTGTAAATTGGGGATAAACAGAGCTACCTTCTTGAGGTACTGTAAAGATTAGCAATAATGCATGTAAACCATAAAACACAGTGTCTGGCTTACAGTAAGTACTCAATAAATGCAAACCCTTGCTTCATTTAATCTTCTGCCCCCCAAATTGCTGTTCCTTTATTGGTAATGCCTTTTCACTTTTAATATTTTATTTTTGTCCTCTGTGCTCTAGATGTTTTACATTATATGCCAAGTCTTTGCTCAAATCTCACCTCTATAATGAGGCCGTCCAAGTTAATATTGACTCTCCTGTTTAATACTGTAATCTGCCCTCCCCAACCCAGCATTCCTAACCCTCCTACCGTGTTCTACTTTTTTTTCTTCTCATAGCACTTAATAATCTAGAGAATTTACTAATATATTATGTTTATTGTTTACTCTCTGTCTTCCCCACCTGTATGGAAGATCCTTGCCTGTTTTATACAATTAGATATTCCAAGTGCCTAAATGGTACCTGGCACATAGTAGGTGCTCTATTAATATTTGTTGAGGAACTAAATGGAAAAAGAATAGGCAAGGATTTTTTTTTCTTGCTCAGGACTGGATGTGCTTCTTCAATCTGGGGACTTGTTTTTTCTCACCTCTTTAAAGTTCTCAACCATTATCTGTTAAAATGCAGCTCTGCCCCATCCACTCCATTTTATCCTCCTGGAACTCCTGTTAGAATACGTTGACCCAATCATTCTATCCTCAGTGTCTCCTAAGTTCTTTCTTTGACAATGATTTAGCTCTCTGTTTCATTTGAAGGAAATTTCCTCAGCTCTATCATTGTCTGTCTCTCTCTTTTTTTATCGGGGTATAGTTGTTTTACAATGTTGTGTTAGTTTCTACTGTACAGCACAGTGGAGTTCCCTGTACTGTGCAGCAGGTTCTTATTAGTTATCTCTTTTATATATATTAGTGTATATATGTCAATCCCAATCTCCCAATTCATCCCACCCCCCACCCCTATCACTGTCTCTTTTTAGCTGTATCTAGTCTACTCTTCAACCGTTAATTGAATTTTTATTGCAATGACAATATTTTTTTTGTGCCTAGAATTTCTATTTCTTCCTCCCTATTCCTTCCTGCTTCTTCCTTTCCATTCTTTCCTGTACTTGTTTCATGGTTTCTAATCTTCCCTTTATCTCCTTGGATATTTTAAATATTCCCAGATTAAGATTTCTTTCAGGCTTTTCTGTTATCCCCAGTCCTTGGAGTGTGAACCCTTCCATTTGTTTAATCAGCTGGATTTCTTGCTACTGTTCATTCCTTGGTGCGGTCTGTAATATTGGATGGTGAGCTCACCCTTCACAGAGGTTGTCTGGCATTTGCCCTTGCTGGGGTCTTAAGAGTTAGCAACTGAAAAGGCTCCAGAAAGGCACCACTGAATGGCCTGTCTTTGGAGGTGAGGATGAGGGTGGCAGAGTGCAGGTGTTAAGGAAGGTGCCCTGAGTTCACTTCCCCACTGTGAAACTATTTGCGTAACTGTGCGCAAATTACTCTTGGAGTCTTAATTCTCTTAATTATAAAATAAAGATAATAATTCCTATTTCCTAGAGATGTTGTGAGGAATTAGTACAATAGTCAAGTTAAGGAACTTAGCACAATGTTTAGTATGTATGAAGTGCTTAATATATGCTAAAAAATATATTAAATACTTGTCAATATCTTCTCCTTGCTTTGTGATATAAGGGAAGAAACATAATGCTTGTGAAAATAGCTTCTGAATTTGTATATGAAACAGAGAGACAGCCATTACATTTGGACACTGGTCAGATCTATCCCCTTTATTTGTTACACATATTAGCTGAAAATGGGGGAAAAACAATTCCAGAAGAACATGCTCACTTGGCTTTCAGCCACCACAGAGGAGCACTGATGAGAGGTGGAAGGAAATTTCAGACATGATGCTTTTTAAAAAATAAGGCCTAATTAGAGACTGGGATCATTTGCCAACTATTTTGGATCATTCAAATAGAGCAGGAGGAAGAGTTCTTCTTCTGAGAAAAAAATGACCCAGATAAATTTCTTTGGTTTTATTCAAATAGAAAATATATTAATATCTTGGCTGTGTTATCCTTGGTCATCAGTCTCTTTCAAATGTTAGAAAGAGAAAAGCAGAGCCCTGAACCTGTAACCAATGCTTAGTAAATACCGTGGGCTTATTACAGGGAATGGCTAGAGACACAGGCAAATTCTTGGCCAAGGGAACCTCATGTAACTTCACTTCTATCTCATGTAACTTTTGACCACAAATCTTTCCTCAATTAATTGCCACTTTGAATCTGTGGATAAGGGAGGGTTAAAGGGCCAAAGTTAATGTATAAAAGCTGTATGATTTATCATGGAATAGATTATTTTAGTTCTCTGTAAACATTTCACAGAATGATTTGTAATTCTAATTTTCATGAATCATTTATAAAGACTAAAATTAGAAACATTTAAATAGAGAAATATTTTTAGATTCTAAGTACCTGATCTTCATAATCAGATCCTGTATCAGTGATCTCTCCAGTGTCCAACAGCATCGAAGGATCAAGGTCACTTGAACCTAAGATTAGGAAAACAAAGATTACCTGATGGAGGCCATCCGTGTACATTTCTGAGGCAAACAAACGCCCACCAAGTTTCCATATTGTCTTATTTACAAATATTTCCAGACTCTTCCCATCTGCCAGGCACTGTTTGGCCTGCAGATGGAAAATGCAGATGTAACAGAGCAGGACCCTATGGGGCCTTCCCAGGACAGACCCCCTCCCCCATATCCTCTGCTTTAGCTCCTCTCTGAAGTACCTAGATAACAGTATCTGATGCACATTTCCTGCGTTGTTTTACAGAGGTTAAAACCACCACCAAATGGAAGAAATTAACTACATGATGATCATGAACACCTAGCTCCCAGATCTACTAGTGCCTAAGGATTGAGAATGTTAACCCCTGTGACACCGCCCAGTTACCTCACCATCAACCAATCAGAGAGCTGTGCACGAGCTGATCACATACCCTGGGACACCTCTCCCTCACCTGGCTTTTAAAAATACTTTGTTGAAACCCACAGAGAATTTGGGCTTTTTGAGCACTAGCTCTTCTGAACTCCTTGTTGGTCACCCTGCAATAAATGCTGCACTTTCCTTCACCACAACCCGGTGTCAGTAGACTGGTTTTACTGCATGTGGGGGAGTAGACCCAAGTACGGTTTGGTAACACAGATACCTAGACACTGTCTGTGCCCTTAAGAAGACAATGATCTTGTGGAGGAGATGAATTTATCAACAGCAAGGTTCAGAAACCAAAAAGCAAGACTAATTCTGATTAGTAGTGGAGGAGATGATGGGGGTGGGATTCTTCACAAGGAAATAGTTTGTGAGTCTAAACTGTGAGGGTGAATACGGGTGGTCCAGGAGGAGAAGTGGTTTAAGGGTGTGCCATGGTGGCTGAGGAAGAAGGAACACCAGGAGTAAAGTACAGAGTGAGAGTAGAGCAAGGGGAAAAGAAGGGCTTTTTTTTTTTTTCCAGGAAAAGAAGGGCTGAGTTTGCTCACTCCATGAGAACCTGAGAAGTTTTTCCTCTAGTCTTTGGGTCACCTTAGTCCCTGAAGGTAAGAAAAATCAGGTTAACTTAATGTATTAATATAGAGTTTTTTCCCTCTAGGTGCTACAGGTTACACTGAATTACCTTCCCATTAATCCCCAAGGCTCACACTTAAACCACTAATTTTCTTAATGGGACTCCTGAAGCACAATTGATTCATCGTCCTCATCTAATGACTCTTTCTTGCTGGGAAATATATATTACCTAACTAGCCAGAAAGACAGAATTCAGTGCTGTCCATAAAAAGCCAGGCACCCTGTGAAGAAACCAACCACTCCATGCTTCATTGTAAACTTGCCCTTGCCAAATAACTCTTGTTCAGAATATGCAATGAGTAATGTTTAATGAAGATGAATCTTCAAAAAAATGTCAAGCATCTCACACACTTCTCAGATATGGACCTCTCCCAGAGATGCTGCTTCCATACTTTCTTCCAGAAAAAGAATCAAGGTGTGTCCCTAAACAGTCTTTTGTCATTTCTACTCTTCTCATCATTACCCCTGCTGTTCACCAAATTGACTAAGTACTAACCCATTATCAAATCGACTAAGTACTAAGCAGTAACACCATTGTTTATTGTGTTTGTAATTGAAAAAAAAAAATTTAAGTACAGTAAAGGCTTTCAAAATGGAGATACCTGACCCATCAAACCATTTTGGAAAAGTAACTAACTGTAGAGCTACCATGTATAGTTGCATAAATGTGTACTGCACAATTCTTGGTGATGCCCTTGGCAACACCAGTGTTAATGAGGTGCTTGTAGAATGGAGTTAGGAGGACTATTAATAAAGTGAGACTAGAGGGGTGATATGGAAACATTTTTAATTTTATATATAATTTTTTAAGTAGAAGGATTATATACTTGTAATTTTTCTGTCTCTGTGTTTTAAGTCTTTTTCAGATAAATACTTTTATTTATAAGGTGTACCTTATAAATAAAAGGTGTACCTTAGGGCCAAACTACCTGATGTCTCAGAACCCAGTTGGAAGACCATTTTGCACTTATGTGTTGGGAGACAGTAAAGATGTCAGAAGTAAAACGTACATTTTCCCATTTTAAGATCATGGACATTTTAGAATTTAATATTTCATAGAATCCTACCCTGTCACTTTAGAAAAGAGGAAAATCAGCTGTGGAGAAGTTATATATCTTGGCCAAGGTCATGCAGAAAGTGACTGAGATCAAAGACAGAAGTCACTGCTCCCATTTCTAACATAGCCTGCTGACTCCAAGTTGTAAGCAGGCAAAATCCAAATGGCTTTATAAACGTGATCTTTCGTTACAGTGCTCTATAGGGGAGGACCTTGGAGGAGTGTGCTATCTCTTCTACATTCTGAGAAAATAGGAACAGTGAATGGCCGATGATGAAGTGGGTCACTGGGTGGCTGCGGAAAGGGGAGAATAGAAAGTGGAATAAAGAGGTGTCACTCCAGCCTGTGACAGTCAAGGTGGCTGCTATTGACAGCACCGTTGAAGGCAATGCCAATTTTAACTAGCTTTTGCTACTTCCGCAATACGGATATTATTCACCATTGACTAGTGGTGATAGATACTCAAATGATACCCTCCCCTTAGAATTTAGAGTGATTCATGTGCAGCGAGCAACGTGATCTGACCACAAAGGCTCATTAAACATATAGCTGTTTCAGTTCCTGTGTCCTACTTATTTAATTAGAAACTGTTCTTTTGTTCGTTTTAATAAAGTACAATGTGAAGGACTCTTAGACAACCCAGTTAACAGAGATATTACACATTAATATTTGAAAATGGAAAAAGATTATTAGAAAACTATCTTCAGCGATGGTAGAATGAAGAGGTCTTTGTTTAAAAAGCAACTTCTGCTTATAAGGAAGAAGAGATTGGCTTTCCTAATAAAACGTTTTGAACAGAAATTTTATTGTATCATCAAGGGGTGGAATTTCTTGACGTGCTGTTGCTCTTGGCAACAGTACTAATAGATCATAGAAGGCATAGCTCAGATGATGATTGAATAGCTTTCATTTTCTTTTAGTATTGGTTGCTTGGTTTGCTGAAAATGGGACCTTTAATAACAGTCTAAGGCTTGACATACAAAATAGGGAGGTAAATATAACCATATGTACACATTTTTGCCATCTTTCATTGGATAATTTAACACATAAAACAACTGCAATGATCTTGTTACTCAAAGAAGACAGCAAAATTAGGACCTTTTGCAAAAGTGATGGTATGGCTTTCGTTTCCCCCTATTTTGAACTTCTTGATTTCTTTTCAGATTTAAAAGTATCCTTCCCATAGATAACAGAGAAAGGTATGAGCTGAAATAGAACCCCACAGGGGGCACTCAGTGTCACTAGTTTTAGACATTGAATGGTCTTCGGAAATATTTTCAGGTTGTTTCCTTAAATTTAAGTGGGACACTGACAAATTGGCTTCAGAGGTACAGAAAGGCTAACCATACTGCCTTCTGGGACACTGGTAAAGACTTGTTTCCTCCTAGTGGATCTTCGATCTGAAGTTTGAGGAAGGCCCTCCTCCCACTTGGAGTACCAGATAGAGGGAGACTCCTGCAAGGCGGGGTTTCCTGCACGGTGAAGGGCGTCTGCAGATAAAGCTCCTCTCACATTTCTCCTGCCCCGTCTGAGGAAAGCGCTCTCTCCCTTCTCCTGTCTCTTCTGCTAAACCATCAGCAGCTTTAGGTGGGGTTGTATTTCTTCTCTGAATCTAAGAACAAAACTTAGAAATTCTATGCATTCGATACATATATGCTGAATGACTTAAAAATGGATAAAAGGACAGTTACGTTTCACTTTTGTGGATCTCAATCTTTTTTTTTTTAGCATCTTTATTGGAGTATAATTGCTTTACAGTGGTGTGGATCTCAATCTTAATCATTCGCTCCATTCGCTCTTTGAACATTAAATCCCTCCTAAGCGCCTTAGGCATTAGGCACGGAGAATCCAGCTCTAATTCCAACAGGCTTGGAAGTGTTAGTAGCAGTTTGTGTTAGAATTCCTTTGAAGAAGGGCATTGTATTTCTTTGGAAAAAAAATATCCTGGCAGTATTTGAGACTAGAAGGAAGCTCCTCGAGGGAACTGGGTGTTGGGGGACTGTTCTGGGTGAGAAGAGAAGGGGGGTTTTTTTTTTTTAGTTACTCCATGACAGCCGTGGGGGAAGGGAGGAAGAGAGGGAGAAGAGGGTAGAAGTCAACCTAGGAAAATGGGGAAAGGCTGTGCTACATAAGATGTGGTCTCTCCCTGCGACCCCTCAAATCCTCAGCAAAGATACTAACCTATACTTAACCTTTTTAACGGGACAGCGCATGCTTTATACACATAAGCCGTTTACTCTTCACAACTGTCCTATGAGGTAGCGCTAATATTCTTTCCTTATAGATGGGGACACTGAAGCTCAGAGACACTGAGTGATGTAGTCAGATGACTCTGCTAGAAGTATTACTGGAAGTTTCCATGGAGGAGGAAACACCACAGACAGGGTGCAGAGATTCAGGGATGGCATTCTCTGGCCTGGAGGCAAGGAAATGCACACTCTGCTCTGGAGCCAAAGGAAATTTGGTGTGGCTGTGAGTTGATGGGCCCAGGTGAGTAGCCCAGCTGAGGTGGCCAGCTAGAAGAGAAAGGGCTAATGTGGCATCTCGCATGAGATTCATCCCGGGTTTCAAACCAACGCTCACGTATACTCTGTCCTCATGAAGTCCTGCACTCTTGTAAAGGAAATAGATTTTAAACAAACAATCCTATACCTAATTATATAATCACAGTTGCGATGAATGCCCTGAAGGTAAAGGGCAGAGCGCCACACAGGGATGTAGTCTGGGATGGGGTCTGAGAACGTTTCCTTGAGGAAATCACATTTAAACTGAGATACAAAGCAGGACCTGGCCAGATGAAGGACCGGAAGGAGTGAGAGAGTAGAGGGATGCAAATGGATATAGGTGGTTCCAAGTACTTTGTGCAAATGGCCAGAGGCGGGAAGGTACCTGAGGCATTCAGGTGCTGGAGGAAGCTGGTGTGAGGGAGGGGAGAGGTGACGCTCTGACGGGGACATGACCACTGCAGGAAAGCCAAGGATATTTTTGTCACGGTAAGACCCCTGGTGCTCAGCCTGCAGGAAAGTCATGGAAGGTTTTGCTTTGTTTTGGTTTTTGTCAGGGGGCTGCATTCTGGGAGGATCCCCATGGCAGCAACAGGATTCCTAACAGACGGACGGGCCGGGCCAGGAATGACAAAGGCTTCGATGAGTTCGCTAGGGATAGTGAAGGAGGCCCGGACTCCCAAGGTGTCTCTGAGGAACGACGATCCATGATCGGTGTGAGGTGTGAGGGCAGGGAGACTTTTGCCTGGCTCTCTTAAAAGAGAAAAACTGCGTGATCTCCCTTGCATGTGGAACCTAAAAAAGTCAAATACATAGAGGCAGAGAGTAGAATGGTGGTTGCCACAGACACGCAGGTGGGGGAATTGGGGAGATTTTGACCAAAGGGTACAAAGTTGCAGTTACGTAGGAAGAATATGCCTAGAGATCCAATGCACAGCAAGGTGACGACAGTTCATAATATGTATTGAATACTGGAAAATTGCTAAGAGAATATGTTTCAGATGCTCATTCATCAAACACAGAAGAATGGTAACTATATGAAGATGAAGTATGTTAATTAGTTGGACCGTAGTAATCATTTCACAAATCAAATCATCGTGTAGTATATCTTAAACATATACGATTTTTATGTAAAAAATTTAAAGGAATTGAAAGCTATTCATGTGGAGGTGATATGGGAGCAGTGGGGCAGCTGAGATACTGTAGAGAGAGGATTCAGGAGAAGGGAAGAGCCACGGGAGAAAACCTGGGGGCTGCTGTGTCACAGAGCAGAGGCCACGGACATGGCTTGTTTAATTGACCAACATTTACAAGCTGGGAGATTTCACCTGCTGGTGCAGGCTCACCAGGGCTGTTACAGATAGAACAAGTTTACTTTAAGGCTGGAGCAGAACCCAGTTTTCAGGGGTCTTGGAAGTGGAAGGGATCTAGGGGGAGTTGAGGCTGTGAGCACAGACCCCTCTGTTCATAAGCTCGGAGTTGTAGAGAGGAAGGAGTGGTCTCCTGGAAGCCTCTGCTATGGGCCAGGCACTGTGCACTCTACCAAGGGGACATGAAGAGGACAAAGACACAGTTTACTGAATTGCACACAAGCCAGCCCAGCTACATCACTATAGGACGAGGCTACTTTGGAGCAACGCTACTTGAGAGCCATAAAGTGCTGGGAGTTCTAAAGAAGGGGCCGCTTAAATCTTCTCCTCTTCTCCACTGTTTGGAAACTGAGGGTATCTAGCCGACAGATATTTGTTATTAGAGGTCTAAATGAATGTTCTAAATGAAACATTAAAATAAAAGCACAGGTGTCAGCAGTTTTCAGAGCAGTGGTACTTCTGTTTACATGATCTTACATGCTTCTCAACAACACTCCCTTTTGCCCTGCAATAGGCCATCTTTCTGTAAATATCACTGGAAAATGAGGCAGGTGAGTTTACGTCAGCTGTCTGTGCTCTGCAGGTCTGTCCAGAAAGACTACTGCCTTTTAAAAAACTCTGTCTTTCTTCGAACCTACTTGCAGTGAGCTTCAAACACGGCTTCAAACTTTTAGGTGTTTAGCCTTTTCCTTTACAGCCCGGAACTTTTGGTCTTTATTCACTGAGGCCATAACTGAGAAGAAAGGTGAGGACTGAGAAAGATTTGAGAGTCATCCATGTAGAATTGATGGTTGAAACCAGGACGGACAAGGAGCTGACCCAGAGAAAGAGTAAAAGAGAGTGAGAGAAGGGTCAAGGACAGAAATGTGAGTACCGCCTACTTAAAGGGGTATGATTACCCTGCACGATTGTCCAACGTCAAACTTCTAGACATAGGAAGAGAAGGGGCAGAGCCACAACAGGGGCTGTGGGTCGGGATGGGAGCAGCTATCACACCAAAGAGGAGGCATTTCCCAGGTGGCACAGGAGAGACAGGTATGAGTTAGGGAGTTCTGGAGAAACTGTAACTTTTATTGTTGCACAAATTGTGAGTTAGATCATTTTAAAATTATAGTAACAGAGGTCCTTTGCTACATTGTGACTGCCTGCTAATTTGCACTTTCAATGACTGGAAGAAAGGCAGTAACTGTTAAGAGACAGATGTATGGCTCTTTTCTATGTCGTTTTGTGACTTTATTTTATTTTTTTGAGGTACGCAGGCCTCTCACCGTTGTGGCCCCTCCCGCCGCGGAGCACAGGCTCCGGACACGCAGGCCCAGCGGCCATGGCCCACGGGCCCAGCCGCTCCTTGGCATGTGGGATCCTCCCGGACCGGGGCACGAACCCGCGTCCCCTGCATCAGGCAGGCGGACTCCCAACCACTGCGCCACCAGGGAAGCCCAGTGCCTTTATTTTTACACCAGAAGTTGTAAAGACCTGAGGACAACATCATGCTTACGACCTTACAGCAGTTTGTTGAGCTCTAACCTTACTACAAAGCCCTAGACGCTTGGCAGGGGATCAGGGTATACTGTAGCCCAAAGGACACAGTGACTTACCTGCTG
Organism: Orcinus orca; assembly: GCF_937001465.1. NCBI lineage: Eukaryota > Metazoa > Chordata > Mammalia > Artiodactyla > Delphinidae > Orcinus > Orcinus orca. Next base: position 145,267,714 of record NC_064559.1, read on the forward strand.
CAGCCTCTTTGTTTGGAAATAACTTGCTGTCAACTGCCATGCTGATGTCATAGAACACCTCATCCTCGTCTCGGTCGGCATCAAACTGGGAGAAATCAGGACAGACAAGTTGGGAACGTGAGGATACATAAATTAATTCATTCCAAAATATAATGAACATTCATCACACAACTGTATCTCTAATGAAGCAGGACAACAGGAACTGAGTCTTTAATCAGATATGTAGAGGGTTTTTCAAGCCCGGACCTCATATCAAACAGAGAGGGGTGTTAGGGAGTAAGTGTACAGTCACTAACGGTTAAGAAAATTGTGTAGAATTTTCTTAAATTTCTAAAACAAGCTTTGGAAAAACCCATAACTTGTGCTTTTCTGGCTCCTTAGTTTTGTTTTGAAATCTTCCCTGCCGCCGCCTCCTTCATGAAAAAATATTTCTAAACAACATGGGGATAGATTTTCTAATTTCTTGTTAAGAAAAGAAAAAAGAGACCCCTCAAACCAAATTTTAGCTACTATACAAATACTATAGATGCTATTCTATAGGTATAGTCTACAGACACTATAGGTTTAGATGTAACAAAAATTATGGATTCGAATATTTTACCATTCTCTAAAATTTACAAAATTTTAAATATTAAAAATGTGCTTACATTTATAAATCCCCTATTTCCCAAGTTGTTCAGTGGTTTTTAAATATTTATTTATTTGGCTGTGCTGGGTCTTAGTTGCAGCACGTGGGATCTTCACTGCTGCGTGCGGGGTCTTTAGTTGCAGCATGTGAGATCTAGTTCCCTGACGAGGGATTGAACTGGGGGCCCCTGCACTGGGAGTGTGGAGTCTTAGCCACTGGACCACCAGGGAAGTCCCTCAGTGGTTTTTAGAAATACACTTTTGTCTCTTTGTTTTTTTAAAATAGGCTTACTGAGTTATAACTGATATACAATAAACTGCATGTGTTTAAAGTGTACAAAATGGTAAGCTTTGACATCTGTATACACCTGTGGCAGCATCATAAAAATCAAAATAGTGAACATCTCCATCACCTCCCCCCAGAGTTCCCTGGTGCCCCTTGGGAATCCCTTCCTCCTGCCCCACCCCCCCATCAGGTAATCACTGATATGTTTTCTGTGACTAGAGGTTGCTTTGCATCTTCTAGCATTTCATGTAAAAGGAATTGCACAACGTGAAATATTTTTGTCTGGATTCTTTCACTCTCCACAATTATTTTGAGATTTATCAAGTTTATTCCTTTTCATTGCTGAGTAGTATTCCGTTGTATGGATATACTATTAATTCCATCCTGGGTATGTTTCATCTTGGACATTGTAGTTTTTATCCATAGATGTTTGATTTGAGTCTTTAAAAATATCTATGTCTCTATTTAAGGTGTTAAACACATGAAATACAATTATAACTTCTAATATCCTTTTCTGCTAATTCCTACAACTGAGTTGGTTTTCACTGATTTCCCCCATTATTATGGGGCATATTTTCCTGTTTCTTTGCATGCCTGGTAATTTTTTACTGGATGCCGGGCATTGACAATTTGCCCATGTTGGATGGTAGGTGTTTTTGTGTTCCTATATTCTTGAGCTTCATTCTGGAATGCAGTTTAGTTACTTGGAAACAACTTGATCCTTTCAGGTCTTGTGTTTAAGATTTGTTGGACTGGACCAGAGCAGTGTTCAGTTTAGGGTTAATTATTCCGCCCTGTTGAGGCAAGACACTTTGAAGTACTCTACCCATTTCCTTGTGAATTAAGGGATTTTCCAGTCTGGCTGTGGAAACAGGCACTCTTCTCAGGCTGGTGTGGGCCCCAGCTACTGTTTCTGCTGATCCTTTTGGGTGGTTTTTCCCTCAGCCTTGGGCAGTTTGCTCATGTGCATGCCCTGATTAGTACTCTGCTGGATGCTGGAGGGGAACCCTCTGCAGATCTCCAGAGTTCTCTCTCTGTGCATCTCTGGTACTCTGTCCTCTGCAGTCCAGCCACCTTGGGTCTCTTGCACTCTCAGCTCCATTTCCTCAACTCTTGGAGTCTACCCATCTCCACAAGGCTTCCTTCTCCCTGCACTGTAGCTGGAAAGTCTCCAGTAATAAGCTGGGGACAATCACAGGGCCCATCATATTTGTTTCCTTTCTCTCAGGGAATCACCTCATTGTCTGATGTCCGGTGTCTTAAAATTGTTTTTTTTTTAAATATATATTTTCTGTTTATTTATTTTTGTTTGTTTCATGGGATGGAAAATACAGTCTCTTTTATTTCATCTTGGGTTTTTTTTTTGTTTGTTTTGTTTTGTTTTTTTTTTCGGTACGCGGGCCTCTTACTGTTGTGGCCTCTCCCGTTGCGGAGCACAGGCTCCGGACGCGCAGGCTCAGCGGCCATGGCTCACGGGCCCAGCCGCTCCACGGCATGTGGGATCCTCCCAGACTGGGGCATGAACTCGCGTCTCCTGCATCGGCAGGGCGGACTCTCAACCACTGCGTCACCAGGGAAGCCCCCATCTTGGTTTTTAACCTTAATTATTATCTTGAAGATATTTGAAAAGATTTAAGTGATTTATTCCTTTATATTTTCCTACTGAAGTGCTTCATTATTTTTAGTGAGAGGAATTTAGAAGCCCAAATTAGAAAGTTATTACCTAATCTCCCCTTACACAGTTAAAGCTCATCGTATGGTGCTTTAAAGTATTTTCACTATGTCACATCAGCCCATGGGAAAGGTGAGGCAGATTGTTTTGTTTCTATTTTACAGGTGAGGAAATACCTACTCAGATATTATGACTTTCTCAAGTCAAACAGCTGACAAGCAGGAGAAGTAGGACTTGCACTTAGGATGACTGACACTTTCCATCCTATGAGGCTACATGTGATCATCATAGTCAGACAAATATAGCCCTGCTGCTCAAATGAGTGTTAACAGCCCTTCTGTCTAAACGCAAGGGTGAGAAAAGCAGATGGTGGTTAGGGCAGATACGAGGGGACCACCAAGGCAAGATTAGTGCCACCTTAATGCACTGCTTCCCACACCCATAGACCATGGCTGGTTTTTTTCTTTCAAAATGTCTGTCAGCTATCATCAGTAACGGGTAAGTTCTACTAAGAGGGGGTTTGTTTTTATTTTTCTCTTGGGCTTTTGAAAGATGGGTGGCAGCATATAATTTTATAAATAAAAAAGCATAAGCTTATGTTTTAGCCGTAGTTCCCCAGAAAACAGAACCTAAGGCAAAACTTATAGGTTAACACTTTATTGGGGGCGTGCGTATGCATGTAATCCCAGGGCAGTAAGTTTGAAAGAAAAAGGGAAGTGAGACAGAGAAGGAAGCAAAGCAAATGTAAGGTGGCATGTTACTGATCTTGTCCCCAGCTTCACAAAGTCACAGCTGGTCTCCAGAAAGGCTAAACGGAACCAGTACATCTCAGAACAGTCTGAGGAGGGAGGTAGGGAGAGGCATTTATATGCTGTCTTTTCAGTTTCCTGCTTCCACTGGTCCAAGTTTTCCTTATGAAGAGTTAAGTCCCCCCACCTCTTGGTTGTGTTTCCTAGACCCCGGGGCAGCCCCTGGGAAGCCAGATCCCATGCCCCAGGGAGTGGCAAAAAATCTGGATCTAGAAGTGCTGGAAGGTGCCCAACCCCCTGCAGGTATGGTCTGGTTGAGCCTGGGAGACATCTCTGCACAGGCTCCCACCAGGCTGGGGACGATGAAGCCCAACCTTCATCCTTAAGAGGCTGGCTGGGTCCGTCAGCCACGCCGGAAGGCAGGGCATCGGTGGACAGCTCTCCATTCAACAAGTGACCGAGGCCCAGGGCACATGGGCCAAGTGAGTCAGGGGAAGCTTGTAAACTGGTTTAGGCAGCTTAAAACTCAACCAGAGCTTGATTTGAATTTCTGCTTTCCCTGTAGCAGCAGTCTGATCTTGAACAACTTATTTCCCTGTTCTTAGCATGTATACAATGCAATTATTATTATTATTATTATTATTATTTTGCGGTACGTGGGCCTCTCACTGCCGTGGCCTCTCCCGTTGCAGAGCACAGGCTCCGGACGCGCAGGCTCAGTGGCCATGGCTCACGGGCCCCGCCACTCCGCGGCTTGTGGGATCTTCCCGGACTGGGGCACGAACCTGTGTCCCCTGCATCGGCAGGCGGACTCTCAACCACTGCGCCACCAGGGAAGCCCCATACAATGTGATTATGGTGAGGACTAAAGAGATGGTGTATTCAATACCCCAATACAGAGCCTGGCATAACTGCAGTCCTTCTTTTTCCTCCTTAAGGCTGAGGGAGTATATTCTATAGACCTTTGATTGCTTCTGTACTTTGAACAAGGCATGTGTATGCTACACACACACACACACATGCATACACTTTTTTTTTTTTAAACTTGGGGATTGTGTAATAAGGAATACAACTGACTTTGAGATTTTCTAGGAGATATTCTATCCTCCAACTGATTTGAACAAGGATATGTTTAGCTCTGGCAGACTAAAGTACTTAATTGTCCAATCCAAAAGGCAAAATGCAAAGAGTAAAACATCATTCATGAAAGCATTCAACAAATATTTGCTGAGTATCTACTATGTCCTAGGTAGATTCTTCAACTGACCACTCTTAAGTGATTGGACTATGAACAAGGAGCCCCAAGGAAGGAAGATGACACCCACACAGCCAACTCAACTCTGGGATTATAGAGATGTTGTTGAAGCCCACTGACTCTTGCATCAGGACCACAGAATTTAACCTCGTCTTCCTTATTTTCTGTAACATCCCACTTTGACAGCTTCAGGACTATCATGGGACTCTTGTCTCTAGTCGTTTGGCAAATTATGTGGCATCCGGACCTTGGAGAGCACTCTGATTGGGTACTATCAGGACAACTGCCACTTAACGGACAAAGACCTTTACAAATTGGTAACATTCAGTGTTGGAGAGGTTGTGTGTATGGTGAGTGGAGAAGTGGCTTTTCAATCATCAGACTTTTTACTTACTATCTGTTTTTGCACAAACCATACACATCCGTGGTTCTCAACCAGGAATAATTGTGTCCACCCCTCCCACCCCTGCCCCAATATTTGGCAGTCCTGGTAGATATTTTTGGTTGTCACAACTGGAAATGGGGAGGCTATTGTCTAGGGACGCTGCTAACTACCTTACAGTACACAGGACAGCCCTCTCACGACGGAGAATTATCCAGTCTAAAATGTCAATAGTGCTGAAGTTGAGAGACCCTCATCTACACCAAAGCATTCTCAGTTTTTGGGTTTCTAAATAGTGTTTTGAAACTCAAGTAGCAATGATCTCCTTTCTTTCCTTTCTCCCTCCCTCCCTCCCTCCCTCCCTTCCTTCTCTCTCTCTCTCTGATTTTGACCTGCAAGAACCCGTGCTGTAAACTTCAAAATACAGAGGATAGTAGAAGTGATAATACTGCAAGGGTAGCATAGGTATAGGGTGATGAAGGTTCTAGAAATAACAGTTTCTATAGATCTCGTGGGTCAGAAACAAGCTTTGGGGGCAGATGTAACTGTATGCCACTAGGCCAGATGATGTCCGAGGTTGTTCCCAGCTCTGAAATTCTGTGATTAGGTGGGCTCTTTATCTTTTTGGTGATTGTTATTTAATATCTAGCAATCTTAACAAACCTCTTTTCTTATTCTGAGGGAAAGAACTCGCAGAGGACACGGTCTGCATGATTGTTTTATGTCATTTAATGTAAGAGGGCTGGGGAGGTCAATTGGAAATTTCAAAATGAGATGCTTACCAAATTCCCCAGTTCACTCACATGTTTAAGTTGAATAACAAATGTTGTAACAGCTTTCAAAATCATACAAAATATATCTAGATTAGGAAAGGAAATTATAGTAGATTGAGCAGAATTAGGCACCATCTGAGGAGAAAGCAACAATGACGGTTTGCAATTTTTTCTTTTTTTTTTTTTTTTGTGTTGGGCCACAAAATAAGGTTTTTTTTGTTTTGTTTTGTTTTTTTTGCGGTACGCGGGCCTCTCACTGCTGTGGCCTCTCCCGTTGCGGGGCACAGGCTCCGGACGCGCAGGCCCAGCTGCCATGGCCCACGGGCCCAGCCGCTCCGCGGCATGTGGGATCCTCCCGGACCGGGGCACAAACCCGTGTCCCCTGCATTGGCAGGCGGACTCTCAACCACTGCGCCACCAGGGAAGCACAATGGTTTGCAATTTTAATGGCAGAAATGAGCTCTTGTTTGTTTTCTTTTGGCTCTGATTTTCAGACTGCAAGAGGCTGCCCAGATCTTCTCCACAGAGACACGGCATTCTGTATTCTTAGCTCTGCTAGCTGGGAATGTTAGGTGTATAAAATATCCTAAAAGGACTCGAAAGGAAGGATAACAGTTCAGTCTTTCTAGATTCCACTTTCATTAAACTTAGCTCTGTCTCCTGTATTTTCTCTGCTTCAACATTTGAAAAGGAAATAAATTGGCTCTGTTATTAGTATTGTCTCAGTTTTATATATCCCATAAGTATCCTTCTCTGAGCATCATACCAGCTTCTTCAACATTTTACTTCTTCCTGGTTTCCTGCAAGGGATTTCAATTAAGTATGCTCTCTACCAGATGGTTTTCATCATTTGCTACTGGAGACCCTTCAACATGCAAAACACTGGCCCTTCAAATCTTTTCTTTTATATGTCTCGAGACTTCCTTCTAAAGAACTGATTGGTTGGTGTCCTCTTTACAGTACTTTGTTTTCCTCCAACAAAAATTGGAGTTTGTACTAAAATAGTGATCATTAAAAAACTTGTGGTCCCGGGAGTGAAATCTGTAGTTATGAGCGATGGAGTAATCACAGTTTATATTATTCTGCAGAACTGTCTTTCTAAAGCTTCATAATTAAACACAAAATTTGAAGAGAAGCATCGAAGTAGATTTGGTTGGGGGTGGGGTGGGTAGGGACAACATTCTGTCTGGGTAAGCCAAATCATGTAGGTGGTGGAACCAGGATCTGAATCCAAATCTGTCTACATCGAACGGCCAAGGCTGTTAGGATCAGGTCTCAGCTCCATGGGGCAGCCACAGATCTTAGCTGGGCTCTTGCAGAACAAACCAGAATTAAAGCCCTAAAGGCGAACTCTCAGGACAGACTGAAGCCAAGCAAAGCCAGGTCCAGATGCGATATACTCAAATATTCTTGATCTTCTTTTCCATTTTGAGGCCATAGTAGGTGATTTTATTTCTCTGTATAATATGTGTACCCTGCCAGATGGATGTGTCTGTTGGCAGAAGAACCTCTCTGCAGGCTGGCCAGGAGCGTCAGAAGAAGCAAGGACAGGCAAAGCTGACCGCAAGAGGCAGAAGATGTCCCAACTCCAAATAGAGCTCTCTCGCGCGGTCTTTAGCTTAAAGTTATCAGTTTCACAGGGAAGCTGGCTACTGCTCCTGCATCCTGTTTGTCTACTGTTGACTCTAGTTGTACCTTCCCCAGTAGCCTTCTACAACTTAAACAACCCTGTCCTTTAGTTTGTTAAGAGGACTGCAGTCATCTAGCGTGGATTCTGTTTTTCTCCTCTCATTACCACTCAATCCTTCCTCAGTAATCAAAGAAAGAGTAGGCCTGCCCTCCTTCTAAGAGCCTCTCTGGGGTTGGAGAGTAGATTTCTGGTCTGGGTCCATTTTCAGTCTAGCACTTCCTGTGGAAGCTGCTCTGGTTTTGCCCCAGGGGTTCCCTATCCCTCAGCACCTGAGGCACAGCCTTGGCTCAGCTGCTCCTCCTTACATCCCAGCCAGGGCTTCAGCCCTGCCCCTGACTGGGTGGCAACATTCCAGACTCCTTTCCCAGAGCTCCTTACTCTGGGTTGTCTCATTAGGGGATGGGGGATCCAAAGCCAGACCGCCTGCAATAAGAGGGGAGAGACTAGGTCTCAGGACTTGCAGATGGTTGCTGGGAAGAGTCAAAGCATAAAGAATCAAAGTTGGTGGTGGAAACTGGGTCTGGAACAATTTTTGAGCTGAATGGTATGTGGCTACAGTAGTTGATTTTTAATACTTTGCAGGCTAAAGTAGAGCCCTAGAGCAGACATCCTCAAACGGAGCAATGTCCAGATAATGAACCGATATCAAGTGCTCAATATTCTGCTCATGGATCTGTTGGCACTAGGAGAGGACAATTTTCAGGTTAAGTTGCTCCATGTGGCATCTTAAAAAAACGCCAAATTCCAGAAACAAGAGAGTAGAATGGTGGTTGCCAGGGCCTAAGGGGTGGAGGAAATGGGGAGATGTCAGTCAAAGGGTACACATTTCCATTATAAGATGAATAAATTCTGTGGATCCAATATTCAACATGGTGACTATAGTTAACAATACTGTATCATATACTAGAAAGTTGCTAAGAGAGTAGATCTTAGATGTTCTCACCACACACACACATACACACACATACACACACACACACTGTAATCATGTGAGGTGATGGGTGTGTTAACAACCTTATCATGGGAATCATTTCACAACATATATGTATCAAATCATCTCATTGTATATCTGAAACTTATACAATGTAATATGTCAATTATATCTCAAGCTGGAAAAAAAAGTGAAGTAAAATTAAGTTGCCACAGAAAGCATATATATAAAGGGCATAGATATCCTTTTTATTCTTTTTGGCCTTGCCTTGAGGCTTGTGGCCTCAGTTCCCTGACCGGGGATTGAACCCAGGCTCTTGTCAGTGAAACCACGGAAGTCTAACCACTAGACCAGGGAACTCATTTTGTTTTTGGCCATACCGCGTGGCTTGCAGAATCTTAGTTCCCCAACCAGAGATCGAAACTGTAATTAGTCTAATGGAGGTGTAGCTGAAAAAAAACCCCATTTTAGTACACGTGAACGGATTTAATATATTTTTAAGATGATACTACTAAATGATGCGTTGTTTCTCACTCGGAAGTTAATTAAAGAAATAGATCTGCAGCCCAGCAAATAGGTTGATACAGTGGATTTTGTCAGGTAAGAAAAGTTTTAGAATGTGTCTTAGGATCAGGATGGATCTACAAGATGCAATTCAACTCAGTAAAGATTTATCAAGCACCTACTTTATCCTAGGTATGCGCTGGGTACTGAAAATACATGAAAAGAAGATTAAATCATGTAAGATTTTCTGTAATTATTAAGGCACAAACAAGGATTAAAATACTTTGAAAAGATTTGATAAAGAAAGGTTACAGGAAGAAAATGGAGGAAAATAGGCAAGATATACTCACTGTAGACAAGAATCACATCACGTGGTTCCTATATTTTCTCTACTTCACCTAGCAGGGTGCTGAGCCCAGCAGTTAGACAACAAATACTTGTCAGACTCAGTTAACCAGAAAATTCAATGAATTAAAATACCCTTTCCCTTCCTATTTTCTCTTTTTTCCCTCTCGTCCCAGCATTCCAGCAATTTGAGACTTTATAAAACTACAAGGTGGTGGCATAAAGATTTAAACCTCTGCCAAGAAATCGTGCAAACTCAAACTAGTTAAGAGTCTCAGAAGTCAAATTTCAGCCTCCTGTGACATTTGGTACCTCTCATAATTACAGGCTCCATTCTCTCTAGTGCTCAAGTGTCTCCTCTGTAGAGCCCTAAGTGGTACCCTGGAAGCCTGAAAAAACCACCTGCTGCCAAAGCGCCAGATGTGTGACTAGGGACTAATTTAGGCCTTGGGAAGATCAGCCTCCTTCTTTCTTTTACCAAGTTTTTCCTTTCCTTTTTTTTCCCCCAGTTGAGATGCTTCATTCTTTTATTTTAAAAAATATCTCACCAGCGGTGTTGACTTTAACAACCCTAGCCAAATGTGGCCAGTTCATAATTACATGGGAGATTTAGTGGAGATCAAGTGGAATCAAAGAGATCAGCTCAGAAAACGAAAAGCAAAGGGAAATGTATCTTGCAATGTCAACACGGGACCTTAGGATGAAACATGTTGCTTACAAGCAGAAAAAGAGTTAGGATTTTAAATCAAATTCCTTTTTAGTTAGTACACACTTTCTATGTTACCAGTACTGCGAGATTGTCTCTCTATACAAATTTCTTTAGGATGGCAAAATTTCTTTAACACTGATGAAAACAGATTTTATTGGAGTAGCCAGCAATTGTTCTGGATAATAAAATAGCTCTTAGAAGAATCATGCTAATGTTTCCCCTTGTTGGATACATGGACAAGAAGTATTATAAGTATGACTTTGGGGAAATAATTTAATTTAATTCAGTCAAATATGGCAGTGCCTTTGCCCTCATGGAGTTTAAGGTCTATGTTGAGAAACTGATAAGTAAATCATTAATAACAGTTCCGTGCAAGAAGGGCCTTGATGGGGTGTACATGGGGTGTCCTGGGGGTTGGGACTGTGCAGGTGGGCAGTGTGGGGTTAGGGGAGGGTCAGAGAAGGTTTCCTGGAGAAGCTGATCCATGAGTCAAAGTCTGAACAAGTGAGACTAAGTGAAGTGAAGAAAGGAAAGGAAGGGCATTTCTTTCAGTGACAAGGAATAAAGGTATGAAAGCCACAGTTTCTTTGAAGAAAATGAAGGTGACTTTGCCTTAAAATTTTGGGATTCACCTTCTGAGAAGGGATTGGGTGGTGATGCACCTTCTTGCTTCCTGAAGTTATTTGACGGCTTTCTTGGGGTTTTTGATCTGGTAGCTGCTTCCTCTACCAGAAATCCCTGGGCATGTGCATGTACTAACTGTGTGCTGGGCTGTGTCCACAGGAAGGTGACAGATGAGTTCATGGGCATAACAATAGTTACCATTTATTAAGCACTTTCTATCTGCCAGGCAATAGGTGAAGCACTTTGTAAACAGCTCAATAACACCCAGAACAACCCGCGGTCTCACTCTCCCAAGGAAATAGCTCAGAAAGGTAATACTTATTTAAGGTCAAACTGGTGAAGAACAGGGTTTGGGTATGAGCTCAGGTGTGTCTTACCATACTACACGTGTGCTCTTAAGAACTAAGCTGCTAAAAAAAAAAAAAAAAAAAAAAGAACTAAGCTACTTTGCTCTGTGAAGAATAAATCCTATGCAGTTAGTTATCCCACATTCATTTCTTTTTTTTTTTTTTAATTGGAGTGTAGTTGCTTTACAATGTTGTGTTAGTTTCTGCTGTGCAACAAAGTGAATCAGCTGTATGTATACATATATCCCCTCCCTCTGGGACCTCCCTCCCACCCATCTAGGTCACCACAGAGCACTGAGCTGAGCTCCCTGTGCTATACAGCAGGTTCCCACTAGCTATCAATTTTATACATGGTAGTGTGTATACGTCTTTTTCCCCTGTATTTTTAGTTTTAAGGTCATTTCCAATTTCAGAGCCATTTAAACAACCATCCTCACTTTTTCCTTTATGCACTAACCCCAGGTTTAGTACTTTGTGAAAATGTGGTTAGTACCAACTTCCCAAAAAATCAATCTGGTCTTTGTTTCAGAGTAATTAACTTATTAACAAGATGGCTATGATTTGATGGTAAAAAGTAATTTAAAAAAAAGAATGGATGATTATTTAACAATTTAATAGCCATTGGGCCCTTTGGATAATTCAACTATTTTGTTCCAAGTTTTAGGAAAAATATAAATGAAGCAAGAAAGAAAAATAAAATTATGAGAATGGAAATCAGATTTATAGTAATAGGATTTATATTTAGGTCCATGGACAGAGGAGAGGAATTAATGTGCAAATGGATAAAAAATCCCTATAAATTCTTCTGATGCTGACTTTATGTGGTTTTAGCTGACTCAACTAAAAGTATGGTTACTTTTCACATTCCTCTGCTAAAGTCATTAGACCTTTGACTAGAAGCAACATGTAGAAAAAGAGATTACTTGTCATCCATAAGCAATATCTATATTTTATTTGTTGAATTTTGAAGTGGGTCATCTAGAAATTCCACTGGCCACATATCACTCAACCAATCTTGCACTCAGCTAATTCAAATCATGCGTAGCCCTGGGTTGATTCTGCTGGGTAAGTATGGTACTGATAGATCTTTCAGGCAGTAGCTGAGGTGGGTGGCTAGAGAGGATGAAGATGAGTGAAAAAGGGGATACAGATGAATATGCCTCTATCTCATCCCATGGAAACTTGTACATGTGTGTCCTGCTTCACCTTCTCCATCACTTTTGTTTGTTTGAGGCTAATTTTTGTTTAATTATTCCTCTTTTTCATTTTCAGATACACTTGAGACCCTAGAAGAAATACTGTCTAGCCTCCCATAGATATCAGCAATGAGAGATTCTGTTCTATGAAGGTGTGACTTCCCTCAAAGATGAAATGAGCATAGCCTCTGAAAAGTGATTAGCCTCTCTCTGTGCTGTCTCCAGCCAAGTCTGCTTCTCTTTATGATTTATCTCTGCCATCGTGGACATGGTGAACTTCCTCCTAAAGGGGCTGGGAAGTGGTAAGCTTACCTAAGGTATAAAAGGTGCATAGTATTTGCAAAGCAACAGACTTCTCCAAAATTTTATAGACAGCATTCCACATGGTACACATGGGAGACCAAAAGCCAATGAGAATCTGTTAAGAGCCTCAGGACAAAAAGCTGAGCCTGAGAAAACCAAAACTAATGTCAATTTCAAATGCAACCTTCAGGCTCATAGAATAAGGCAGCTTTGATTACACAAAAGCAAAGGCAAATATATCAGCTTTTACAAAATGATGAAGTGACTTTGTAGGATATTCAGGAAATTTATCACATCCTGCAAGACCTCTTGCAAGCTATTGGAAGGTTCTCATAGATGGTTTTCATTTACTCAATAAATATTTGAGTACCTAACATGTGCTGTGGGTATGGTATGCAAAGATGTTTTACTCCAGTATCACATAGTAGAATAAAGAAGACTGCGTTTTCGCCTGTTATGAATGTCCTCTCCATTAAAGGTAAGTGAGAAAATGACACTATTGAGTGTGTGGAAACTTTTATTAATTTATTCATTAAAAACACATCTTGTGCACCTACTATATGCCATGCATTGGAGGTTCAGTGCTCGGTAAAATAATACTCTTGCCCTTGAAGAATTCATAGTCCAGTGAGGGGACATTCACTTGAACCCTAACATTAGTATAGAATAAAGGCAGTCACAGAGCTATAGAGAAATGTACATGGGAGATCAGAGGAGAAAGGAGGATTAATTGGTCTCAGAGAGAAAAGGGGGATTAAGAAGGATGTGTGGATAGATGGGATTTGAGGATTAGAAAAAGTGTCAGAGGAGATGAAGGCATTTGAGTCCCAAATATTTAGGACCCATAAATATTCTTGTCTGGGTTTGTGGCTGCCCCAGATCATCTAATAAAGATATTCTTCTTTATCTGACAACAATTTAGGAATCAGAAAACATGCAGCCAGATCTACTCAATTCTTTATCTGGTTGGAGAATTAGGTTTCTCAATAATGTCAATAATAATTCATTGTTTTGCTTTGACCACAGGTAACCCTCAAGGGAAATGATGAGGTGTAGAGAAAGACTCTTAAGCTAGATGACCTGGATTCAAATCCTAGTCCTACCATTACTAGTTGTGTGACTGTGATTCTCTAAGCCTCTTTCCTCATCCAAAGAAAGGTGATAGCCATAGTGCCTACATCACAGGGTTGTGGACTGCTAAAAGGGTTAAGTAAGATAATCCATTATTACTGTAGAGCTTGGCACATAGTAAATCTCAAAAAGCGTTACCTATTACTATACTAGGGAGTAGCAAATGGTTGTCTATGTAGAATCACATTTCCTGGAAGCACTTAAAATGGGATAAATTCTTTTAAGTCCAAAATGATTTACATCTCTTTCTTACAACTTCTTAGATCTCATCATTGCTTCTGCTTTTTAAAAATCTCCCTGGTTGTAAATCAACGATGCGCCTATAAAAATTTTTAAAAATCAATAAAAATCTCCCTGGCTTACATTTATTTTATAAATATCATTATAACATTGATAAAGGAAATAAAAGCCACAATAGCAACAAATCACCCCAATCTGTGCCTCACTTTCACTTTTCCACAATCTTTTTTTGGACCAAACGTTCTGTAAGTGAATAAATGAATAAATAAATGAATTGTGATCTCAACAGTTCTGTCTCAAAAAGAAGTATAAGGTATCATAAAAATCATGCCCTAAGAACTAGGCTACATTTCTGTGTTTACCCCAAAAGCTGGGAATAACTGTAATATAAAATGATTTCCTGAATTTTAAAATATTTAAAAAGAAGTCCCATCACTATATCCTGGTAGGAAAGGCAAAAATGGAAGATTGAGGGCAAAGTGATAAATTTGGAATGAGAAACTACAGCAATGACGTTAATACTAGCACCAAAACAGGTTTCCACGGAGTATAAAAAACAGTCCTTTGGCCACTAAAAGGCCATTTCCTTTTGGCATAAAATCATGACCTACTTAGCGGTCTTGTCAGGAGAGTGAGAATCATGATTATGAATGTGCAGATTCAGGTTCTGCGTTTCCCTGGTCGCAATGAACCCAGCTGGACGACAACCGAGGGGGTTAAACATAATCCCCTGAGCACACACTGAAGAGAAGGCAATACGAGTTCTCTATTTAAAATTCAGATACTTTTTTTTTTTTTTTTTTTGCGGTACGCGTGCCTCTCACTGTTGTGGCCTCTCCCGTTGTGGAGCACAGGCTCCGGACGCGCAGGCTCAGCGGCCATGGCTCACGGGTCCAGCCGCTCCGCGGCATGTGGGATCTTCCCGCACCGGGGCACGAACCCGTGTCCCCTGCATCGGCAGGATGACTCTCAACCACTGCGCCACCAGGGAAGCCCCAGATACATAATTTTTAAAGATTTGTAAGTAGCCAGATACTTGTCTCACTTTAAGATAATATTAGTATTCATTTAAAATGTGTTATTTTAAGTTTTTCAACATGTCAGGTGAATTACAGAGGGATGTGGCTTAAACTTTAAGTGGCTTAGCTTATAAACGGCACAGAGCAAACTAGTAATTACCCTGAAGAAGAGCAAAGCCACTCATTAGAACGGCCCCAAATGTGTTTGAGGATTTCCTCCATAAGATTCATGAGAGTTTAAGTCTGGAAACTTGCTCCTTGGAGGAATACTGAAAAATAATTAACATCCATTTTAATCTCATGCCGTCTAATAGTATTTATGGTATATTTTTAACTGCAGCCAGGCCTAAACATAAACAACCAATTTAGAAAGTATAATTATATATGTGCTTATTCAGTGGTTAATCTATCACATAGCAGAGACAAAAAGACTGGGAATCTTCTAGATATTTCAACCACTCTGCATGTTCCAAGGATTCTAGAATTTCTTATTTTATTCAAGCACCACCTTGGAGTTGATATGCCTGGCCTTTTAGAAGGAGGGAGGTGCAGCTGGTAGTTCCATCTTTTACAAGGAAAACGAAGCCACTCTGTGAAGCTATAAATGACCCGGGGTCAGTGGTTTTCAACATTGGTTTTACTCTATTCCACCTTCCTCATTTCTGAGCATTTGGTACAATGAAGAGGTTAAGAGTGTGAGCTCTGATATCACACCAGCTATGTGACTCTGGAAAACACATCATCTCAGTTTCTGCAGGTATAAAAGGGGGGTAATAACAGTTCCTACCTCACAAAAATAATCCATGCATAGTGTCTGCACATGGCAAATGTTTTATAAATGATAGTTATTGTTATTATCTATTTTTTATTATCTGGTTTTCGGTGTCTTTCCTGTAGCATCTATCCATTTATTTACCCACCCATTAGCTATTAATTGAGCACCTGCTAAGGACAGACACTGGGCCACATCAATAGCCTGAGGATGTTTTTATTTGAAGAAGGTCCTGAGAGAGGCAAATATATATACCAGGTTGGTAAACCCTTCCCCAGCTGCTGAGAGTATTGGTTGCGAACAGCTCACCCCCAGACCCTTTCCTGGAGGACTGCTCTTGGCTGACGGGTGCTGCCTGGAAGCAGCCCCCTATCCCCTGGGCCATCTCTGTGCAATCCTCTGTACGGAGCTGCTGGTGAGATCAGGCTGAGTCTGGACTGCTCCTGAAATTTTTAATTTGTATCTGCCTTCTTTCCCTGCCTTCTCCTGTTCCCCTCACTCAATGACAGGTGTATTCTGAGAGCAATCCCTCAACAGACCCTCTCAGAAGCTCTGCTGCTGCAGAATACAACCCAAGACAAAACATGCCCACGTACTATTCATATACAAATTTTGATAATGCAGCTTTCAAATAAATATACGAATAATGATTAACCATAAATTTCTGGAAATTCTTTAAAATACACAGATAAAAATAATCTATTGTTCTTCTAAAGCGATTGAACATGTACTTTTAAAGTATTCTTTAATTTAAGGCTTCACTCTGCCTTTTTTTAATCTTAGCTTTCTTAGAATTTCCTCACTTTTAAACTAAGAAATCATGCTGTAAAATGGATATAAAGTAAATAGAACAAAAATCTTATTTATGAATTTTTAAAAAACATTTTGGGGTTTGTTTTTTATTTCTTACATTCTTTCAAAACTGGAATAAAGGGCTTCTTTTCTGGATGGGTTGGTGATTTTGATCATCTCTCTGGTTCAGTGTTTATTCCCATTGATATTTTTTCTTTTACTCTTTATGAGTGATCTGGGTTTGTCATTCTGTGTAGAAGTTGGTTGTTAGCTTCACAAAATCTGGGCTCTACACGCTCACCTAAGTGTCCAGTGTTACAGTTTTACCAACTGTTTAATGCCAGTGGTAATGAGCCACCCAAGACACATACAGCAGTCTGGCAAAATACAAGTTTCACAAAGTGAAACGTGCTCTGGTC
Source organism: Orcinus orca (assembly GCF_937001465.1). Lineage (NCBI taxonomy): Eukaryota > Metazoa > Chordata > Mammalia > Artiodactyla > Delphinidae > Orcinus > Orcinus orca. The sequence goes on from NC_064559.1 coordinate 145,284,480, forward strand.
AAAACTTTCACATCTCTGTTTTATAAACTACGACAGATAATGAGGTTATGAATAATTATAGATGAGTGCGTGGTCTAGGCATTTCATCCTATTGGAGATCACGTTATATCAAAGAAGTTTTTTGTGAAACTAAGCATAACTGATTGTAACTGGGTATGATATTCAGACAGGAGCAGAATGCGCTTCTTAATATTCTGCAAGTGTCCTTTCAAACAGCTAACTATCTTTTATAACTGGTGACTCTTCTCCAAACCACAGAATCACAGGGTTATATCAGACCTCGAGTGTCCAGCTGAGGCTCAATTCTCACTCGAATTCACAAAGACCCATGTTTGAGGTCTGCCTGCCATATAAATCATCCTGTTTTAAAAAAGAAGTTTAGAGGAACTGTGGTTTCAAAATAATGACAATTGTTAAAATAGTAATAATTTGCAATTATTTTACCTCCCCAATTTCACATTAATCACTTTATCAATTTCTTTAAAAAGGTAAAATTGTATTCATTTCCTCTATCTTCCTCTTTTCTGTAGTCTTCTCCCTTCTCACTGTGTCCTCCAGTCACTTTTCTATACTTTACTTACATAATTCAGCATTTCTGCTGCACCAGGCAATCTCTGTGCTCCAGATAATGCCACTTTTTCTCTTTTCTTCTTTCGTATCAGTGAGGCCCAGAAATTCTTCTTGTGGTAGCCATAGATTCATCCAATTTCTTTCCCAGCATTTGGAACAAGAATTTGCAAATATCTTTCCCACATGTTTCAAAGTTGAACATTACCATTCCTTCCCCATCTCCGCCATTTTCTTCTCTCAGGAGGATGTGGTCTTGACTTTCACCAATACTGCATCACATCAAAATAATTCTACAGTGTCCCTCTGGACATCAGAAAATCATCCTTAGGCTATCTAGCTTAAATACATGGCAGGCCTCCAAATACAGTCCATTGCAACTTAGGCTTTGTTTTAGTCAAAGACGTCAGTTACTGTAATCAATGCCATAAGCTTTACACATCCTTAATTATGCTATTCGGTTATCACTGAGCCTTCTATTTTCCAGGCAGGATAGTTCTCTTTCCCCGAGCTAGATCCTTTTCCTTCCAGTCCTCCAGTTCATCTCTACTTTCTGCCACATTCTCTGATCTTCTGAATTTGCTTCCTTAATCTGTGGTCTGGGACTCAGCCTGTCTATTGAAACAGCAACTCTTCTGGTCACCCCATCAAAAACGTCTTGCTACGTGGCCATTCTCCTTTAGGCCAAGAGGAGAAAGCTCGAGGCTCGGATCAATCTTCTTCTTCTTTTTATTAAAATAGATCTCATCCTTCCCACACTTTGTTTTCAGTAGTGCATGAGTTCTCTTAAGTGTCAGGTGTTACGTAGCTGACAAGATTTAAAAGTATTTCTCCCACATTTCATTCTAAATTATCACAGTTTCCCATACATGAGGAACGCTTACTGTGAAAAAAGAAAGGTAAGATGCAGAATATTCTACATGGATTTTGGGTTACTCTGAGACACTAAAGATTTGGCAGCAAAGGCTGTACCTGAATGCTGAGAACAGCTTACAGAGAAAGAGAGAGAGAGAGAGAGAGAGAGAGAGAGAGAGAGAATGAACAAGAGAGCAAATGATAGGGGTGGTGATCACCCAGAAGAGAATATACAGTTTAATTTTCTCCCTAAATGTAGCATATGACAGGGACAGGGCATCTCTGATTCACTTTTCCTCCCCTTTAATGACAACCACCTGCTAATCTAGCAGCTTGACTTATGCCATAAAATATAGACATCACCACGGAGATCTTTGAGGCTGGTCTGAAGAAGCAATGAATGCCCAACCCTTGTGATAGTCTGTGGGCAGAGTTATGGAAGATGAAAAACGTCATGGAGTGGAATAAGGGATTCAAACCTTGGGCTTGTTAAGGCCCCATTTATTTACGCATATGACAATGGAACTTTTAAACAATGTGATTGTTAATGTGCCATTAGGTCAGAATGGATGAAGAATCAGTGATGCTTGTTCTTGTTTAAAATGGCAGGATAATCAGAAAATAAGTAGCTTGGAAATCAGTGTTAGAAAAAGTATCCAGGTGGTGGTTTTAGCAGCCAATTTTAACCTAGAAATAATGGTTTATCTTGCTTTAAGCAAACATTTAATGGTGGAAAATCTAGTCTTAAGCAAAAGATAAATGAGGGGATTATTATTTACTTTTCAAGCGACTTGATTGTTCTCTAAAAGTGCAACTAGGCAGACACACCAGGTCCTGCTAATTCTCAGCAGAATGTAACTGATTTTGAACAAGATACAAGAGGCTCATTCTCGCTCCATTTTGCTAACAAACTTGCCTGTGATTTGGGATGTGTCTGGTTACATTTCTTTACCTATAAATGGAGACATTCTGGGTCCAGTCAGTAGTTTCCAACTTGCGAGTCTCCCTGGGGTTTCAGAAAGCAGTGATAAGCATCCCTAAGTAACTTTTCTAGGTATTTTGTATTTCAGAATACAGTGGAGGTTGTACCTTTATTCACAAAAATTCTCAAAGAGCCAACTAACACCTTGAGTTTATTTGCTTGCCCTTGTTAACTTGGTAGAGTAACAGTAGTTAGCTTATGGTAGTCAAAGGCTCTGTCTGATTGGTTGTAATGACATTCTAGAAATTTCCAGTGACAGGATAAATTAATTTTATTTCTTTAAAATTTATTTTATTGAAGTATAGTTGATTTACAATGTTGTGTAATTTTTACACACATATTCTTTTTCATATTTTTTCCATTAGTTTATCACAGGATATTGAATATAGTGCCCTATGCTATAAAAATAATTTTCAAAATTCCTTGGAGGTGTAAATATTGAGAATCTCTAAGCTTTTCCATCTGTAATATTCTAATATCTTTCCTTTCCATTGCCACAGCCATTGTTACAGTTAAAATCGCTCTCACCCCCTAACTGGAATATTGCAATAACTGCTTAATTCTTCTCCGATCTCTGGTCTGATCTCCTGATCGTAGCATCCCACATACCACCACCAGGCTGATCTTGCCTAAGTCTTGCTCAAAAATGTTCAGGGACATGTTATTTCCTATGAAATAAAGTCCACACTTGGCATTGCCTCTCCAGATTGCTCCTTCAGAATTATTCCCATTACACCCCCCTTTTAAAATATGAATTTTGGGACTTCCCTGATGGTCCAGTGATTAAGAATTTGCTTTCCAATGCAGGGGACGCAGGTTCGATTGCTGGTCAGGGAACCAAGATCCCACATGCTGCGGGACAACTAAGCCTGTGAGCCACAACTATTGAGCCTGCGCACTCTGGTGCCCGTGTGCCACAGCTAGAGAGCTCACGTGTTGCAACGAAGGACCTCGCATGCCTCAACAAAGATCCTGCGTGCTGCAACTAAGACCCAACACAGCCAAATAAATAAATAAAAATTAAAAAAATATACAAGTCTTACGTTGCTGCCAAGCTGGTTTACTACTGGTATGGGCTAATTGTGTCCCCCAAATGCAAATATTGGAGCCCTGACCTTCAATACCTTAGATTGTGACTGTTTGGGGAGATAGGGCCTTTAAAGAGGTAAGCAATAAAAATGGGGTCGTTAGGATGGGCTCTAATCCAATATCACTTATGTCCTTATAAGCAGAGGAGGTTTGGACACAGACAACACAGACAGAGGGAAGACCATGTGAGGAAAAAGCAAGAAGGTGGCTATCTTCCACCTAGAGAGAGGTCTCAGAAGAAACCAAGCCCACTGACACCCTGATCTTGGACTTCTGGCCTCCAGAATGTGGGAAAATAAATTTCTGTTGTGGAAGCCACCTGTTCTGTGGTATTTTGTTACAGCGGCCATAGTAAACTAATACACTATGGGTCTCACCATCACATCTGAACTGCTTTTCTTTGCTCCCACTTGCCTCCTGTCATGCCCGTGGGAAAGGCCGCGGCACCCCTCCGCTCACTGCCTGCTTCTTACCACTGCGCGACTCTGCCTCTCTTCTCCGTGAGCTGAAGGCCACGTCAGACCACCTCTTCTCTGAAGTCCTGAGGCTTTCCAGTCCATTACTTTTATTTAGTACTGGGAATATGCTGCCTTACGGTGTTGTCATTCTGAATAAACCACAGACTCATGGAAGGAATGGACTGTCTTACAGATCCTATATTCCTTCACAGAGCCTAAAATAGATTGGGCTTTACTAAAAGGGCTCGGAGATAACGAATATTGATTGATTTATAAAAATTAATCTACACGTATTGCCAGGAACACAGCTATTCTATTAAGCAAGGTTATGACTATTCCAAATTTTTTTTTTTTTAATTTATTTATTTTTGTCTGCGTTGGGTCTTCGTTGCTGCGCGCGGGCTTTGTTTCTAGTTGCGGCGAGCCGGGGCTACTCTTCATTGTGGTGCGTGGGTGGCTTCTCTTGTCATGAAGCACGGGCTCTAGGCGTGCGGGCTTCAGTAGTTGTGGTGCGCGCCGGCTTAGTTGCTCGCGGGCTCGCGGGCTCTAGAGCACAGGCTCAGTAGTTGAGGCGCACCGGCTTAGTTGCTCCATGGCAGGTGGGATCTTCGCAGACCAGGGCTCGAACCCATGTCCCTTGCATTGGCAGGCAGGTTCGTTTTTAATTTTTAAAAAAATTTTTATTTTTTAAATTTTATTTATTTTTTTATACAGCAGGTTCTTATCAGTTATCCATTTTATACATATTAGTGTATATATGTCAATCCCAGTCTCCCAATTGGCAGGCAGGTTCTTACCACTGCGCCATCAGGGAAGTCCCCAAATCATTTTTTAAACTTAAAAATAATTAAATCAAAACAGTACATCCACAGAGTTAAAAAGAAAAAGAATATGTTATTGTAAGGTTTAGTGAAAAAGAGCACTCTACTTTTTCTTGCAGGTAAAACACATTTTTACTTTAGATGTTTCTTCTGGAAGTTATTGCAATTATGAATAATATAGTTATACTGCTATTTCTTGATTTATCAGTTTTAGGATTTATCTCTTACCCCTCTTTGCACCTCTTTATTGTTGTGATCTCTCGATAATATTAGATCACTTTTCCATTAAATAGTTAATGCTTTCTTATGCATCTTGCTCCTGTCCTGTGGTGACACTATTTTCTCCTATTGCTCTGAAGATGTAACTAGAATATTATTAATGTTTTCTCTCATTTCCTGCATGTCTCCATTTCTTCCAGATTCATCATTTTCTGTTGTTTATATTGCACCTGCTTTCATGCTGGAAACTCTCCTCAAAATTCTTTTTGGTCGGAGTATTTTTAAAAAAAATTTTATTGGAGTATAGTTGATTTACAGTGTTGTGTTACTTTCTGCTGTACAGCAAAGTGAATCAGTTATACATATACATATATCCACTCTTTTAGATTCTTTTCCCATATAGGTCATTACAGAGTATTGGGTATAGTTCCTGTGCTATACAGTAGGTCCTTATTAGTTATCTATTTTATAAATACTAGTGTGTATATGTCAGTCCAAATCTCCCAATATATCCCTCCCCCACTTCTCCCCTGGTATGGTTGGCATATTCATGAGTGAGGCCATTTTGCCAAGAGACCTCTCAAACGTTAGAATATCCTTCACTGGGGCCCATTAGTTTCTCTCGGGAGGTGTGACTGATCTCTAGCCAGAGGAGAGGGTCTTGACCACTGACGCAGTGCACAGGGCAGGGCAAGGGGCCGTGGTCTAACGACCTTGTGGCCAGGCTCTCAATCCACCTTCAGCCTATATCTCACCTTGGCTGCTGTACTAGGTGTTATGGGCTGACTTGTGTCCCCCCAAGTTCATATACTGAAGTCCTCATCCTCAGTACCTCAGAATGCAACTGCATTTAGAGATAGGGTCTTTAAAGAGGTAATCACATTAAAATGAGGTCATACGGGTGGGCCCTAATCCAGTATGGCTGGTCCTTATAAGAGGAGATTAGGACACAGATGACACAGAGGGAAGACCATGTGAAAACCCAGGGAGAAGACGGCCATCTGCAAGCCAAAGAGAGAGAGGTCTCAGAAGAAACCAAGCCTGTGGACACTTTGATCTCAGACGTCTAAGCCTCCAGACCTACGAGAAAATAAATTTCTGTTGTTTAAGCTGCCCAGTCTGTGGTACTTTGTTTTGGCGGTCCTAGCTAACTAATATGCTTGGTGTGTTTCATCTTGAGTTTTTCCTGGTTTATTTCTGTGGAGAAGAGCTCTCAGAATTTCTCCCAGGGGGAGGAGCATGGGAAAACATGTTCTGTTCATGGGAATCAGGTGGGAGGAGCCAGCTCTTTTTCAATAAATGTCTGTATTTGGTGCTGAGCTTATCTTTATGTTCTGCCATACCTGGTACTTCCAAATCCTGAACCTCTCCAAGGCCTTGTTTTTTCTTCATAACCTCCTTTTATACAATTTAAACTGTGACTTCCTTCTTTCCTGTTAAATCAGTCACTTGTATCCTTCCTGCCTTCTGTCTTACAAAAATTTATTGGACTTTCTTAGTCATGGATGGCCTCTCCTGTAATCATTGTCCTTGTACTTTGTACATTAAAAAAATCCTTCCTCATCACTTTACTGGACTCTTGAGACGGAGAGGAAATAAACATGAGTAGGTCAACTAACCGTTCTTAATCTGACTCAAATCTTTACTTAAAGTTAAAAATTGGAAATAAAAGCCATTTTCAATTAGTTACTTAAAAGCAGGATTAAATGTAGTAATGGTTAAGTCTTACTTCTGATTAAAAATATTATTTACAATTGGATCTTAAATTTTATGATTTCGTTGTATGGCTATATAGATAGCTTACCTAAGGATTTAAAATGGAATAAATAATAGTTATACCATGTAAAAAAATAGGGCATAATGCTGAACCAAATTTGATCTCATTTATAAATAATAAAATTAATACAGCATAAATTACAAAACAACAAATTTTTAGAGTAGTTTTATTGTAATATGAATTGACTTGTGTATTATAGCGTTTTAATAATGTGCATTATTAGTACCAGGAATAAAGAGTATATTCACCAAAATCTGTTAATAGATTACTATGAAGCAGGGGAGATGCTCAGGACAGGGCAGTTTAGCTCTTCTGTCATGATATTTTGGATATTCTGTTGTCATAAAATTAAACTGAGATTTTACAATGTGTAAGTATGTGCTTCTGTTTTTGTTCCCCTCTATCTGACTCCTAATAATGGATATTTGGACCAAACTTTACCTAGTGAGGCTTCAAATTACTTCTGTTTATTAAGCAACCACTAGACTTTAATTTCTCTTCTGAATTACGTGGCATTACATAGGTCATTAAAGGATGCCGAGTTCCATTTCTTGACTGGTTGCCTTTTACAGGACTATGTGAAGTGCTACCATTTTTTACATAAACAGTTGTTAAGGAAGGGGGGTAAAATGGTGATAGTCGTTATGGATTCCTGAATGTGTGTATTATCTCTAACCCTCTCAGAGAATTACTGTTTGATTTCATATTTACGTTCTGCACAAGCCCTTGGCAAAACACTGCCTTTGCAAGTTAAAGTTAATTTAAAAAATTGCATTTTTCAAATGTTTCAATATTTATGGAGATTTTCGACCTAAAACTGCAAATATTTCTTTGCCTTTATGACCCTTCTGAATGTGTTCACATAGTGTTTTCTTGGCATTTTTAAAAACATATATTCAGTGTGTTATCACATTTTGCAATCATTTCTACTGTCACACACGGATCAGGTACCGTTCTTGGTGCTCAACATTTATCCACTCATTCAGCCTACTAACATATCTATGAAATAGGCACTATTGTCTCCTCATTTTACACATGAGGAAATTAAGGAACACCGAGTTTAAGAGTTTAACCCTACTGTTCAACATCTAGTAAGGGACAGACCTGCACCCACGCAATTCATTTCCACTAATCTATACTTCCTCTCACTCCATGACTACTGAATAATCCATAGTCCTGCTGTTCATCAATTTTTTATTATTATTAGTGCCATCATTACATACTTTTAGAAGAATTACTGACTAAAAGGGGTGTGCTCATTTTGATTGATGTTTTTCTACACTTTGAACTGGCTTCCATAGCTATCGTTGGGCATTGGCTACTTCTAGTTTTCCTTAAGAGTCAAACAGACTAGTTGAAAAAAGTTTCCTATTTCTTTTCTTCCTTGTTCTTCTCTTTCCCTTCCCTTTTCCTTTGTTTTCTCTTTTTCTTTTCCTATTTTTCCTTTGCATTACTTCAGAGGCAGCATGGTGTGGTAGAAAGAACTTGGGTAAACCAAGATCTGAACCTCTCTGACCTCTCTGATTTATTTAACCTTTCTGGATCTCAGTTTCCTCATCTTTAAAACACAGTCAGCAATATCTACCTGGAGTATTTTAGTAAGGATGGGAAATCATATCTATAAAGTGTCTGGTGCAGTGCTTACTCAAGTAAGTTCTCAGTAAGTGTAGTAGCTACAATTACTATTACATAGTCCTAGTAATATTGCTACATAAAATGATAGGGTCATTTTGAAAGATCTTGTTACATAGTTTCAACTATTTTTCATAATGATTGTATAAAACTTACATGGCTGCCTGAAATGTATTAGTATACACTACAGCTCTGTTATTGTAGAACTTCATTATTTTTGATAATTTAAGTAGTGTGAGGTGGCACTGCACATTTTGGTTAATCAATATTTCCTTGATTACCAGCCAAGTGTGAACAGTTTTTTCCTAAATGATATTTATTCATATCCATCTGTAAATACGGACTTGTTATTGTGCTTTTAGCTTTCTTTAAATGTGAAGTTTAGATGTGAATATAACTATCACATTCATGTTGGTTTCATTATATCTCTAGTATAACATATTTTAATAATAAAATTCATTTACTTATTATTTCTTATGTTGGTCCAAACGTAAAAGCAAATATATTTACTTTCAGACTTGGAGCAATTATACCACTGCATTTTTTCCTGAAAAACCCACATATTTTGCTGTTTTGTTCAACTGGAGCTTACTGTAGCCTATGGTATAAAGTTTGAGTTAGACACTGATTTTTCTTTATATTGACAACAGTTCATTCCACAGAGCATTATCACCATTTAAAAATACTTGATTTAACTTACATCTATATTTTGCACTTTTCAATCATTTTATTAAGTTCTTTATATTTTGACATTACATTTTGATATTTTGATTGGATTTGAACTTTGCTTCTTCTTAAATATTACAGTCAGGAGCAAGGTATATGTTGTCTTTCACTCAAACTGTTCTTTATTTCTCCCATTAAGGCTTGGCAATTTTATCTGCTCAGTGTTGGAGAATGTCATATTAGCTTAAGTAGAAGATATTTATTATTTTCATTGATACAGTAAATGGGAACCCTTTTTTCTTTATTATTTCTCAGTTTTTGACCAGTCCCTTTACTAAATTTTCAATGCTTTTAATTTTTGTCAATTTGATTACATGTGTCTCGGCCTGTTTCTCCTTGGGTTTATCCTGCCTGGGACTCTCTGTGCTTCCTGGACTTGGGTGGTGGCTATTTCCTTTCCCATGTTAGGGAAGTTTTCGACTATAATCTTTTCAAATATTTTCTCGGGTTTTTTCTCTCCCTCTTCTCCTTCTGGGACCCCTATAGTGCGAATGTTAGCAATGTTCAATGTTGTCCCAGAGGTCTCTTAGGCTGTCTTCATTTCTTTTCATTCTTTTTTCTTTATTCTGTTCCATGGCTGTGATTTCCACCATTCTCTCTTCTGGGTCACTAATCTGTTCTTCTGCCTCAGTTATTCTGCTATTGATTCCTTCTAGTGTATTTTTCATTTCAATAATTGTATTGTTCATCTCTGTTTGTTTGTTCTTTAATTCTTCTAGGTCTTTGTTAAACATTTCTTGCATCTTCTCAATCTTTGTCTCCATTCTATTTCCAAGGATCATCTTCACTATCATTATTCTGAATTCTTTTTCTGGAAGGTTGCCTATCTCCACTTCATTTAGTTGTTTTTCTGGCGTTTTATCTTGTTCCTTCATCTGGGATATAATCCTCTGCCTTTTTATTTTGTCTATCTTTCTGTGATTGTGGTTTTCATTCTGCAGGCTGCAGGATTGTAGTTCTTCTTGCTTCTGCTGTGTGTCCTCTGGTGGATAACGCCATCTAAGAGGCTTGTGCAAGCTTCCTGATGGGAGGGACTGGTGGTGGGTAGAGCTGGGTGTTGCCCTGGTGCATAGAGCTCAGCAAAACTTTAATCTGCTTGTCTGCTGATGGGTGGGGCCGGGTTCCCTCCCTGTTGGTTGTTTGGCCTGAGGCGACCCAACACTGGAGCCTACAGGCTCTTTGGTGGGGCTAATGGTGGACTCCAGGAGGGCTCATGCCAATGAGTACTTCCCAGAACTGCTGCTGCCAGTGTCCTTGTCCCCACGGTGAGCCACAGCCACCCCCTGCCTCTGCAGGAGACCCTCCAACACTAGCAGGTAGGTCTGGTTCAGTCTCCTATGGGGTCACTGCTCCTTCCCCTGGGTCCCAATGTGCACACTACATTGTGTGTGCCCTCCAAGAGTGGAGTCTCTGTTTCCACCAGTCCCGTTGAAGTACTGCAATCAAATCCCACTGGCCTTCAAAGTCTGATTCTCTGGGGATTCCTCCTTCCATTGCTGGACCCCCAGGTTGGGAAGCCTGATGTGGGGCTCAGAACCTTCACACCAGTGGGTGGACTTCTGTGGTATAATTGTTCTCCAGTTTGTGAGTCACCCACGCAGTGGTTATAGAATTTGATTTTATGGTGATTGCGCCCCTCCTACCATCTCATTGCGGCTTCTCCTTTGTCTTTAGATATGGGGTGTCTTTTTTGGTGAGTTCCAGTGTCTTCCTGTCGATGGTTGTTCAGCAGTTAGTTGTGATTCCAGTGTTCTCGCAAGAAGGAGTGAGCGCACATCCTTCTACTCTGCCATCTTGACCCAATCCTCCTACTAAATTTTCTAACAGCTTGTTGTAGACTACATTGTGTCCTCCCCCTAAAGATATATGTTGAAGCTCTAACCCTCAGTGTGATTGTGTTTGGAGACAGGGCCTTTAGGGAAGTAACTAAGGTTAAATGAGGTCATAAGGGTGGGGACCTAATCTGATAGAACTAGTGTCCTTATGAGATGAGGAAGAGACGTCAGAGCTTCTCTCTCTCTGCCACGTGAAGACATAAAGAGAAGGAAGCCCTCTAAAAGCCAGAAACAGAAGTCTCAAAAGAAACCCAAGCCTGATGTCACCCTGATCTTGAACTTCTAGCCTCCAAAACTGTGAGAAAATAAATTTCTGTTGTTAAAGCCACATGGTCTGTGGTATTTTGTTACAGCAACCCAAGCAGACTAATGTATAGCTTTTAGTTTAGTACCCTGGATTTTCTAGCTATGAATAGTTTGCAATGGTGATATTTGTCCTCTCTATTTCTCTATTGGTCCCCCTTTTTTGAACTTATTACAATGGCAGGAATCGAATAATGCAGAAAGCTCAAGTACAAGAAAGTGAACTCTTGTTTTGTTTGGAAATGTCTGAAATATGTCTTTGTTAAGTATAGTGACTCTTAATTTTAAGTAAATCTTATTATAAAAGAATCATTTCATGCTTAAATTTTTACTTTTCAAAAAATCCAGGCAGATGTACATTTCTATTAAATGTCTTTTTGAGGAATCTATTCATAAACTCATCATGAGTTTTTAAAATCATGCTGTTGATATTTATCATAATAATGGTTTTTCTCATATGGTACTACATTGTGTTCTAGGGGTAAGCTTAATTTAGTTATGGCAGTCAAACTGATGAACATATTCATTCATTCTCTTTGCATTTCTTTTATATGGCTTATCAGTGAGTTGTCTGCACAAGAGGTTACTTTTAGCAATAAACTTAGCCAAATTTAGGTTCCAGATGACAGGTACCTCAAGAATCCTGTGATACTGGCTGCAGAAGTGTTACTGTTATTGTTAACAATAACATCATACCATGTAGGGTTTGAGGGCTGGAAGATCCCTTAGAGAACACCTAGTATCCAATGTTAACTCTTGGTTAACAGTTGAAGAAACTGAGGTCCCAAAATGTGAATGACTTACTCAAGAGCCCACAGATGGTTGGTGGCATAAGCTAGAATCAAAACATATAAAAACTGTGTTGTAAGCTCTTAGAAGGGATAGCAGTATTGAAGTCAAATAGTCATTGCCATCATTCTCCCCAGTCTTACATTTTGTGCACAATTTCTAAGCACAGACAGAGGAATAACTAAAGGATTAGGATATCGGTCTTACAATAAAATTTAAGAGGAATTGGTTCATCTAATTTATGGGGGGAAACATTGAAAGGTCTTAATATCATCTTCATGCAAAAAAAAAATTCTTAATGAAAGGAATGCTTGAAAATCTGTTTCACAAAAGTTCACAGAGGAACTGCTGGGTGAAAACTGCTGCCTGAGATACCCAGGCAGTGTGACAATGGCCTTCAACCTGAACAGCATCTCCCTGCACTGAGAGGTGGGAGAAGGTGCCATGTGTACATGGTGAGGGAGGCCTGGCGAAGAGTCCCTGAAAGTTAATCATTGGGTTTAAGTTTTTTTCTCATTAAACTATTACTATTTTCTAGAGTTTAGCTGAATACAATAGGGAATGCTGAGTGCTATAGGTAATAATGATAGGAGAATACTGGTAATGAAGAGATAGAGTTACCTGGGAACCCCAAAAGTTTATGGACTTTTGTTTATGAGCTGAAGCAGGATGGTTCAGAATTCCTATTTCAGAATTCTGTTAAGCAAACCTCTGAAGTAATCCTGTTGAGTACTCAGTAAAGACATATTTTATAACCGCCTGTTTGTGTATCTGTCTCACCCTCCTGTACACGACGTCTTTGAAAGCAGGGACTCTGGGCTGTTCTTTGCAGCCTCTGGTGCTGAGCACAGTGCCTTGCACAAACTCGCCTGGAGTTAAATATTGGTTGAAGAAATAAATGGACAACTGGAATCTGGGCTAAACTGAATCTCTTGTTTAAGAAAGAGAGAATTTTCTTTATTAATGTTCCGAGAGGACTTGAACCTTAAAGCATTAGTAACAGTAAATTGAAAAGCGAAGTTAAGATTTTAGTTTCACCTCTTCCACGTCCCCTCCTTGGTCTAAATTCCAGTCACAATAAACCTGCTGTTTCCTGACCATGCCATGCTTTTGCCTCCATGCTCTCTCTGCCTAGACTGCCTTGGTCTCCACTCTTCGCCCAGCTAAATCCTATTTTCCTTCATGGCTCGGCTCAGAGACACCTCCTCTTGGAGATTTTCCCTGACCTTCTTAGAGGGCCCAGTCTCTGTGGCACAGTTCTATCTTGACAGTACTTGGTACTCAGTACTGTGGGGTTACCTGTCTGTCCCCACGACCAGTTAGTGCGTTCCTTGAGGGAAGGGTTGTGTCTTAACCATGTTTGTGCCCCGTGCTTAGCACAGTGCCTGGTACAGCAGAGGTGGTCAATACATGCATGTTGATTGAATGAAGATGTGTGCTCACAATTTTCCATTGGGGTTTAACACAGTGTGTTATATATAGCAACTATTTGAGAAGCTGAATGAACATCCTCCAGCTACATACAGGAGGGAGAGGGTAGAGCCCAAATGGCTGGAAATACAGGCTCTGGAGTCGTGACTCGTGCTAGAGCTGCTCTTGCACTTACTAGTTCTGTGACCTTAGGCAGTCATGTACCTTCTCTAAACATTAGTTTCTAGTGTGTAAAACCAGGGATAACAATACTGCTCACAATGGCATGGGGATTTGGGAGGACTGGCTGTGAAATGCTTAGTCCGGTATCAGATGCTTGGCAAGTGCTCTTAAAAGTAAGCTCTTAACTATATGGTTACCAAAGGGGAAAGGGGGTGGGGAACAGATAAACTGGGAATTTGGGATTAACAGATACACACCACTGTATATAAAATAGATAAACAAGGACCCACTGTATAGCACAGGGGACTATATTCAATATCTTGTAATAACCAATAATGGACAAGAATCTGAAAAAGAATATATGTATATGTAAAACTGAATCACTTTGCTGATTCATTACACCTGAAACATTGTAAATCAACTACAATTAAAAAAAAATTTTTTTTAGGGCTTCCCTGGTGGCGCAGTGGTTGAGAGTCTGCCTGCCGATGCAGGGGACACCGGTTCATGCCCCGGTCCGGGAGGATCCCACGTGCCGCGGAGCGGCTGGGCCCGTGAGCCATGGCCGCTGAGCCTGTGCGTCCGGAGCCTGTGCTCCGCAATGGGAGAGGCCCGCGTACCGCAAAGAAAAAAAAAATTTTTTTTTAAAGTGAGCTGTTATGATGAAGTGAAGCCCTGAGAGATCTAGGCTCGGGTTTTGCATGTTAACTGCACTTTCCTTCCAGCCTCCAGGGTTGAGGTGTGGTGTCCTCAGCAGTTCCTTTTTTTCTTCTTCCTCCAGTTTTATTGAGATATAATTGACATACAGCACTGGATAATGTTCTCAGCAGTTCTTTTCACCGCCCAGCCCTGCTGGGGAAGATGCCAATAGGAGCTGCACCTGGCAGCCATCACATGTCAGCTGGCCTACGCAGTGCATATGCCTTCTGAACAGTTTCCAGCACTCTACTCTGTGGGCTCAGTGCGAACCTTCAAGATGCTGTCATTAATAATTATTAGTTCCTTGGAACCCTGCAAGCTGTTGACATGCTACAGAAACAGAAAACCCACAGGGGAGAGTCAAATATGTTTTAGATTCCTTTGGCTTTCAAGGCCTGTGTGAAATGCATACTTAAAGCACTGACCCAGATCAGTTATTTATGAGTTTTAGGTTCTTGTCATGTACAAGTTATAATCTGAAAAATGCCATGCAACAAAAACATGGAGAGCAAACAGCACTGTCCACAGAGTCTACTATCTCTCTTGTGTCTGCCCCAACATTTATTTTCTTTTCAAATTTCAACTTGGACATCTTGCCTATTCTTTAAAGACAGATATACCTGCCTCAGCCCACGTGTACTAGCCACAGGGTTAAGGAAACCACTAATTAAATCATAAATTCAGGACATAGAACATGCTCCCCCATCCTCAAATTTACTACATTTGCAGGTCTCTTACTCACCATGAAGATTATTTGAATCACTAGAAACAAAGGACCCTAAATGGCCCTTTAAGAGTGTGCAGAGTACAGCCCTCAGGAATCTCTGATGCTAATCTGTTGGACTCATAAATCCAAAGGACAAATAATCATCCTGTTACCTGCTGTCAGCAGAGAAAGGAAGCAAGAAACCTGAAGCTTCTCCCTTTCAGGGGTCTGTGATAATGATGGTGATTAATGCACTCTGCAAACCACAGTGAGCAGGTCTCCAGAGGAGGTGCCAAAGATGCCAACTGAACCCATTGCGGGGGGGGCACTTACGCACAGGGAGACAGTCTGAAGCTTCCTGCCAGGGCTCACCCAGAGCTAGGGATCTCTGCCATACACTGATCCCTCCTACTTAATCACTGGTCCTTCTCATGCTGGATCACCCTAGACCCACCAAGGTCAAAAGGCACATGACATGTTTGCACCACAGGACCGTGGGACAATGCTGCATTAGTGGTTAGGACTGGGGAGCAAAATTAAGAAACATGATTTTACAGAATGAATGCAGTGTGTTCTCTCTTGTGCCCGCTGTGGTGTGTTTTTGCCCAGACTTCCCAAGCCTGTGAAAGCATGTCCCCCATCCAGATGAGCAGCTGGAATAATAACACGCCTCAAACACTGTTTATTGTACCTCTTTTCTGTTCAAACCTATGGCAGTTTGCTGTCCTAAGATATCTAAGCCTCCCCTCAGTCTAGAGAGTCTAAGTACTTCTGTCACTTTAGTTGCATCAACCCTAGTCCTTGTAGCCTTTGCAGCTCCATTATCCTCCCTGGAGAGCTTCCTCAGTTTTGCATACTTTTTCACATACACTCACTTCAGTTCATATGATGACGTCTCCCTGGTTTCTTCATCAATGCAACCTTGTTTTAGTATACACCTTTAATTAATCAGGCACCTTCAAACACTATTATGCCGTTTCACATGTAGTGTAAGGCTCTTATGATCGTATATTCCTACCTTTCATCTTTTACGTTCCTGCATTTTACAACTTACATTGTTGTACATCTTACTTTTAAATATGCTATAAACACAAATTACACGCCTATTGATTTTACTTTATTTATTTACTTATTTATTTATTTTTGGCCGCACCATACAGCTTGTGGGATCTTAGTTCCCCGACCAGGGACTGAACCCGGACCCTCGGCAGTGAAGGCGCAGAGTCCTAACCACTGGACAGCCGGGGAATTCCCTGATTTTACTTTAGACAGTTTTCTTTTCAAGTAATTAAAAAATAAGAAAAAATAAGTTTTCCTTTAACTTTTCTTGAATTGTAGGTCTGCTGGCAATGAATTCTCTCAGTTTTGTATTTGTCTGAGGAAGTCTTCATTTCTTCATTTTTGACAGGTATTTTCACTGGTACAGAATTCTTTGTTGACCTTTTTATTTTTGTTTCAGCACTTTGAAGATGTAACTTCATTATCTTCTGGCTTCTAAGTCTTCTGAGAAGAAGTGTGTTGTGATTCTTATCTTTGTTCCTCCGTATACAACGTGTCTTTTATTCTCTGGCTGCCTTCAAGATTTTCTCTTTGTCTCTGGTTTGCAGCAGTTTGATTATTATATGCTTAGACATTGTGTTTGTTTTTGTATTTACACTGCTTGGTGTTCTCTGAGCTTCTTGTATCTGTGGTTTGGTGTCCATCATTAATTTCTGGAAAATTATTTCTTCAATTTAAATTAAATTTAAATTGTTTTGCTCTATTCTCTTTCCTTCCTCTTCTGGGATTCAAGTAACATGTATGTTAGATTATTTGGTATGTTCAGTTCTGTGGGCTTTTTGTTTGTTTTCCCCTGTTTTTCCCCTCTGTGTTTCACTTTGGGTAACTTCTATTGAACTACCTTGCAGATTTCTGATACTTTCCTTGGCTGTGTTGAATAAAGCTGTTTCATAATTTTTATCAAAAGAATGTAATAAAACAACGTAAGTGTTATTAAGGAAGAGGTATTCACAAGTTGCTAGAGAAACACAGAGGAGGAAAGTTTCACCGAGATTGTGACATTCAAGTTAAGTCTTAAAGAATGAGTAGGAATTCTCCAAGGGTAAAAGGTGTGCAAAGTAGCATCTTTTACAAAAGCACAGAGGTATAAAACTGTATTCCCCACTTAAGAAACCACTAGTATTTCAGCAGAGTCAGAAAGGAACATGGTAGAGTAGTCCTAAGTTCATGCTAAGGAATCCTCATTTTATTCAAGAGGTAACAGGAAAGCAATGAAGGATTTTAAGCAGTTGAGTGACACCCTTCTTCACCCATGAAGCATGTGCTTATTGTCTGGAAGGGATTGGGTTGGAAAAAGGGAAATTGGTAGGTTATTGTAGAAATGCCAGCAAGAAGGAAAGGGAGTGGGTGGAGGGCCTAAATGATAGCTGTAGCCGTAGGAATAAAGAGGAGGGGCCAACCCAAAGAGATACCTACGGATTAGGATGATGAGAACTTGGTCACTGATTAGAGGGTGGCCTAGAGAGACTGAGGCTCCTTAGGAGATGGTATTAACATTTTTTTGAGGTAAGGTTGTAGGGTAGAAGCAGGGTTGGGGAAGGGCAGAAATTGTAAATTCAGTCTTGGACGGACTGTGTTAAACTGTCCATGGGACATCCAAATAGAGAGGACCCCAGTATCGAGGAGCCTGATGTATGGGCTTGGAGCTGCTGCAGAGTATGAGGAGAAGAGGTGGCGGGGGTCAAGAGAGAAACCAAGAATGACAACACAAAGTCTGAGAGGAGAATCAGCCACAAAAGATGAGGAGAGGATGTTCTTCGTACTTCTGGGGCAAGTGACTGTCACATTACTTTGAACACTCAGGTAGAGTGATGTAATTGCTTACTTCAGCTTTGCTACAGAGCCATGTTATTTAATGGTATCACTTAATGAAAGTGGGACTTCTGTTTATTTCTCATTTTATCCAAATCCCTTTGTACATTGGCTGACATTGTGCAACCTTTCTAGTAAACACACCACCAAAAAGCTAATGGTTCTTTTGGAAAATCAAAGAGGAAAAAAAAAAAATCAAAGAGAAGACCCACAGGAACACCTACACACACCACTGATTAAACCAGTAATAATTTTAAAAGATGGGGTTTTTTCCTGGCATTGAGTGCACTGAAGTTTTCACTTTTTAGCTTGGTTTTTACATCAACTGTAGACATGGCAGCCTCCCTTTCCCCAGTCGCTTGGAAGTGAGCATCCTCAGAGCCTGCCTCAAACTGCTCGCCCTCCCTCTTGATTTGTACTAAGTAAGTAGGAGGAGAGAGGCAGGGAGCCTGAACCGTGTGCCTGTAGACTGTAAGTCAAATTATAGTCATGTTCCCTAATTATTGTTCAGTGTCTGGAGTTTCAAGTGACATAAACCAGTGGTGCCTTCTTTGAGTTTTCAGGCAGCGCCAGAAGTCTGAGGCTGTGGCAAATATGTTAAAGCACTGAAGCACGACCTTTACTGCTACTTTTTTTCATAAGAAACTGAAAAACATTAAAAAAATTACACATTAGCTGTTACACAAATCTCTAATAACTTAAGCACCTAGCTCTTTGGTATTTTACAATATATTTGCATTCACATTCTTTCACTTGAGCATAACAGCAACCTAGTGAAACGGATATTAACATGATTTGTCCATTTCCAAAGATGAGAAAACAGAGGTTCAGAAATTAAGTCATTAGGTCACACATATACCAAGCGGCAGGGTTGAGAATCAAACCCGGCTTCCAAACTCCAAACCATGATCCTTTCCTTATACGACATTGCCTCTTGTATGGAACCGGCACTTTGAATCTGTTTGATTACTGCCGTCTCTCTGAATAGCTGCATTCTATCGTGTGGGCATAGGGAAAAAGTAGCCAGTGCAACATTAAGATGATCCAGTGGGATACAGTTTCCCAGCCCTACAGGTTATCTGCTGTACAATATCCCCAGACAGGGACCTAGGAGGTACAGCAGGGACCCTGAAGAACAGCTGCAAATTCAGTGCATCAAAATATTTGTGACTTACAGAGACTGTAAAACAACAACAGCAACTTTTCTCACATTGAGCAAAACATGAGGAGAATATAGATGGGACACAGAGCATCAACACTCTAGGGAAGTCCAGTTCTAAGACGGTTACTTCTCCTTTCCACTTGCTCCAGTATTTCTTTCTAGGCATGGATGGCAGATCTCAGCAGGCAAACTGTCATCTCGTTTCCTGCCTTTATGGCTGGCACTATTAGGCATCCAAAACACTCTGATAGAGCTTGAATTGCTCACCTGCCTCAGCGCAGCATCAAGGGGGGCTACTGATCAAGTTTTGCTTGCCAGACAAAAAGCTTCAGCATTCCTGCTTTACATCAATGATCTGAACTGTCTTGTGTTACACTGCAGCACTGTGAGCACAAGGTGTTTTTTTGAGGAACACAGGCTCCGGACGCGCAGGCTCAGCGGCCATGGCTCACGGGCCCAGCCTCTCCGCGGCATGTGGGATCTTCCCGGACCGGGGCACGAACCCGCGTCCCCTGCATCGGCAGGCGGACTCTCAACCACTGCGCCACCAGGGAAGCCCAGCACAAGGTTTTGACCCAGCTTGAGTCTCTAGAGCTGTGTGGTCTTGGCCAAGTACTTTCAAGTCTCTCTCTCTCGCCTCAGTTTTCTCATCTCTAAGATGAGGCTAATAATACCTTAGAGTATATCGTTATTGAGAGGACTAAATGAAATAATAAATATGAGTCACTTAGCTCACTGCTTGGCACGTAATAAGCACAGAGTAAATAGTGATCCTGTTATTGATGTTACATAACTCATGTCAAAGGAATTCATTTATTCATTTTATGAATTAATAAGAATGCACTTACTAATACTGTTAAAATTGAGGAATCAGAGAAACTTAGTGAACATTAAACTAATGTATTCACAGCTTTTTCAATGTAACTTTTAGGTCTCTCTATTATATGTAAAACAAACTTGTACTTACAGAAAATAAAGCATATTTGGAAGGAATATTGTTAAACCTCATTCTTTTTGGTTTCCTTCTCTTGGTTCTTAGAAAAAGCATTAACTCAATTGGCATCAAAGAACTGAATTGAAATGTAATAGGGAATTTAAACTCAAAAGGAAATTCTTTTTTTTTTTTTTTTTTTTTGCGGTACGCATGCCTCTCACTGTTGTGGCCTCTCCCGTTGCGGAGCACAGGCTCCGGACGCACAGGCTCAGCGGCCATGGCTCACGGGCCCAGCCGCTCCGCGGCATGTGGGATCTTCCCGGACCAGGGCATAAACCCATGTCCCCTGCATCGGCAGGCGGACTCTCAACCATTGCGCCACCAGGGAAGCCCAGTCCCCGTATTTTCATGCCTGTTACTGTGAAAGGGAAATGGCATGCATTTCTCTCTGTGTTGTGCAATTTGTGTTCTTAGAATTTTTTAAAACACTTTTCTAAAATTTCATAGGAAACATTAAAAAAATCCAGTAGTATTATTCAAGGTCAGGTAAGTGACAGTGATTAAAAATGTATGAAGAGAGTGGGTTATTATATGTGATTTATCAGAGAATAGCACATGCTAACAGAGCATGCTGCATTAGTAAGGATTAGGGATAATAACAAACAAAATCACAAGCGGATTGAGAGATCCAAAGGTTCAGATGAGTGCATGCCTTCATGGAGGATGGCAGGTCTCCCTCTCACAGGTCATTTCTGAGAGGGTCAAGCAGCCTGAGCAGAACTAGTTAAATCAAGGAATTCTGTCACTTCAATCCCTCTTCCTTCTCCCAGGAAGGAACTTTCCAAGGAGTGTTGATAAGCACCAAATTTTTTTTTAACATCTTTATTGGAGTATAATTGCTTTACAATGGTGTGTTAGTTTCTGCTTTATAACAAAGTGAATCAGTTATACATATACATATGTTCCCATATCTCTTCCCTCTTGCGTCTCCCTCCCTCCCACCCTCCGTATCCCACCCTTCTAAGTGGTCACAAAGTACCGAGCTGATCTCCCTGTGCTATGTGGCTGCTTCCCACTAGCTATCTATTTTATGTTTGGTAGTGTATATATGTCCATGCCACTCTCTCACTTTGTCAAAGCTTCCCCTTCCCCTTCCCCCTCCCCATATCCTCAAGTCCATTCTCTAGTAGGTCTGTGTCTTTATTCCCATCTTGCCCCTAGATTCTTCATGACCATTTTTTCCCCTTAGATTCCATATATATGTGTTAGCATACGGTATTTGTTTTGCTCTTTCTGACTTACTTCACTCTGTATGACAGACTCTAGGTCCATCCACCTCACTACAAATAACTCAACTTCATTTCTTTTTATGGCTGAGTAATTTTCCATTGTATATATGTGCCACATCTTCTTTATCCATTCATCTGTTGATGGACACTTAGGTTGCTTCTATGTCCTGGCTATTGTAAATAGCGCTGCAATGAACATTGTGGTACATGACTCTTTTTGAATTATGGTTTTCTCAGGGTATATGCCCAGGTGTGGGATTGCTGGGTCGTATGGTAGTTCTTTGTTTAGTTTTTTAAGGACCCTCCATACTGTTCTCCCTAGTGGCTGTATCAATTTACATTCCCACCAGCAGTGCAAGAGGGTTCCCTTTTCTCCACACCCTCTCCAGCATTCATTGTTTGTAGATTTTTTGATGATGGCCATTCTGACCGTAAGCACCAAAATTTAACAACTAAAAATTGTCTTCTCTTTCCCTCTATTATTCTCTAGTTTGCACACTAAATATGGAGTCGTGAAATAATGGAGACTTTAATGTATCAAACGTTTATTCTGTGTTAGGCTCCTAACATTAAGAGGCTCCTAAATGTTAAGTCCTCCTAATAATCCTGTGGAGTAGGAGTTATTACTTCTATTTTATAGAGAAGCAAGCTGACCCCAGTGAAAGGTGAGCTGCTCCAATGTCATGCGGGTGGTAAATGACAGAGCTACTGTCAGAACACAGGACTGCCTGACTTGAGAGCCCATATTCTCTGCAACCAAACTTTCAAGTCGATTCTCAAATGCCTGAGGGGTGGGCAACAGTGAGAATAAAATGAACCAGGCCAGGGCACTCCAGACAGAAAAGGCTTACTAGCAGACCTAAAAGTATCATTGAATTGACTTCCAAACTCGTTGCTTTTGCTGCCTCCTTAGAAACCTTTCCAAATAGCACCTCCAAGTCTATAAAATATAAGATGTTCCATCTGGACATCTCTAGTCTTCAAGGAAAATTTTAAGGTTGGGCCCCTGTCGCCTCTTGCCTATCTAGATAGACTAGCCAGCTCCTGGACAAGTTAGGACTGTTCTTTCAAGTAAGCCACATACATATGTTCTTGGAAGGCTGTCAATAATGCCAGGAAGGGCTCCTGGTTATGTGAGAACTATAGTTAGGAATAAAAGCACATTATCATGAATCAGAGCCTAAGCAGAATTCTGACTGCAAGAGAGAAGCCCTGAACTGTGTGTGAAGACATGTGAATGGAAAAAGAGTGTGGACATTTACAGTCTCCCCATGCCCACATCCTCTCTTGTTCTGCATGGGATGGAGTCAGCAGGTAATGAAAAGTGACATCCAGCCACGCACACATGATTTAAAGAAAACAAAAAGAATAAAAAGGCAGATTGGGACTTCCGTGGTGGGGCAGTGGTTAAGAAGCCGCCTGCCAATGCAGGGGACACAGGTTCGAGCCCTGGCCCGGGCAGATCCCACATGCCGCAGAGCAACTAAGCCCGTGCGCCACAACTACTGAAGCCCGCGTGCCGTGCTCTGCAATAAGAGAAGCCACTGCAATGAGAAGCCCGCGCACCGCAACGAAGACCCAACGCAGCTAAAAAAAAAAAAAAAGCAGATTGGTAGAAAGGAAGACTTTAGAGAGTAGCTGTGGAACAAAGTATGGCAGTCATTGTTAACTTCAGGATAGCAACAGACAGCCAGAAGGATCCTGGAGGTACTTGCCTGGTTGAGAAGGCACTGGGCTTTTTTGAAGCAATGCCCAGTTGGGAGGGAGGGTCCCGAGCCTGGTTCCCTGGCTGCTGGCCCTGCACTGTGAGACAGGCTTGCTGAGCTGGACTGGCCAGGGCTGGAGGCTGGCTCACTCCTACACGAGGTGAGGTAAAATATTCCCTTTCTTCTATTCACTGTGGCTTTCCAAAAGTACTAAATGGGAGGATAACCAAGAGAAGGAATGCCTTCAGTGTTTCTACACCAATCTACGGTCTGTGAAAGAATTTCAATCTAAATCGGCTATAAAACGGAAAGTCTCCTGCCTGTGCCCTCAGGAAGACAAAACTTAAGGACTGAAAGACCCATTTCCCTGTAAATGCCCAATTTATAGAAAACTGATAATATTGGAATTTTCTTTAATGACAGGGATTTGGTCAGGGGTTGCCTCATATTCACCCTTGGGAAGCTTTACTCATGGTTTCCAGAGGTATGAACAAGAACTGATCTAGGTCAGGTGGTCTCACAAAATAAGCTGAACGAGCTTTGTAGGACTTGCATTGGTTTTGTCTGCTCAGGAAATTTTCAAAGCTGGTCTTGGTTTGGTTTTGATTTTAAGTCTCTAATTGAACTCTCCCCTCTTAACATTCTCTGCCCATAAATACAGCCTACCCCAAACCATCAACGGACTCGCCTGTATTCCTCTGCTATTCCCGAATGAACTCATCTTTTTAACAATTTTGTGCTTGCCTTTTATTTAGGTTGACATGTCCCTTTTGACAATCTAGATCCATCTGAAGTTTTAAAACCCCATTCACTAAGACAGAGTAAATTATTCAGTTATCATACATGGAGCTGAAAAATAAATTGTAATCCAAATTCCCCCCAGTCTGTTTGCAATTTCTTTTGCTTGGTGTGAAGGTTTACTTTTGAGGCAGCCTGTAAGGCGTGAGGGTGCCTGAGAGTTTGTGAGAGAGATCATGTAGGGGATGATTTGTTAGAGGCTGAAAGGGAGAATTTGCTTCCTTTCAGCTTTGAGATTTGGGGCTTAATCACTTTTCAGTGACTTTTGGAAAAAAGTGTCAGGCAGCCAAGCCCACTCCTGGACTTCTCCTCAGGGCTGGAGGTGAAGTGTGAAAACAAAAGCAGTGTACATGTTGCCTGGGACAGGTGTGAGCAGGTTTGAAGCAGCTGGGCGGGACCAGAGCTGTGAAGAAGGCATCTACCTCATCTCTGGTCCCAGACTCATGTCACTTCAGCCTGCCTACAAGGGCAGAAACATGCCTCTGAGAAAAGTGTCTCTCAACAGCACTGGATGCTGTTTGGGGAAGAAAAGTAATGCTGGGAAATTACGTGGCTTTCTCAAAGCTGATGTAATTGCTACGTCACAGCAATAGTACGTGCCACATTGGAAACGGCAGGTACTGGCAGTGACTTTAAAGTTGTATTTTGGAAGAGCATGGCTGTACTCTCAACTCCAAAACTTGTCCATTTTCCTTTAATAATTTATAATGAATTTATCCTGAATGCTTTTTCAAAATGCTTCTTGAAACTACTTAAATGTGTACTAACTTTAAAATAATGACGTGTGAAGTAAAATATCAATACTCTTTCCTTGTAATACAAGTAATTCTAATACTACAGATTCTTATTTTTATTTGCATTTACCATTTTCATATACTGTATATTATACAAAAGGCAGTATAGTCCCATTTTGTCCTCAAACAGATAGATGGAGGAGGCCAAAATTAATATAGCTCTAATGTTTGATACAGGAGATACAAAGATTTTATGTGTGATAACAGACTACGATGATAAGAGAAGACTGTACTAACTTGAATAATTTGGGAGCGCCTACAACACTACAAAAGAGATGTTTATATTACTTATTTGAAGAAGAAAATTAGAGAAAATAAAAGTAGTCTGTTTTTATTGAAAAAAACAATTTGCTAATATAACACTTCCTTAGAAATTTAGATTGTTATTTGTGTTTTAAAAGTAGATCTTGCTAAACATAAATGTTTTTGAATAAATTTGAGGTTGTGTATTAGAGAGAGAACAAGCTTTGGAATTAGATAGATCTTGGTTTAAAATCTGTATCTGTATCATATCCTGATTAAGAAAGGTTATTTAACCTCTCTGAGCCTCAGCTTTCTTGTTGTAGGATAGATGACAAAACCTCCTTTGAATAAGGTTTTGAATAAGGATGAAAATGAGCACCATTTCAGTGAACCAGGCATTTGGTAGTCTGGTACAAACTGCAAATAGTGTAGGTTGTTTAAGGAGTGATATATGACCACATTTGATTGTTAAATGGAGCTGGATTATTAAATTAATATTATATATATCTTTAAAGATGTATATATAACTATTAAACTATTATCACATTATTCAATCAGGAGAAAAAAGAACCCTCTATAATATACCTTGCAAGTTCTCCTGAGAATATTTAATTTTGGAACCAAAGGCCAACAGACGGTAACTGCAGAGTCTCGGCCTTTCTGAAGTTGATGCTACTACTCACAGACAGATCATTGACTTTTGTCAATGATGGGTGTGGGCTAATATGCATTAATTGTAATTATTCAAGAAATTTAAAAAAGCATTAAGCTCTCCACTTGGAAAGTATATAAGCCAAAAGTGAATTTTAAATCACTGAGTGATTTACCAGCATTTTAGCCCAGTGACAATACCTTGTCATTATAACTTGACCTTAGTGAAGAGAGAGATTTTAGACTGAAAATAGTCCACAAGTTAAAACCACATGTTCTTTCCTGATAATTTAACTCTAAGACATATGGTTTATGTTCACACATGCATCCAAAGCAGAGTGTCAAAAATAAAGTAACTAAGAACAGATAACTTGATACCAAACTTTTTGGGACTCACAGTGAAAATAAAACTTTGTAATCATTATTCCTGGGGTAGAGGTAGAAGCGGGTGATAGAAAGAGGATTGGCTTTGCAGCTAGGCAGACACAGAAGGAACTCTGGCTCTGCCACTCACTTGCTATATGAACTTGGGCAAATTCCTTAATCTGTAAATATTACAATCTTATCCACATTACAGTTAAAGATCGTTAAACAGATGAGAGATAATAATGACAACCAAAACCAAAAATAGCAATAGTATATTCAAATTACAGAGGCTTACAACGTGCTAGGTACTGGACTAAATGTTTTATATACTTTTAATCTGTATAGAAGTTCTCTGGAGATAGCGCTAGCCTAGTTCACAGATGAACAAATGGAGGCTTAAGGAGGCTAAGTAGGATCTTAACCTCTCTGACTCCAAACCTTGGTTATTTTGTCTGCTTCCAAATGTACAGAAAAGACTTAGCACCAGTACATAAAGTCTGTGACATCCTTGAAAAATAGTAGCTGTGATGATAATGATCCTATTTCCATTATATGGTTTTTGGAAAAAAACTGTTTATAAAAACAACATTTATGTATAATGTTTGGCAATAAAAAAGTACTACAAAAAAGATAACAAGAAACGTCTTGTAAAATTATCACCTGGACGTATCAAAAATTAAGATTTTGCTGTATTTCCTTCAAGATTAAAAAAAGCATAATGTCACAAGATAGTTTAAAATTTTGCACATTTCTATGGTACTAAAAGTCTTTGAAAACATGACTCCATGTTTATAAACATTTCATTGTTTTAATGTGCCGCGATTGAGTAGTTCTCCTATTGTTGGACTTTATTTCCTTTTTTTGCTCTTGTAAATTTGTTAATCCATTCAACAAATGTTTATTGAACATGTACTATGTACCATGTACTATTATAGGCATTATGAAATAACAATGAATAAAGTATTCAAAAAAATTGCTGCCTTCATGGAGCTTACAATCTAATAGGGAGAGGTAGACAATGAATAAAATAAATGGCATATTAGAAGGTAATAAAAGTCCTGGAGAAAAATAAAGCAGATAAAGGGGATAGAGAGTGCCGGTGAAAAGATGTTGCAATTTTGAATAATGGGTCAAGTAAGATCTCAAAGAGAAGGTAACATCTGAACAAAGACTTGAAGGCTGTAAGAAGCAAGGCATGTGGATATCAGGGAGGAGCGCCCCAGGGATAGGGAACAACAAAAGTAAGGCCCTGTGGCAGAACTGTGCCTGCAGCATTCTGAGAACAGTAGCGAGTACAGTGAGTGAAATGAATAAACAAAGAGGAAAGAAGGAGGCATGAGGTCAGAGCGATAACAGGACACCACAGCAGATGTAAGACCACAGGGGTAAAGACTTTGGTATTTACTCTGAGATGAGATGCTGTTAAAGGATTTGAACAGGGGAATGACATAAGCTAATTAGCTTTTTAAAATGTTTCCTTGGGCTGCTACGTGACTAGTCTTCAGGGGACACAGAAGCAAGAAGACCAGTTAGGAGGCTAACATGATAATGCAGGAGAGAGATGGTGTATCCTGGGCTAGGGTGGTAGTGATGGAGGTCCTGAGAAACAGAAGAATTTTGATATACTTTGAATGAAGAGCCAGTAGGATTTGTTGGCAGACTGGAGAGGAGTCAAAGATTATGAAGTTTTTGGCTTAAGCTACCACAGAAGGATAGAGGTGGCATCAGCTGAAGACTGGAATAGAACAGGGTTGCGGGGTGTGTGGTGGGAGATCAGGAAGCCGGAGGTCAGTTAAGTCTGAGATGCCTATTAGACGCCCAGATGGAGATGTCAAGTGGGCAGTTGGATAGGGGAGCCCAGAGTTCAAGGAAGAGGTTGAACTTGGAGGTATGAATTTGGAAGTCAGCAGTGTATAGAGAATTTTATAGATATGAGGGTGGATGAAATCACCAAGGAAGCAAATATATCTTTGATGAATATTCTTCTTCATAAACACTTATCCTTATCTATGGTCATTTCACCAGAACACGTTTCTAGGAGTGAAATTATTGAGTCAAAAGGCATGTCATTGCCAAGGCTCTTGATATATGTTGTCAAATTACTTTTCAAAGTGGCAACAGTTTATATTATCAGCCAACACTGAGTACTATACTTTAAATAATCTCTTTTAATTTGACACATAAAAATAGAGTTTTATAGAAAACAAAGTTATAGTTACCAAAAGGGAAAGGTGGGGTTGGAGGGATAAGTTAGGAGTTTGGGACTGGCAGATCCAAGTTGCTATATATAAAATAGATAAACAACAAGTCCTATTGTACAGCATAGGGAACTATACTCAATATCTTGTAATAAACTGTAATGAAAAAGAATCTGGAAAAAAAAATATGACTGAATCACTTTGCTGTACACCAGAAAGTGACCAACATTGTAAATCAACTACGCTTCAATAACAAAAACAAAAACAGTCTTACTGTTGATTTGAGTTTTCTGATGACTAGTGAAGTAAAAAGTTTTTACAATGTGTTTGTTGATCATTTTTCTTTCTTCTGTGCATTGGTTAATGGCCTGCTCAGAGTAAGACTTCTGTTGGAGTACTTTTTAAAAATTTTGTAATTTGCATAATTTATAGCTTTATTATTTTAGTTAATTATTTCTAACCCTTTGTTTTTATGTATAGGATAAGTACAAGTTAAGAAGAGGGATCAGACCGATGCCAAAGTGGCCTTTCCAGGGATTCATGAGTTGTGACATTTTATTTGCTTGGGCAGATAATGGTGGCTGTGATATTGTGATTTATAATAAGAAATACTTATGTGATCTTAGTTCCTATTTCCAGAACAGAGTTCCTAAAACCCTTAGAATTTCCGAACTAATGAGAATGATAAAGAACAAATGTCTTTTGTTCTGTTAATGAGGTGACTTTTGCATCTCCCCACTCAGGATGGGGGCTGGTGGTCCAAAGAACCTACCCCGTGATTAGAGGGCTGGAACTTCCAGTCGCACCCCCTACCTCCCACCAGGGAGGGCAGAGGAGTAGAGCTGGATACTGAGTTCAGTCACCAATGGCCAGTGATTTAATCAATCATGCCTCTGTAGTGAAGTCTCCATAAATACACAAAAGAAGAGAGAGGGTTTGGAAAGCTTCTGGGCTGGTGAACACATGGAGATCTGGGGAGAGTGGTGTGCTCATAGCCATGCCTCATGCCCTTTCTCCGTAAGTGTTTCTTCTAACTGGCTGTTCCTGAGTTATATCCTTTTATAATAAGCCAGTAATCTAGTAAGTTAATTGTTTCTCTGAGTTTTGTGAGTCGCTCTAGTAAATTAATTGAACCCAAGGTAGGGGTCAATGGAACCTCCAAGCTATAGTTAGTAGGTCAGAAGCACAGACCTGGCTTCTGAAGTGGGGATGGTGGGGGACAGTCTTGTGGGACTGAGTCCTTAACCAGTAGAATCTGATGCAATTTCCGAACAGACAGTACCAGAATTGAGTTGAATTGTAGGACACCCAGCTAGCATCAGAGAATTGCTTATTGCGGTGGGGATGCCCTCACCCACCCACCACATATACATGTTGGAACTGTATCTTGAACTTTTAGCAGTTTTAAAGTATTAAAGTATTGAACCACAATTGGGGAAGCATATATAATACAGCCATTATTAAATACACATAATAAACAGAAAAGTCAAAACAACACAGACGTCTCTTAAAACGTAAAACACTGTGCTCACTGAAATGAAATTACCTGAAAACTAGAACTATTGCTAATATTGCTAAAGGGTGAGTAGCAAACATTTTAAGTAAACTATTTTTTAGTCTAATAATACACGGCAGGGAAGAAAATAATAATAACAGCGAACATTTACATAGTACTTATTACATGCCTAGTGATGTTTTAAGAACTTTATAGATACTGCCTCATTCTTTCAACAATTCTATGAGGTAGGCAGCAGTTAGAAACTCCTTTTATATAGGAGGAATTTGAACCCCAGATAGGTTAAGTAACCTGCCCAAGATGCCCCAGTAGAACCCAGAGTCTAACACACACAGTCTGGGTCAAGAACCCAGACTGTTTCAGTTGCCTGATAAATATTATTTCATGTATGCTTTTTTTTTTTTAAGTTTTATTGGAGTATAGTTGATTTACAGTGTTGTGTTAGTTTCAGGTGTGCAGCAAAGTGAATCAGTTACACATATATATATTTCATGTACTCTTGATAGCGACCTTCAGAGGTAGATTTACCTGCTCATTTTAGAGATGGAGAAACTAGATGCAGGACTTGCTCAGGTCTTGCGTGTAGGGAGTGATACAGGCTGGATTTGACCCAGGTCACTTTGAGACCATGCAGTTGGGGTTCCTTCCCTTAATACAACACTGTCTCCTAGAAAATAGTTAAGAGCTGAACTGTGCAGTACACATGTTAAGTGGTAAAGGAATTCAGAAACAGAGGAGACTGACAGAGGCTGGAATAGTCAGGGAAAAGAGGTGAAATAACCAGGGGCAAAAGACAGGATCTGAAAGGAAGAACGGAAGAGAAAGGGCAACTTAGGCAAGAGGGGCGAAGGCTGGAGGATGAATTGGGACGGCCTGTGTGGGGAATGTTCAGGAGATTTCGTACTGGTTCGTGGGCTTTTATTGTCTGTCCTGTTCTTCTGGTAATTGTCTTCTGGATTTTATTTTGACACATATTAATTATGTGGCTTCCTGTCTCTTCCCCTGAATAGATTCTCTTCCTGTGAGTTGCTATCAAGCTGTAGTTTCTAAAAAGCAGGGAACTTGTTCAGTTTTGATTCCTAGCCTATAAGGACTTAACATATATTTGTTGAAATTGGTTGAATTGCTGGTTTGGACCTGTTCTAGACTTTTAGATAAGGCTTCTTACATTCATGGGGTTGTGTCAGCCTCTTCCTTTCAACCATGTCCCTTCCACCAGCACTGAAACTCACTCAAGTCTCCCCTCTCTGAAACAAAAGCAATGGATGTAAAACAAAAGCAACAACTCTTTCCTCAGCTACACTCTTCCATCTAACTACTGCTTTATTTTTCTCTTTTCCCCCACAGTCAAATGCCTTGAGTTTCTGACACCTGCCTATCCAGCTCTCTTCTCACCTCGCACTTATTCCACTGCTTACTCCTATCTGGTGTCTACTCCAAACGAGCAATGGACAATAAAATTCTCTAACTACCCTCCAATTTATAACAGGAATGGGTTTTTATCAGTCCTCATCTTACTTGACTTCCCACAGAAGCAACTTTGGACAGTTGATGCCTCTCTTCCTGGAGCACTTTTAATTTAGGTATGGTATAGGTATGGCACTCGGTTCTCCTTTTCTCCCCCATCTTTGACTACTTTCTCTTCCCCTCCTTGCCTCATCTTCCTCTACCAGCCTTCAGATGTTGCTTTTAATTAAGACTCTATTGCTCTTTATGTAATCTAATCACCACCAACAATACATACTTATTGAATTAATGAATGGTCAAACAACCTAGTGCCTTCCTTGGGCTGAGCCCTAAGAAAATCCATTTCTTTCTCCTTCTGCTGACTGTTTCATTTAACTTTTTTCCTATACTATTCCTGCATTTTCTACATCTTGCTAAACTCTCTACTTGGTCCCTTTCCCAATTTATCCCTGAGCCTCAGCTAATCCAAGATCTATCCCTTGGTCTGTTAATTCAATTCCTGGCTCTGACGAAGTTATTTAACTTTGGACAACTTTGATAGCATGAATTCCCAGTAGACTTCATGGAGAGAGAAAAAACACTGCCGCTGAATTTGACAGTTGTTTGACATACCGTGAAACCAAATAAATAATTTGAAGGAAAGCTAGTGAATCATCTGGGGAGAGGTTCTGTAGAGTTCAAGGAAGCTTAGTATGTACTTTTCCCTCATGGAAAATATTGCACTGGTTTCCTGTAGATATCATAT
Source organism: Orcinus orca (assembly GCF_937001465.1). Classification (NCBI taxonomy): domain Eukaryota; kingdom Metazoa; phylum Chordata; class Mammalia; order Artiodactyla; family Delphinidae; genus Orcinus; species Orcinus orca. The sequence goes on from NC_064559.1 coordinate 145,316,271, forward strand.
TGCTGTGTTTTGTTTATTTGAGCTGAATTCTCCCACTTCTTATTTATTTAAACTGGTTGACAATGTTATTTTTGATCTTTGAGCGTATGAGTTCTTAGTAATTTTCTTTTTTCTAGATTATCAACAGGATACATATTATAGTAGAAAAATTTGTAGAAAAAGAGAAGAAAAAAGATAAAAATTATTCTTAATTCCACCTTTCAGACATAACCAAACATGCGAATTTTCCATAGTAACATAATTATGTAAAAATACCCCTTATATGCTTCTGGCAAAAAAAATAGTTTAGATTTTTTTCTGTAACATAAAATAACAGAATCTTAAGAAGCTTTCTCGTTTTATAATTCTTTTTTTTTTTTTTTTTTAGTCCAGGGGTCTTTCTCTATAAAATACTAGTTTTAATTTAAACAAATCATTATAAATGATCTGAGTTTACAAAAATAGACCTTTTCTTTCCTCTTTCTCTTTCTTTTTTTTTTTTTTTTTCCAAGATGGGCTGGAAATTTACTATTCAACTGGCAAATCACATTATTGGGGGTAAAATTATAATTATGTCTGAGGTAAGAAAAAAATAATTCTCTGAAGCATGACTCATTTTAAAATTGAAAGAGCCAAGGATAGAAGGAATTCAAGATCTGCGAACTCTTTTTAAATAATTAGGCTAAGTTCTACTCATAGTCAAAAGAAGAGCTTAACCCTCTGCTTTTCTCTAATGTTTCATATTTTAGCTTCATTTCTTGGACCAGACTGTGAACTCTCTGGGGTCAGGAGCTGTGTTAAGTCTTTTCTGGATCCCCACAGTGGTTTGCAGAGTGCTCTGTAAATGCATAATAAATATGGGCTTTTTGATGCCTCAAATCATATGGATCAGAGTAAATAATAATCTCATTTGTGTGCTCTACAAGTGACTTACAAAGGACCCTCACATCTTTTCTAATCTGGACTTCATGTCAATTCTCTGAAGTAGGTACACTAGGTTATTCATTACTATTACGGCTTTAAAAGGAAAAATAAATATCTTGCAAACATGTTCATGATCTAATTTTTTTTTTTTTTTTTTTTGTGGTACTCGGGCCTCTCACTGCCGTGGCAGTTGCAGAGCACAGGCTCCGGACGCGCAGGCTCAGCGGCCGTGGCTCACGGGCCCAGCCGCTCCGCGGCATGTGGGATCTTCCCGGACCGGGGCACGAACCTGTGTCCCCTGCATCGGCAGGCGGACTCTCAACCACTGCACCACCAGGGAAGCCCCATCATATAATTTTAAGTTAAAAAATGTTTAATGTATAGCACAATATGATTTCAGCTGCCATACTATCAAAATATCATAGAAAAACACTGCATGGAAAAGACCCAAAATGTTAACAGCGTTTTTTTCTGGGTTGCAGAATAATGCATGCTTTTTATTTTCTCCTTATACTTACTTATCTGCATTCTTTACCCCCAGCACCCACTCACATGTAGGCATACACACACACACACACACACACCCCCTCTCCACAAATATCACTTGTTTTCAAAAGGAGGATTAAAATTTTTACATAAAAAGAATTAAAAACAGACTCCATTTTTAATCCTCTGGATTGAAACTTGAAAGCTGCTCATCCTTCAGGCAGCTCTGCTTGCCAATGTTGAGAAGGAAAAGGATAGAAAATAACAGCATGCATCTGCCAAGGCAGATTTGTGGTTGACATTTCTTCTGAAAAATGTCTCCATTAAAATAAGTAGCTGTTGGTGTCGTCTCCTGATTTAGTCATTTTGAAAAGTAATGAGCGGTTTTCAGAAGTGGATTTCTGCTTTCCCATGGAATCCATCACTTGGAATGGATATACCTTAGACATTATGAGCACATGATGAATTTATCACTGGGTATAGTCATCTTCCTAAAACACTTGCATGATGTCGTTCAGCACAGTGAAGTGCTCAACAAGTGTAAGCTATTATTCATTATGAATATTTTGGACATATTTTTATTAGACTTTTTCTAAGTGTTTTAGAGCTCGGACTATGGATTACGCTAATAACAGCAGATGTCATTTATTTAACCACCCATGTGATATGAGTCCTTTATTTATACTATTTCTAACCTTAATTCATCTTGCAAGTCAGTTAACTCCAGCCCCATTTTACAGATGAGGATACTCCAGTTCAGAGGAGTTAAGAAACTTGCCAGGATTCAAACCCCAGTCTTTGTGACTTCAAAGCCAGCCTTTGGGGACTTCCCTGGTGGTCCAGTGGTTAAGAATCCGTGCTTCCACTGCAGGGGGCATGGGTTTGGTCCCTGGTCAGGGAACTAAGATCCTGCATGCCGCGTGGTGTGGCCAAAAAAAAAAAAAGCCAGCCTTTGGCCCATGATACCACACTATGTTTTGCTGAATGTCATATTTATCATTGAGTTCCTTGTAGTATCTTCCTAGCACGGGGTTCCTTTGAATATATTAGAAATTGAGCAGGGTTTTTGAATGATACAGGCATGAACAAATGTATGGAACCAGCAGCCCTACCCATCGTTCTTGGTGTCTGAGACCATTCTCAGGGAGGGAGAAAGGGGAAAGAAATCAGGGAAGAGGTTTGCTTCCAAGTGAAAGCAAGCTTAGAAGAAGAAAAGAGAGAAGAAAGAAATCAACATCAAGAGTCTATAAAATAGCTTCTGAAGGGCTTTTACAGCTGGTGAGAGGTTTGGCAACGCTTCTTCCAGCTGGGTTCAATTTTTTTAGTTCATCATTTCACAGGAGCTGCAACAGGTACCTTTAAAAAATGTCTCTGGATCACAGGAAATTTTCTCTTGTCATAAATCTGATATAATAAAAGAATCAAGATAAGAAAGTAGCACAGCACATGTGGTTGCTATAGCATTAATAATACTTCTGGCCAGTGCAGGGGGCAATACTATCCAAATAATAATAATAACAGCCATGCCTGATTAGTGCTTTCTCTCTGTTGGGCACTGTATTGAATGCTTTAATTACCTTTTCTCCCTTAATCTTCACAGCCTCCCTAGGAGGTACATAATATGAGGTTTGGTTTTCCAATGTCATAACTGAGGACCTGAGAGTTTCTGTAACTTGTGTAAGGCCAAGAGCTGGTTAGAGGCCTACAGCCATGATCGGTTTGCCTCTGAGTTTTTAATCACTGGCCTTGCTTTTCTCTGTTGATAAATGGTGCTGTTTTCACTTGTCTGGCCATGTTCATCTTTTTCTCTTTATGTCTCCAATCCAGTATGTGATTAGGGTGTTGGTTTAAATCTATGTTTCATTCAGTAAATATTTATTGAGCATCTACTACATGCCAGACAGTGTTCTAAGAGTTTGGGATATTAGTGATAAAGAAATCACTCAAAATACTTTCCCTCATGGAACTTTTGCTTCAAACATTGCATATTCTTTCTGAAATTTGCATTATTTGAAGAATTCTAATTTACCTTATGAGAGTGTGGAACAACAAAAACAAAAAAAATCAAAATCTGATGTGCAGTTTAAGAGTTAAATTTTGAATCAAGAGACCTAACACTTAAAAGGAAAACAAAGCATGTTTAGGGCAATGTAAAGACTAGAATTCTTTTCTTTTTTTTTTTTTGGCTGCATGGCTTGTGGGATTTTAGTTCCCCGAACAGGGATCGAACCTCGGTCCCTGGCAGTGAGAACACAGAGTCCTAACCACTGGACTGCCAGGGAATTCCTGTAGAATACTTAAAAGATGTAACCTAGGATTAACTGCAAAGATGCGAAAAAAGGTGAAAGGTGTTTTTTGGCTTTGTTTTTGCTCCCTCCCCCCATATATGGACTTATGGGCTCCAAGTTGGGTGCTAGAAATAAAATATTGAAGACAACAGTAAAGTGATACAAAAGAAAGTAGACAGTGGAATTATAAAGACAGAATTATAGTTGAAAGATACTAGAATCATAAAGAAGTAGAATTATAAAATAGGGTAATAACTGTCATGATAGGAATCAAGAGGGGTGTTGGAGATCTCATAGGTGGAGGCATCTGTCCCAGACAGAGTGGATTCCCAGAGGAAGCCATCTCGAGTGTAACAGCCCAGCGAGGTCAACGCGGTGGCAAAGATGATCAGGACTGCAGGGAGAGGGAAAAGCTCGGGCAACAGCCCCCAGCTCAAGAGAATGCAGTGAGTGAGCAAGCTACAAGTAGGAGAAAATAATTTGAGCCAACTGAAGTTTCGTATGTTTTTTCTCTTCTCTTCCAGTTTTAAAGCAGAGCTATCATTTCACAGAACATGGAGTAGAGCAGTGCCATTATGGAATTGTCTACCCATACAATTTAGGAAATTAATTAGTTGGTATTGTTAATAACAAATTTCAGTGTTTTAGAAATTCAGATGGAATTGATGAAATGAAAATGCAGTCAGAAGCTGCAGTCATCCAACATTGCTAATAGAGCCAAGAGGATTGCACCCGAGGCTTTAAGATCTTCTGAGAGAGAGAGGGTTTAGTTGGAAATTACTACTGAATTCAGTTGTAAGGGCTCATATAATCTTTTGAGACTTCTGTCAGAATGAATTTATCAAGAACATTTGAACTCTAAAGCCGTGGTAGAAAAACTAAAAATAAATATTATCAAGTATGTATCAAATGATGGCCATGTCTGTATTCACATTTTTAAGCAGAAGTTTCAGGATAGAAGAAAAATCACATTTCCCATTGCATAACAATCTCAATATTTTCAAACTAAATTTTCAGGTAAGAAACAAGATTCTTGGGACTTCCCTGGTGGTCCAGTGCATAAGACTTTGTGCTCCCAATGCAGGGGGCCCAGGTTTGATCCCTGGTCAGGGAACTAGATCCCGCATGCATGCTGCAATTAAGAGCCGGCATGCCGCAACTAAGAAGCAACTAAATTGGGAGATTGGGATTGACATACATACACTATTGATACGATGTATAAAATAATTAACTAATGAGAACCTACTGTATAGCACTGGGAACTCTACTCAATGCTCTGGGTGACCTAAATGGGAAGGAAATCCAAAAACGAGGAGATATATGTATACACATTGCTGATTCACTCTGCTGTACAGTAGAAACTAACAATATTGTGAAGCAACTATACTCCAATTCAATTTTTGAAAATAAATAAATTAAAAAAAAAAGAAGCAACTAAGAAGTTCCCATGCCACAACTAAAAATCCCTCATGCTGCAATTAAGACCCGGCTCAGCCAAAATAAATAAATGGATAATAAAATAAGTAAATAAATATTTTAAAAAAGAAACAAGATTCTTAAAAAAAATCCATTGTTTCTTTTTTTCTTCCCTGATCCTGAATTTGACAGCAATTGTAGAAATTGTTTGAAGCAATACTTAGTATTTTCTGAGAAATCTCTCAAGGTTGCTGGCACCTTCAAGTAACCTGTGAATTGGCAACGGTTAGAGGCCAGACCATAGGGGAAAGCATGAATTTTTGAAAGCTTGAGTTTAAAACACTACTGAAAAGCTACTTATCCAATCCGAATGAATGAAGTCTAAACAACGTCTTGTTACCACTAAACTTATTAGAACTAACTCATTCAATGCAACTCATAACTTAATGCATTAATTCAACAAATATTGATATTTTAAAGCACTCTGTGTATCTGGTACTGCTCTGGCTGCACAGTCCCTGCTAAGCTGGTTACTGAAGAGAACAGCTACAACTTATGCACACCCAGGTTTCTTTTCTACAGACGTCCTTTTAAATTCAGGGTTGTTTTGCTACTTCATATAGAAGATCTGAAGGCCAGAAATCAATGTCTTCATTAATATTTGAGTACCCCCTATTAACTAGAAATCTCAAAACAACTGTTTAAAAAGAAATTGATGAATGAGTAGATTTTTAAGTTTATTTGATACTGTGTGCAATTAAATTCCTAAATTAGGGAAGGGGCAATCAACAAGAAATTAGAATGGTTAATACAAAATTTCTTTTATTTCCTCACTCCTTCCCTTGTTGTTCAGCCTTTGATTCAGTCTTTTCTGTCCACCTCTTTCTGTTTCCAATCCTGAACTTGGTAATGGCTAGGACCCCTCACTCAGTAATTTCAAATGTCTGATTACTTCCCTGAATGCATGGAGTAAGTTCCATAGACTGTCCAGAGTGTTCGGACTTCATTCTGTCCCACGGGAGCTACCATGGAGAAGGCAGAGGCAATTTGCTCCACCTTGCAGCCCTTTGTGCATCCTTCTATCATCATAATGGTCAGATGCTTTGAGGCCACTCGTTTATCCCTCTCTCCCCCTTTCCACCTGAGCTCCTTCAGAGCAGGGGCATGTCTGCATATCTGTCTATGCCTCACCTGCTAGGTCACCACCCTTGGGACTGAGGCTTCCAGAGGCTGGCTAGGTGAGAGGCAGGACGAGAGGGGAGCCAGTCACAGCAGATGAGACAACAGCACGTGCTGAGTCTGAAGGGTGATGCAGGGCAGACCGGAGACGGAAGAGTAATGTCAGAGTGAGACACAAAGTGAGTGAGGCAAGAGTCAGGTTGTACAGTTTAGGATTTATCTGAGAAAGGATAGCAAAGCTCTTGTCTTTACCCAAAATCAGCTAAGTTAGCTGTAACACCTGGCACATCCAAGGCACTAAATAATTTTAATACCTACCTAACAGGGTTGAGTGATTAAAAGTGGTAAAGATTAAAAGAGGTAAAGAGCTGGCATAGCATTTGATCTAGTATGTTAGTCCTTCTCCATTTCTCCTAGAATTAGATTTCTCAGTCAATAACATCTTGTCATTCCCATTACTATGGGCTTTATCAATATCTTTCCTGACTTTTTTTTTTTTTTTTTTTTGCGGTACGTGGGCCTCTCACTGTTGTGGCCTCTCGGGCCCAGCTCCGCGGCCCGGACCGGGGCACGAACTCGTGTCCCCTGCATCGGCAGGCAGACTCTCAACCACTGCGCCACCAGGGAAGTCCCTTTCCTGACTGTTTTGAGAGGGAGGCTAACTCTTTTCATGGCTGCAAGTCTGGCTCAATCACTTGTTATTAACTGAGTGGACTCTGTGAGACAGAACCTATTTCAAACCTCAGCACCCTCATTTACTGGCTCTGGCATTTATGGTATGTTCCTGAACATCTCTGAACCTGTTCCTTTCATTAAACTTTAAGGACGATTGTGAGACTTGGGTATAAAGTGGATAAAGGTCCTGGAATATTAAAAGTACTTACTGAAATGTAGCTATTACGAAGCACAGACACTTTCTACTCAAACTATTTTGGACAGAATTTGTAGCAAATGTATTTCCCAATATCTTTTTAAACCAAGAAAATGGAATTTTTTTTAAACCTTGTAGTGGTTATCACAGGTTGGTTTATTTAACATTTGTCCTAACACTTTTCCTTTGCTTTCCTCTACATCAGAGGCTGGGAAGATAAATAATTCATTTCCCAGCCTCCTTTGAAGGCAGGGGGAAACCTGTGACCCAGTTCTGACTGATGAGACCTAAGTGTGAGTCAATGAGGGAGAGAGAGGGGATTTATGGGAAAGCTCTTGCTTTCTTGGCAAAGGGTAATAGATATGGTTACCCAGCCTTTTGCCCTAACCTCTTTGTCCTATTTGGAATCCTGGATTTGATGACTAGAGCAGCAGCAGCCATTTTGCTACAATGAAGAAACACGTCAAAGAGGGTGGAACAGAAGGCTAGAAGGAGCATGGTTCCTTGATGACACCATTAAGTCACTGTACCAGCCTTAGATCTTCCATCTCTGTACTTATTTTTACACAAGTCAAATAAACCTGTTTGTTTAAGCCGTAGCTATTCAGCTATTCTGTCACTGGTAATCAAACATATCATTAACAGGTACAAACCTTATATTTTTGATTATAACTGACTACTGTGCAGTGGTTTAATGGAACTATGTCCTCATATCTGTAAAATATATAGGGCTCTCTGCCATGAAAATAAACGGTTCCAAATATATCTATAAGTATTTACTTACTTTATTTACTCAATGAGTTATTTTGAAACAACTATTTGTGGAAAGAATAATTGGAAATTCAATGGACTCTGCTGTCTCTTTGCTTGGATTTTCATGTCACTTACAATGCTTTAGCTAATCACAATCCTTAGTACATTAGTTTTCTTTTCCCATCCTCTTTTCTTTCAACTTTGGCATGAATGCTGTCCAAATAAGAAATCAAACTAATTAAATTGGTAAAATGTATGTTACATCTCATATGCAGGTGATTTATGCGTGCTATTCTTCCTCAAGCACTTTTTTGGTTACTCCCACATTTGCGGTTGGTTCCAGACGGTTGTAGGTTCTGCCCTATGGAGAAGTAAAACCCTGTGGCACCCACAGTCACCATCCCAGCTTAGGTCCTTATCAAATCCCTTCCAGATGTTTTCACCATTCAATGTTTTACACACAGCTACGAGCTTATATTTCCAGTTGTGTCATTCCCTTGCTCAGAGCCTTTAAAGCTCACCCCTGCCCATAGAATAACCCTTCCTCCTTAGCTGAGCACTTCAGGGCCTTCCTCATTTTGATCTCAGCACATCTGTCCCCCCCTACCTTTCTAATTCTCACTACTTCGTCATATACCCTCCCCACCTTGTGTCTCTTCATGTCTGCTTATAATTTCCTTCCTTTCCATTTCTGGGTTCTCTTCCCCAACCCACAAGTGCCAATGTTTCTAGGAAAGCCTTTCTTAATCTTTCCAGGAGTAAGTCACTTCCCTGACCCTGACTCTTCCTGGCCTATTACACCTCTGTGTGTGACACTTACCCCCTCCTGTACTATATTCAAGTTATTTATGTTTACGTTATTGCCTGCACACAAACTCCTTGAAGGCAGATCTACCTCCATATCATCTTTCTATTCTCTACAGTGCCTGATGTGGTCCCTTTGTCTGACAGGCGATAGGCCCTCAATAAAACTGTTTGAATAGACGACTATAAAAGGACTGTCATAATGGGGAAGATGAATTATAAAACTCCAAGTAGATAAGGATAGGGTTTTGCCTGAAGCAGAACTGCAGCCATGGTTTTACATTTGATTTGTAGAACTGAGCAAGATCAGAAATGATGGGTAGTGTAGATAAAAAAATATACAAGGCCCGGGCTTCCCTGGTGGCACAGTTGTTGAGAGTCTGCCTGCCAGTGCAGGGGACATGGGTTCGTGCCCTGGTCCGGGAAGATCCCACATGCTGCGGAGCGGCTGCGCCCGTGAGCCATGGCCACTGAGCCTGCGCGTCCGGAGCCTGTGCTCTGCGACGGGAGGGGCCACAGCAGTGAGAGGCCCACATACCGCAAAAAAAAAAAAAATACAAGGCCCAATAACTGGCCATTCCCAGTAAAATTTTCTTCTTGTAATGTGTGCTCAGATTAATCAATTTTATGAATTATCTTAATTATTTTACATCTGTTATCTAGTAAAATTACGTTTTGAAAAACCTCTCAGTGTAATTCACCAACAGAATGAATTTTCTCATTTATTCTTTCCAAAGAAACATAAATGAAGCGATTACAGCCGAATAGAGGTGCTTATCAAATGATAAATGCCTGGAGAAAGCAGTAATGGGCTTTCTCTTCAAGATCCAGAGTGCATAAGTGCCCTGTTTCAATGAAGGGACAACATAGCAATCACAGGCGCTGCCTCTGGGGTCAGCGCTCTGCATCTGGGCCAAGGCTCTACTGCTCTTATGGGATCCTGGGCCAGCTACACTTCGGTGTGCTTCAGCTTTCTCATTTACAAAATGGAGATGATAATAACATCAGACTCACGGAGATCTGGTGAGGATTAAGGACCTACCACATGTGAAGCATTTTGAATAGTACCAAGCACATATTAAGCACTTATAAATTGTTAGCTATTGTTTTTTGACACCATCTATTCATAATATATTCTTGTATTTTCCTCACTGGTAAGTCTTAAATGCCTGTTCTTTTTGTTTTCTTTTGTCTTCATTTTTATTTTTGGTCACTTAATTTAGCTATAGTGTCTCTATTTAAAAATATCGATCAATTCCAATTAGTTTCATCTGAAACAGAAAGAACTTAGTCCAAGAACTTTACAAAAAATATTATTTTCTTACTCATGTTTCTGATAAGTCTCAGTATAAAATAAATTAAGATCTAATTCTGGAAGTGTGGAATGTTCACTGACACTATTTTTTTTAAAAATTTAATCAATCTATTTATTTTTGGCTGTATTGGGTCTTCATTGCTGTGCACGGGCTTTCTCTAGTTGTGGCGAGCGGGGCCTACTCTTTGTTGCGGTGTGTGGGCTTATTGGGGTGGTCTCTCTCGTTGCGGAGCATGGGCTCTAGGAGCATGGGCTTCAGTAGATGTGGCACGTGGGCTCAGTAGTTGTGGCTCGTGGGCTTAGTTGCTCCACGGCATGTGGGATCTTCTTGGACCAGGGCTCGAACCTGTGTCCCCTGCATTGGCAGGCGGATTCTTAACCACTGAGCCACCAGGGAAGCCCTTGCTGACACTATTATCATAATTATTGTTCTGATCAGAGAGCTTCTCCTGGAGAAGTGACCAGCTGAAAATGTGTGTGTGTGTGTGTGTGTGTGTGTGTGTGTGTGTGTGTACATTTTCCTGTTAGGAACTGAAGAGTTGAAACAAGAGTTTACAAGAAGCTGTTAGTGTGACATGACATTCAGCTACCAACTATCTACTAATCTGCTTTATTTTACTTAAAAAAAATTATAAACAAAGACAAGCTATTGTAGAAGGCAGGCCTTAAACTAAAGTATTCTTAGATAATTATTTGTCAATAATACTTCTTGGAATTGGGATTTTCTTAATGTGAATTTTCCACGTGTTCACTTGAATATTATCTTGATTTTATCCATACTACTTATTTCATGGTTATCATGTAAGGACCCTAGTTTATACTTTAGCTGATTAAAGCTGATTTAGCTGATTAAAGAGTAGTGTGCAGAGCTTTTTGGACTCTATTTCATGGGTATTTGTAATAATAAAATCAGCAGAAAAATATCTTATATCCTTTTGGGGATGGAACCATGTTCATTCTTTAAGTTCGTCCTCATTTTTCCCGTAAACATCTGTATGAAACATCACAATGAGTATATTGCATTTGTTGGTGTGAGAGCTTTTCTCACCAGGCACCGAAGATAGGTTCGCCATGTGGTTGGCATTAATTTCCCACTTTGAAAGGAGCTGCATTCTCTGAGCCATTTAGTTTGCTCTCTGACAGTGGAGTATGGATAGGCCTCATACTGAGTGAGCTTTGGGTATGGAAAAGTTGTGAGTCAGAGTGCTTGCTTGTTACTAAGACAGAACGACAGAATTAGCTGTAAATACAGTATCTGCTTGTTCTCCCTTTTGTTTTGACGCTGTTTAGGAAACAGCATAATTTGCCCCAGAATGTGGATGTTACTTTGTTACAAGTAGGTTGCCACTTTATGAGCAAATAGTGATCTCTCAGTGCTTTTATTTTCCTTTCTATATATAAAAGATCCGAGAATGAAACTGGTATCATAATCGTATTTTAGTTTTTAGAGCCCACAATAATGACAGTTATGAAAGTAATCAGATTCACTTTTCAATTTAGTTCTGGAATTTTAAAGCCAGGATACAAAGGTCTGTGTCACTAGGTAAATTAAATGGGTCCCACTGACTAACCCAGAGATGGTACCCTCCTAAAGTAGGCCATGGTACTTTTTCTAGGGCAGCGCTGTCTTGCCAGCTTTGCACACAGTAGGATTTGATAAATGCCTGTTGCCCAGACAGTGTGATTCCTTATAAGCTGCTCTGAAGTCAAGCCACAAATGGGTATTTCTCATGTTTCTTTGGGGTGCTTCACATTGAGGCTCTATCAGTATTAGGTTTGATGCCAGAAAGTACTGTCAACTAGATTTAAAATACTTTGAATTAAAAAATTTATTTATGTATTTATTTTTACAGTAGGTCCTTGTTGGTTATCTATTTTATTTTTTTAATATATTTTTTCCTTTGTCTTTTTAAAAATATTTATTTCATTATTTATTTACTTATTTAGGCTGCACCAGGTCTTAGTGGCAGCACGTGGGATCTTCAGTTGTGGCATGCATGTGGGATCTAGTTTCCTGACCAGGGATCGAACCTGGGCCCCCTGCATTGGGAGTGCAGAGTCTTATGCTCTGGACCACCAGGGAAGTTGCATGGTTGTCTATTTTAAATATAGCAGTGTGTGCACGTCAATCCCAAACTTTCAATCTATCCCTCCCGCCCACTCCCCCCCGGTAACCATAAGTTCATTCTCTACATCTGTGAGTCTGTTCTGTTTTGGAAATAATTTCATCTGTATGAAAAAGTACTTTGAATTTAAAACAATTCAGAGGGCCATATATCCGGGTGCACGTATATACCATCATCACCCAAGCAAATATCTTACAGAATACCCCCATAGCCTTTCCTATTTATTAACCTTTGAAAACTTCTCCCTGACTATTTTCTATCTTAGTTACTAAATCCACCAAATAGGAATTAGTGGGGGCTTTTGGTTATGTAACAATGAATGCTTAAACAGCATATAATCAGTGATGTTATATAAAGGAAATATAGCTTCATTATGTTACGTATTACAAATTTATCAACCTCAAGCATTGGGATGCAATAAGAGAATTTTCCTCCTAGTAATTTTAGGAGGATGGGTTTGTCTGAGTAAACTGTTATCGGGTATTTTCATTGCCTTTCTTCTGTTTATGTGGGCTGCTGAATTTACAGAGGGCTTGTGCTGTTTAGATTTCTTTCCTACCACCCCATGCAGTGATGCTAGTGGAGATGGTGATAATTAACCAATGGCTGTGCACTAGGAGTTTAGGAATAAGTGTACTTGTATTTAAAATCTTAGTGTTGATGCCTATGAAAACTGAAGTTAATTAAGAAATAATTATTCAGCAGTTCTGTCTAAATTAACTTTTACTATTCCTGTTTATTTTCTCTCTGGCTAGGAGTGCCTGGTGGGATGGGAATTACATAGTTTCAGTGGTAAATTTGAAATACATCAGGGGCGCATTCTCAAATTTGAAGGAAGTCATAGGGGCAGATTAAGCAAATGTAGTGCTAATGGGGTTATCTGGGGGCTCAGGGACAATGCCTAGTGAATCACTAATAGTGTGGTTTTGACAAGGACGTGTTTTCTATGCCAGGGGTTCCCCAGAACTGATGCCAGTTTATGATATGATATTTTGTTATGATAACAAAATGACAAAAATAAGGCAAATGTTGCGAATTTTTCTTATAGTCAAACAGATTTGTTTAGAGACTTTATTTGGAGCTACGTTATTCCTAATTTTTTTGTGCTAAAAATATCCCTTTCAAACAATGGCAATAATAGACTTTTTTTTTCCTTTCTAATGCCCTCATTTAGTAAAATTTTTTAAAAAGTCAACTTGGGAAATGCAAATTAAAACAAGATACTACTACAGACCTACTAGGATGGACAAAATCTGGAGCACTGACAACACCAAATGTGTTACTGCTGAGAATGCAAAACGGCACAGTCACTTTGGAAGACAGTTCAGCAGTTTCTTTCAAAAGTACACATACTCTTACCAGCAAACATGCTCCTTGGTATTTATTGAAATGAACTGAAAACTTATGTCCGCACAAAAATCTGTACATGGATATTTACAGCAGCTTTATTCATAATTGCAAAAACTTGGAAGCCACCAAGATGCCCTTCAGTAGGTGAATAGATAAACTGTGGTATATCCAGACAATGGAATGTTATTTAGTGCTCCAAAAAAATGAGCTATCAAGCCATTGGAGGAAACTAAAATGAAAGAAGCCAATCTGAAAAGGCTATATAGATTCCAACTATATGACATTTTGGAAAAGGTAAAACTATGAAGACAGTAAAAAGATCAGTGGTTGCCAGGAGCCAGGCTGGGGGATGTGGATGGGTGAGGGATGAACAAGCAGAGCGCAGAGGTATTTAAGGGCAGTGAAAATACTCTATATGATATTGTAATGATGGGTACATGTCACTGTACATTTGTCCAAAAGCATAGCATGTACCACACCAAGTGTGAACCCTAAGGTAAACTATGAACTTTGAGAGATTATGATGTGTCAATATAGGTCCATTAACTGTAACAAATATAACACTGTGGTGGAGGATGTTGATAATGGGGGAGCCCATGCATGTGTAGGGGCAGGAAGAATACAAGAAATCTCTGTATCCTCCTTTCAGTTTTGCTGTGGGCCTAAAACAGCTCTAAAAAAATAAAGTCTTAAAAAAAAAAACCAACTTCATCTTAGCCCCATTAAAATTTTTTTCCTGATCTATTAATTACTGAAATTAGGGAATCACTGGCCTATGTGGCCTTGTTATATGCTAAGATGGTTTATAATTAGTCCCTCACCTGCTTCCCTAGGAAAACTGGTGTTGGTGAACAAGAAATAATCCTGTCTTAACATCTTTCACATTTCCTGGCTGAAGAGATCCAGTCAGTTAAGCAGAGTATTAGTTAGTAGGCCTCTTCATACATCCTATGACTCTAGCTTACTTCTCATTTTTAAGTTATGCTTCTCTTGCTTCCTCCTATAAAAAGTCCAGAAGAAAAATGACCATCAGCTTACTTCACAGTCTAAAACTAAATGTGGACCTTCACTGATTGTCATCCACATTAGGTAGCATTTGTTCAATGCACATGAGTGTGCAAACATTTCCCTGGTAAGTTGAGTGTTGTTTCAGCTGAGTGGAATATCCAATGGCACATACATTCTGGAAAATAATAACATAAACATTACATCTTACCCTATTATTTTTCAAGCATCTAAAAAGACCCTTTTCTTAAAAATATAAACAAAACAGCATATAATTTTTAAAGAGTTCATCAAGCTTGTAAAGACTTGAACTGTTTCAACTAATAATATTTCTTTTTTTTTTTCTTGGCCATGCTGCACGGCTTGTGGAATTTTAAGTTCCCTGACCAGGGATCGAACAAGGGCCCTCCACAGTGAGAGCACAAGAGTATTAACCACTGGACCACCAGGGAATTCCCACTATTTCTTTAAAAAGTGTTGCACCTTGTGAAGATGACTAAAACAAAAACTAAATAAAATAAAATAAAGATAAAAAATTATCTCTAAGCAGACACATTATTGGGGTTTTTATACAGTTTCACAAAATCCAAGAGCTCCAAAATGTCATGAGACATAGTTTACTCAGTAAGACCAAATAAGTAGCTTTCCTAGTCCCAGGAATTCTAAAACAAACTTCAAAGAAAAACTTCTGATAAACTTTGGGAAGTCACAGTATCCTAATCTTTAATTAGGAGCAAAAAGCTGTAAAAGACATGATGAGAATTCATACTTGCATGGATGACTGTATACAGACAAGTATTAGAGAAGAATAAAAGTGAAGCAGTCCATGTGATGGGAACCATGTCAATAAGATACAGTATTCAGGCAACAGCCTGTTTTCCTGGCTATTTTGATTAGGTTTTGTCTTCAAACTGGATTTGTTCTTCAGTCAAATCTGCCAACCGATACAGTTAATGTTGAAGTGAAAAAGAAAAAGGAATGGGTTGACCTCTGTTACAATTCAGCTACCATATTGACACATACCCATTATATAGCTTGATTACACGGGTGATAAAGAAGTCAAAGAAAACACTGGGACAATTTTCTAACTGATTAACAGACACTTTTAAAGAAAAAAAAGAGAATTTGGGGAAAAGTTTTTAAAATCTAAATTCTTCATTTTGCACTTATCTATAGGAGAAAAGGCAACAGAGTACCCTCCAAGAGCACGGATTTGTTAGTGGTAATTGTAGGTTCCAAAAATGGTCATTAGAGGTGGAAGGAAGAAAAAGGAGGAAATACGAAAATTACAAAATAATTTCAATCACTTATATTTCACTTACAACATTCCTGGCACCGTTCTAAGCACTTGATATCCACTTACTCCACACAATTACACTGAGGTAGGACCGATAATCATACCCACTGCATGGGTCGGGCATCTGAGTCACAGACAAGATAAGTAACCTTCAGGAGGTCACACGGGTGGTAGGTGATGCAGCAGGAATCTGGACCAGGCAATGTGGCTACATGGTGCATCCGAACCACGACCTCTGTGCTGCCATCGTCTGCCAGGCTACATGCATTGTCTCATTTCACCCATACAACATTATGCGGTCGGTAACATCATCTCCAAGTTATAGATAGAGACTGAGTCCTAGAGCACCATGAATTTATTAAACGGCAGTGGAGCTGAGATTCCAGGTGAAGGGTTTAAGACTCTAAATCCCTAGGGAAGAGGAGTACCAAGATAAAGTTTCTCACCTGGACTGAGAGGTATGTGGTCTCTGTGGTCTTTAAGAACCTCACACCAAAATCAATGATGAATCCTACTCGCGGGCGGAGAGAGTCTGTTCTACTCACTACGGGGCATTCCTGTAGTGCACGACATATGTGTGAGGACCCCCTGTACATTCTCCTTTACAGCAGTCATCACACTTGATAACTCATTGTTTAATGTCTGTTTCCCCATAGACTGCAAGCTCTGTTCATTTACTGGCAACGTACTGTGTACCAGAGAGGCACTGTTCTAGGAGTTTGAAGTGTGTCAGGAAATAAAATAAAGATCCTTACCTTTTGTTTATTTAGCATTGCACCCCTAGTACCTAGCAGAGGGTCTGGCACCCACTGGTTCTCAATAAATATTTACTGAATGAATAAATGAATCAATTAGGAGGGGCAGGTAGAAGCAAAAGAAAAATAATTACAGAGAAAAGGAAATATTTGGGTTTAATCTATTAACTCCCAGATTTTTATTAAAATCTTAATATGTTTTTGATTAATCAGGAGAACCGTTTTAATAATTTAACGCATCTTTAAAAGCAGAAATGCTACCAAGTATATTTTAATTCCCAGAGCGACCTATGATCCAGGTTCTGAAGGAGGACATGTGCTTCAGGACACTGCACTCACTCTTTTGTCAGACTAAAATTTCCAGTGACATTTCCCAGAGCTTAGCCTGTGTTTGTGTTCGATTTTCAAAAGGTGACTTTTGAAAGTCACCTTTCAAGTCACCTTTTGCAAGTCTTCTCCCAGTAATTAGAGGCATTTATCTTAAAGCTCATCGGGGTTTAGCAGGGAGGTTACAGGCTGTCATCCGCATTGTTATTGACTCCCTCAATTAGAGGCAATGGCATTTCACCTCCATGCAAAATATTAGTAGATTAACAGTCCCCACTCTGCATTCATTTGGGAAATATCTTCTGCTTGTGATGATGAACGTGACAAGCAGGAAGTAATCAGAGACACTCTGGTAATACCTTTAAGCCTTGCAAACATCAGTTAAAACTCTGGCTCTGCAGCTTGCAGTTGGGCTTTTGTCCGTAGGGTAAATTTCTATTTTTATGACACGACACAGAAGTCAGCATTGCTAATTTCCAGGAGAAACAAGCAACAACCCCAACAAAAAAGAGCCAGAGAAACATCCACCCTGATTTTCTTGAATCTTTCATGTCACTCAATGTCTCTTTTAGACCATAAACGGACTCTGGCATTGTGGACAACTTTCATGTCAGATTTATAATTCTCTGACATGACAACTTTGACTCAAAGGGCAAATTCTAATAAATATTTCTTTATAGTGATAAAAAGACTGCAAAGAGATTATTATTCAAATGTCGTTGACTGTCTCTTTCAATCTAAGGGCATTTTAGGCTAATGAAGAGATTTTTAACACAGTAAATTGTTAGGTCATAGGAGCTCTGAGGATGGGCTTCAGTAGATTTACCTAAAATTTATGGAAAGCATCTTATGTGCATTTTATTGGGATGGGCATGTATCCCTTTCATCGGATTCTCCACAGCTTGTAGCCCCACTAGACAAGAATCTCTGGTCTCATGAGAAGAGCTAAGGGCTGAAGGGAGGGTTATGCCGAGGTCTGCTACCACCACGCAGCACCCCAAGCTGCTTTGGTTTTAATGTCTTCTTCTGCAAAATGCCTCAGCTGGCCAACGATCCTCTGTCTCCTCTATTCCATAATTGAATCTCTGATGTGTGGGGACCATAAATTTAGCTAAGTTTTCACCTTCAGCTTCCTGTATTCTAATAACTGTACTAACCAGTGATTCAGCTTCATCCTTCTTTGGCACATTCAGTATCATTAACCACAAAACAAACTATTTATGAACAAAGTTAATATTTGCATTGTATCGATGGAGCAGAAAGATCGATGCCTTCCATTTTGAGACAATATCACTTCTTTATGACAAGTCAAATGCTTAATAACTTTTTGGGCCATCAAAATCTCATTTTTTTATGTGGTAACCTATGATAAAGTCTAACTTACAATTTAAGTCTAATATAACACTGTATCAATTCTGTTTATAAGCCTATCAATTTTATTAGGTTTTCAAAGACAGAAGAGTTGAGAAACTGGGCCAATATTGCTTAAAATGATCAAAAAATTATTTAAAAATATTTTAAAATTTGTGGGCCACAGAATTCTAGCCAAGGTTAAAATTTATCATTTTTTGTAAAATCAATTAAACTAAAGTGAAAGTGCTTTTACCATCACGGCTTAATAAAGGCAAATCAGGTCAAAATTACCAATTATTTTTCATTGGATCTCCACCCAAGAAAAGTCACTTTTTTAAGGTAAAAGTTATTTCTAAATGAGAAGAACATAGGATAATTAGAAATCTGAAAGATCACTCTTGTACTAGACATGTAAATTATATCTAACTTACTGTCATGATGAGCCCCTTTTCCTGGAAGTATTTAACCAATGGAGCAGCGTTCTGCTTGAAGTTCATTAGTCTCCTTTGGGTAGCTTTCAAATTGTCATCAGGCCGCCCCTGTTGCTCTGCGCGCCTCAGTAATCTTTCTTTGAGCCTCTGATTGGTACAGGCCAGGAACACCACCAAGTCAGGAGTACAGATCTGTGGAGAGCATCAAACAAGTAGACAGGCATTCAACATACCAACCAATGTGAGTGTGGGCAGTGGCATTTCTCTCTTCTGGGTCTGTGGAGACTGCCATATTTTTGACCCTCTATGTTTTTGCCAGCATATTTCCAGGGCTACGGCTCCACACAAGGCCAGGAGGAGCTATTGCTATTACAGTCCATGTAAATGGTATACTTCAACTCACAGAGTCGTGTACAGTGGCCCTCCAAATTTCTGGAAAATACTTTTTGCCTATTCTCAAATAAGTTTTCAAATTTCAAGTTAAGATCAATATAGGCCAAACTCTGCCAAAGGTAGATGTGGCCTGTTTAGAGGGGAAATGACTATTGAGCTACAGATATTCTCTACAGTAAACAAGTACTGCTGCTATTATTACTATGTGCTGCCCTTTTAAAAGTATGTACTGTATGCCAGGCCCAGTGCTAAGTTATTTCCTTATGCTGTTGCTAAACTTTACAACAATCTGCAAGGTAAATATTATCTCCATTTTAAAGATGAGCAAACTGAGGCTCTGAGAAATTAAGTACTTGTCTGAGGTCACATGGTCAGTAAGGTCAAAGGTGATACTTGAACCCAGGTCTGTCTGGTCTATGGTCTGTGTTCCCTCCACTATTACAAAGAATCAAATGGCTCAAAGGCCTTCATAAATTTCTGAAAATACCAAGGAATAACATGAAAAGAACCTATGAACTAAACAGTTTTTATTTAACTCAATTAGAACTAGTAATGTATGTAAAAGATAACGTGATCATTTAAAGTGAATGTATTTTCTTGTTGAAAATGGGACAAGAAAAAGAGGCAGTTTTGCATAGCGCTTTAAAGAAATGATCTCCAAAAATTTTTTATTGTATCCTCACATTAGTAAATTATTTGAGCATCTACCTCAATAAATATATACCTATTAAATTATAAATTATGCATGAAGGTATGATAGCCATGTACTACCATACTAATATATTGTATATATTACATACGTACATACATATGTACGTATGTAATATATTGTATAATAGTATGTATGTTGTAAAATACACACAAAAATACAATTTTTAAAGGATGACATATGATAATCGTAATTTTAACATTTTCTTCCCACACTACAGTGGTTTGCCTTGTGCACTCTTGAGACCACTGGTTAGAAAATGGACCCTGGAGTCTGGGAAACATGGATTACTGTTCTTGCCCTAGGATTTATCAGCTGAGCTATGGGCATATGGCTTAACTTTACTAAGCCTCCATATCTTCATCTGTCAAAAGAGATACATGAACCTCCTCCCTGAGTTATTATAAAGATTAAATAAGATCAGCACAAACTTGATCAATGGTAGGTGCTCAACAAATTTTAGCCATGTTTAATATCTCTTGGTTGTCATGATTCTATATTGTCCTGGTTCTCATTTAACTTTTTGTTCTGTATTTTTTTTTCTCTTTGCTCAAATTTTTTTCCTTAAAAATGTAACACAAATAATGATGTTTATGAGCCTTAGATAATGTTTTCTTTTGTTTTTCCCTCTCCAGGTTCTTATTCTCTCAGCTCCCTTCCACTGTTCTGGTTTCAACCACCTATCTTTTGTTGATGGATTCCAAATGTACATTTTCAGCACTGACTTTCAACAGCACTTATATCCTATATGATCAAATGCTTATATGACGGCTCTACCTGAAAGTCTTGTTTTTTTTTAAGTTTTTTTGATGTGGATCATTTTTAAAGTCTTTACTGAATTTTTTACAATATCGCTTCTGTTTTTATGTTTTGGTTTTTTGGCCGTGAGGCATGTGGGATCTTAGCTCCCCAACCAGGGATTGAACCCACACCCCCTGCACTGGAAGGCGAAGCCTTAACCACTGGACTGCCAGGGAAGTCCCTGAAAGTCTTAATATTTATTACGTGTGACTCAGCAAGGCCAAATCAGTTCCAGCACCTTTTTACCTGAATGAAATTCCCATCTTGCTTATATATGTATTTGTTTATTTATTTATTTTTATGGTAGCAACACTACTTTCCTGAATCTCTCAACTAGAAGTCTTTTTTAAAACTTTTTTTTAATTGAATGAAAGATTATTCTTTTTTTTTTTTTTTTTTGCGGTACGCGGGCCTCTCACTGCTGTGGCCTCTCCCGCTGCTAAGCACAGGCTCCTGACGCGCAGGCTCAGCGGCCACGGCTCACGGGCCCAGCCGCTCCGCGGCACGCGGGATCCTCCCGGACCGGGGCACGAACCCGCGTCCCCTGCATCGGCAACCGGACTCCCAACCATTGCGCCACCAGGGAAGCCCCAAGATTATTCTTTTAAAAAACTAAATTTATTTATTTATTTTTGGCTACGTTGGGTCTTTGTTGCTGTGCGCTGGCTTTCTCTAGTTGCGGTGAGTAGGTACAGGAGCTACTCTTTGCTCTGATGCGTAGGCTTCTCATTGCAGTTGCGGAGCACGGGCTCTAGGCACACGGGCTTCAGTAGTTGTGGCTTGTGGGCTCTAGAGAGCAGGCTTAGTATTTGTGGTGCTCAGGCTTAGTTGCTCTGTGGCATGTGGGATCTTCCCGGACCAGGGCTCGAACCTGTGTTCCCTGCATTGGCAGGTGGATTCTTAACCACTGTGCCACCAAGGAAGCCCTGAATGAAAGATTCTTTAAATTCTATAGTGTTTTACAATTTTCAAAAGTTTCACAAATGTGATTTCATATAATCCCATAATAACTCCTTTTAAAATTCCCTACTCTTATATTGCCCCTCCCCCCTGGTAACCACTAGTTTGTTCTCTATATCTGTGAGTCTGCTTCTTTTTTGTTTTATTCCCTAGTTTGTTGTATTTTTAAGATTCCACATATAAGTGATACCATACAGTATTTGCCTTTCTCTGTCTGACTTATTTCACTTAGCATAATGCCCTCCAAGTCTATCCATGTTGCTGCAAGTGGCATATACACCACATCTTCATCCATTCATCTGCTGACGGACATTTAGGTTACTTCCCTACCTTGGCAACTATAAATAACGCTGCTATGAACATTGTATCTTTTTGAATTCTCAGCTAGAAATCTTAATATCATTTATAACCCTTATCAAAACTTCACTCTCTCAGAGCTATCACCATGGACTGTGGAGTTTGGTCTTGAAACACTATTCAGATTCCCCTTCCCCCAGTTCCCACTGCCACTGTGTAAGCACAGGCACATACTTGCATAAGTGATTAAGAGCATGAATTTTAGAATCAGATCATCCTGATTTTATATCTAGAATCTGCTATTAGTCATTTGTCCTTGGGCAAAAGGTTCAATATCTCTGAACTTCAGTTTTCTCAACTATTTTTCCCTTCCCATCTCAGTAGTTTAATATGTCCCATAAAACACTTTTAAGTAGCTTTTGAGAACCCTTAACAATTTAAAAATCACTTTGTAATTTTTGTGTGATATATGGTAAAGAGATTATCTGAAGTTAAAACTTTTATACTATCAAATATTATAATGCAAAATTCAAATTAAATAAAATCCTTGGTAATATTCAGTCTTACCCAACATAACAAATGACATCCTTTTAAATTTACTTTGAATAGCATATAAGGGAGAAGACAATTTTTGACAAATAAATTAAAATGACAGGGCTTCCCTCGTGGTGCAGTGGTTAAGAATCTGCCGGCCAATGCAGGAGACACGGGTTTGAGCCCTGGTCTGGGAAGATCCCACATGCCGTGGAGCAACTAAGCCCGTGCGCCACAACTGCTGAGCCCATGCACCGCAACTACTGAAGGCCGCGCGCCTAGAGCCCATGCTCCTCAACAAGAGAAGCTACCACAATAGAAGCCCTCGTATCACAAGAAAGAGTAGCCGCTGCTTGCCGCAACTAGAGAAAGCCCGTGCGAAGCAGCAAAGACCCAACACAGCCAAAAATAAATAAATAAAAATAAATTTATTTAAAAAAATTAAAATGACATTATATTGTTCTTGGTTTGGTCATATTGTATATTAAAATATGGAAAAAACTTCAACTACTAGCTCAGTGTTGAATGCAGGCAAAACCTGCATTTAGAAATTCTTGCATTTTGCGTTTAAACAAATTAAATGCTATACTTTAATACATTTTGTGTTTTGTTTCAGACTGCAATGTATGTGCTTCTCCCTACTTAACACAATGAGGTTATGGGGAGACTTAAATATGTAATCATCACTATGTTTTTTCTTTTAGAATTGGCTTTTGAAATTAGCTTGAAATTTATAAAAGACTTTTTTACACTTTGAATAAAACTGCATTTTGTTTATTTTACTTAATAGACTTAAAAAAAAGCAGTTATAAGTTTATAGGAAACGAGTAGAATATCTAAGGTATTTGTTGTTGCTGTTGTTTCTTTAATTTCTCCCAATACTTTTTATTGCAGAGCTCTGTAGTTTTCTATGTAATGTTCTTGCCCATTTAAAAATTATTCCTACCTATTTGATATTTATTTTTATTTTTTAACATATTTTTTATATCTAAGATTTTTGATCAATGAATGCAACTTCAGGTCTGATATAGATGACTTTGAAGTGAATCTGCAAAGCTATTTAATTTTATAATTGTAATTAACTTGCTGTCTTTTCTTGGTATAAACTAAACAGCATATAACCAGTGATACAAAAAATTAAAACGTGGAACAGGCGAGACCTCCATGGTAGCTGGGATAACCGGCTGACTGCTCAACAGTGATCTCAGCCACAAGCATGCTCACCTGATTCCTAGTCACCCCCGCATATGCCCACTCATTAGGACCCTCGTTCTCCAACAGTGCTCAATTTTAAAAGAAAAAATTTAATTGTTTGTTTTTTTCCCAAAAAATGTAAAATAGAAGTAGACACCATTCTTTCCGAGAAGATGTGAAGCACCTAGAAAGTTTTCATGAAATTCACTCATGAAACATTGAAAAGTATCACCAAACGAAGTGGATCCTTGGCATACCTTTTCTTAGCCTATGTTCTCAAAATGTATTTGCCGATTGAATGAATGAGTGAGTAAGTAAAAAATGAGAACAAAGACCAAGATACCACTTTTGTCTACATGGAAGTAAACTTCCCAATTGCTGATATTTTTTCTGCCATTGGATCAACTAAATCAATCTTTTTTTCCCTGTCATTATATGCACAAGTCAATCTTCCTCTATCCATTTTCTCAAAGTCCCTTATCTGAATGATTACTCTGTTAAAAAGAACATATGACCATCTTTGATTAGCAAAGATGTATTATTCACAGTATCAGACTACTAAGTGAGCTTATTTTAGTGAGCTCTCTTCTTAACTGTCAGTGCTTTTGACTGCCATATTCTTTATGAAGACATGTTCAAAGGCCTACACTCCATAGTTCAGATCACTGTCAGAAACCAAGAAGCAAAGTATGAAAAAAAAAAAAAAACCCACAAAGAGAGAAGATCACATTTGGAACAAAAACTGGAATCACAGAAATAAGAGATGAGAAAATCTTGGAGGTTATCTAGCCCAAATTAATGCCAAACCTGTAATCATCTCTACAATCTCTTGACAAGTGATTTTTAAACTTGAACCTTTAAACTTGAATGTTCTTTGTGAGCATTTCTTGTGATGCCTCACTACTTTTGAGGCAGCCCCTTTCATTACTGGATAACTCTAATAACTGGGAAGTTCTTTCTAATACTGGGCTAAAATTTTCTTTCTTAATTCTGCCTATAGGGAAAATGCAAAAGAAATCATTTCTTTCACCCATTAAGCATTTATTGAATATACACCATTATTGCAGAGGCTAGACTAGATCAAAAAGGGAAAAAGGATAGATACCTGGACTTCACTATCATTTAACATGGAGATAATTTCCGGGCAAAGCTCTTAATGGACTATGGGGCTGAGGGGACAAAAACTGGAATATGGGGCCTACCATGGAGGAGGAGCTCTAGAAACTACTACTGCTGCTCCCAACTTAGGTTCCTGGTTGGAATCCTAAAGGGCTATACCATCAGAGTTTGTGTGAATCAGCCTTCACAGGACTAAATTCCATTTAGAATCATCCCATATCCTCATTATACTAAATGTGTTAATAGCCAATTAGGCATTGAAAACAGAATTAGTGAACTAAAAGTTCAGGAGAAAATATCCAGACTGAAGCAAGGGGGAGAGAGGGGTAGGAAAAGTACAGAAAAGAGCAACAGAGACATATGAGACAATGCTTAGAAAATTCTAGAAGAAGAAGAGAGAAAATGAAGAAGCAGTGTTTGAAAATGTAATAGCTAAGAATTTTCCAAACTCATAAATAATA
This sequence comes from Orcinus orca, assembly GCF_937001465.1. Taxonomy (NCBI): domain Eukaryota; kingdom Metazoa; phylum Chordata; class Mammalia; order Artiodactyla; family Delphinidae; genus Orcinus; species Orcinus orca. The sequence continues at coordinate 145,341,398 of NC_064559.1, forward strand.
TCAAGTCCCAGATTCAAGAAGCAATATAAAAACCAAGAAGAAAAAACACAGATCTAAGCACATCATAGTAAAACTGCTGAAAGCCTAGACAGACACACACACAAAAATCTTTAAAGCAGCCAGAAAAAAGAAATGATAGACTACCTTCAGAGGAGCAATAACAAGACAGCTAAATTTGCCAAAGAAACAATGAAAGCCAGAAAACGATGAAATGACATCTTTAAAGTGCCAATAAAAAATAACTGCCCATCTAGGTTTCAATATCCAGTCAAAATATCTTTCAAAAACTAAAAGTAAATACAGATATTTTCAAACAAACAAACACTGAGAGAATTCTCATCAGAAATTCTACTCTAATGGAAATATTAAAGAATATTCTTCTGGTAGAAGAAAAATGATCCAAGATAGAAATCTGGCCCAGAGGAATGAATGAAGAGCAATGAAATGATAACTCTGTGGGTGAACCTAAATGAAGATTGACCATATAAAAAATATTAAAAGTATCTTGTGGTACTTAAAACAGAGATGAGTCATGAGGCAGGTAAATGAAGTTCAACCTTTCTAAGGTCTTGCTTAGGAAGTGGTAAAAATACTGATTTCTATGAGACATGAATAAGTTAATGATGCATGTCATAATCTGTAGAACAGGAATCAGCGAACTTTTTTTGTGAAGGGTCAGACAGCAAACATTTTAGGTTTTTCAGACCATGTGGTCTTGTAGCATCAAAGCAGCCATAGGCAGGAAAGCAGGAGTGGGGACTGGGGAGAATGCAGAGGAGGGGTCAAACCAGTGCAAAGGTGCAGTGTCGGGTTAGTCACTGTGATGGAGACTGGGATGCCATGCCGCTGGCTCTTCTAAAGGGACATGTGTGAGGAGCCTCTATTTATCAGAGCCTGTCCCCTGCTGGTCAAAAGTACCCCCTTGGCACACTGCCTCCTTCACACTTTCACAATGTGTATATCTCAGGGCAGGAAGTCAGTGAGTTGCTGTCCTGGGCAGCATTACATGGGTACAAAACTGGTCACAGCAGCAAAGGTCAAATGAAAGGTGGGCTGAGAGAATATAAGGTAGGGCATCAGAGGTGCTAGATACAGCAGTACACTTGAAATATAAAGACACAGAAATGCTAAAAGTAAAGGGATGGGAAAAACATACCATGGAAACATTAACCAATAGAAAGCTGGTAAAACCATACAAATATCAAATCCAATTAAAAATGGGCAAAGGAAAAAAAATATCAATTGAAGGTATCCACTAGGAAAGTGGGTCTTGAAAGTTCTCATCATGAGGAAAAATTTTTATAACTATGTATGGTGATGGACATTAACTAGACTTACTCTGGTGATCATTTTGCAGTATATACAAATATGGAATCATTAGGTTGTAGACCTGAAACTAATATAATTGTAATTAATACAATTATTCCTCAATACATTTTTTAAATTAATAAAATGCCTAACAATCCATTTTCTACAAAATAAAGGGCAAAGGACTTGAACAGACATTTCTCATTAGAGGACATACAAATGGCCAACAGGTACAAAAAGAGTGTGCTCAGACTCACTAATCATCAGGGAAGTGCAAATCAAAACCACAACGGGGGAATTCCTTGGCAGTCCAGCGGTTAGGCCTTGGCGTTTTCACTGCTGGGGCCCAGGTTCAATCCCTGGTTGGGGAACTAAGATCTCTCAAGCTGTGCAGTGCGGCAAAAGATACCCCCCAAAACAAACAACAACAACAACAAAACAACACAATGAGATATCACCTCACACCTCACACCTCACACCTCACACTGTTAGAAGGGCCATTATCAAAAGACAAAAGATAAGTGTTGGTGAGGATGTGAGGAAAAGGGAACCCTTGTGCACTGTTGGTGGGAATGTAAATTGGTTCAGCGACGATGGAAAACAGCATGGAGATTCCTCAAAAAAAATTAAAAATAGAACTATCTCAATTCAGTAATCCCACTTCTGGGTATATATCCAAAGGAAATAAAATCAGTACCTCAAAGAGATATCTGTACTCCCTTGATCACTGCAGCATTATTTACAATAGCCAAGATATGGAAACAACCTAAAAGTCCCTTGATGAGTGAATACGTAAAGAAAATTAGTATTTTTTATATATATATATATATATATATATATATACACACACACACACAAAGAGCTAAATATTCAGCCTTAAACAAGCAGGAAAACCTGCCATTTGTGACAACATGGATGAACCTAGAAGACATTATGTTAAGTGTAATAAGCCAGACACAGAAAAACAAATATTGCGTGATCTCACTTTTATGTGGAGTCTAACGCAGTCAAATCCACAAAAGCAGAGAGTAGAATGGTTGTTGTCAGCCGCTGGGTGGAGGGGAGATGGGGAGATGTTGGTCAAAGGGTGCAAGGTATCAGTTATGCAAGATGAATAAGTTCTGGAGATCTAATGTACAGCAATGCGACCACAGATAGTTAATAGTACTGTATTGTGTACTTGAACTTTGCTTAGAGGGTAGATCTCAAATGTTCTCATCACAAAAAAAATTTTTTTTTAAAAGAAGAAAGTTGTAACTGTGTGAAGTGTGGCTATGTTAGTGAGCTGGATTGTGGTGACTACTTCACAATGTATATATACACCAAAAGGTCAAATTGTATGCCTTAAACATATGCAATTTTTATTTGCCAATTATACCTCAATAAAGGTGAAAAAAAATCAGACAAAGTAGTCGACTTTAGGGAAAGAAATATTACTAGAGGTAAAGAGTGTCATTTCATTATGATAAAAGATTTAATTATCCAGGAAGACATAATAACTCTTAATTTGCATTACCCAATAATATATGCTCAAAGTATACTGAACTTGGACAGCACTAAAAGTAGAAAGTTACAAATCCACAGTCAGAGTGGGAGATTTTCATAAATCTTTCCAAATAACTGATAGAACAAGTGGCAAAAAAATCAATATGGAAAAAAATCAGTAAGGTTATAGAAGAGTTTAATACAATTAACAAATTGATATATATTTATAAACTATAACCATCAAGTTGAACACAGAAATTTTAAAATACGGACAGAAAATTTAAGAAAGTTGACCATGTTCTGAGCCATAAAGGAAATCTAAACAAATTTCAAATGATCACACAGATTATCTTTAATGACTACAACGGAAATAAACTTTGCATAAATAATAAAAATATAAATAGAAAATCCCTGTTTGGAAATTAAGCAATACATTTCAATATAATTCCTGGGTCAAAGAAATCACAATGGAAATAAAAATATTTTTAATTAAATTATGATCAAATTATATATAACATTCCAAAACTTGTGGGATGTAGCTATATCCATAGTTACAGGGACATTTAATGCCTTAAATGAATATATTAGGGGAAAAAAGAAAGGTTGAAATTAGTGATCTAAGCATCCATCTCAAAATGGTTAAAAAAAAAAGAAGAAGAAAAAATCAGACCTTTTAGGTCTACTAAAAAAGGAAAAATATAAGAGCATAAATTAAATTACATACATAGTTAAAATGCATAATAAACACATTATAGCTAAGGGTTCATTCTTTGAAAACACTAATAAAATCGATAATCCCTGGTGAAACTAATCAAGGAAAAGAAAAGGCAAAATATTGAGAATAAAAAGGAAGGTATCCCTAAATATCGTACAGCGATTAAGATGATAAAATAGGATATTAAGAAACACTTCATGAAAACAAATTGGAAAATATATATGAAATGGACAGATTTCTAGAAAAACACAACTCTCCCCCCCCAAAAAAAGAATAACCAGAAAACCAGAATGGCTCTTTATTTATGGAAGATATTAATTCCACAGTTCAAAACCCTTGCACAAAGAAAACTCTGAATCCAGACGGCTTCACTAGTGAATTGTATCAGACACCAATCTAACAGAAACCCTTCTACTAAATATAAAGAAGTAAATACTTCCCAATTCATTTTATTAGGTCTGCATAATCTTTGAATCCAAAGCCTGACAAGGACATTGAAAGAAAGAAAAGTTATAGGTCAATCTCACTCATGAACGTAAGCAAATATTCTAAGTAAAATATTAGCAAATGAATCCATCAATGTATAAAAAGGATTATATACACCATGACCAATTCAGGTTTATTCCATAAATGAAAAATGTGTTTACCTTTCAAAAATCAAGCACTGTTATTTACCAAACCAACAGAATAAAAAAGAAAAAAAAAATCATGTGATCATCTTAAATATGAAAAAAGCACTTGGTAAAACTTAACATCCCTTCACGATAAATACTCTTATCAAACTAGGAATTCAAGAGAATGTCCTTAATCTGATAAATAATAAATACATAGAAGTTACAGCAGGCATCATACTTAACTGGGAAATGCTGAAACCTTCCCTCTGAGATGAAATAAAGATGCCCATTATCATTATTTCTAGTCAACACTGTAATGGAGATTTTAGACAGTAAATTAAGACATGAAAAAAAAAAACCCCACAGGATTGAAAGGAAAGAAATATAATAGTCATTTGAGATAATATGATTGTATGTGTAAAAAATCCAAAAGAATTTAAAAGCCATAAGAATAAATATGCATATTTAGTATGGTCTCTGCCTAGAAGGACAGTATACAAAAATCAATTTTATTTCTATATACTAAGAACAAACAATTTAAAATGAAATAAAAATGCTAGTTAAATAATTAAAATATCATTTAATTGCCTAGGGGAAAATCTAGTGAAAAATGGTACAAGAATCTACACAGACCTTGGCAGAAATTAAAGATTTAAATAAAATGAGGTATATGCCATATTCATGAATGGAACACAATATCATAATGTCATTCTTCCCAAACTGATCTATAGATTTAATGTAATCTTTAAATTCAAGCAGGGTTTTTCTTTGTGTATGTGTGTATGGGAATTGAAAAATTGACTCTGAAATTTATTTGGAAATTCAGACGGCCAAGAATAGCCAAGGCAATCTTCAAGACAATCTTGAAAAAAAAGAATAAAGTGATAGAACTTACTGCCAGATAGTGTGACTTATTACAAATCTACAGTAATTAAGACACTGTGGTATTGGTTTTAAGGAAGACCAGTAAACCACTGGAACAGAGAGAGAACTCAGAATCAGATCCACTGCCCAAATATATGATTTACAACAAAAGTGAGGAAAGCACAGTCTTTTCAATACATGGTACTGGGACAATTGGATGTTCATATGGAAAACAATGACTCTTGACTCCCTACGTTATAGGATATGCAAAGATTCATTCCAAATGGATTTTCAGATCTAAATGTGAAAAGTAAAATGATAAAGATTTGAGAAGGTAACATATAAGAAAATAGCTTCTAGACCTTAGGGAAGACAAGGATTTCTTAAATAGGGCCTAAAACACCCTAACCATAACAGAAAAGTTTGATAAATTGGATGGCTTTAAAATTAAAAAACACTAATATATTTATTAAAATAGACTAGTAAGAGAATGAAAATGTCAGTTGCATAGTGGAAGAAGATATTTGCAACACATATAATCAACAAAAGGCTTGTTTTGAAAACATGAAAAGTAATCTTACAGATCAATAAGAGAAGGAGAAAACAATAGAAAAATGGGCAAGAAACTTGATCAGGTATTTTTATAAAAGAGGATATCCAAATGACTAATGAATTGAAAAGGTGCCAACATCATTAATAATCCAGGGAATGCAAATTGAAATACGTACCCACCAGAATGGCTAAAATTAAGAAAGAAGACCAACAATATCAAATGTTAGCAAGAATATATAACGGTTGGAGCAAGTTTGTGATAATTCATCAAACAGCACACTCAAAACCTGTGTACCTACTATGTGCTAGATTCTATTCTATACACCAAAGACTAACAATGACCACAAATCAGGTATGTCCTTTCCCTGGCTGAGCTTATGGCCAGTTGGAGGAGACAAATTTTAATCAAAGAATCGCACAGATAAATACAAATCTATAACTGTGGTAAGTAGCTCTTACTATGAGAATATTATAATAGGGAGATCCAAACTTATCATGGAGATCATGGAAGGCTCCTATGAGGAACTGACAATTGAGCTGAAATCTGAAGATAAGAAAGGATTAACTAGAGAAAGAAGGGGAGGAAAGAGTGGTCTTTCCAAAAGACCAGAAATTCATAGAGAAGAGCCAGCATGTGGGCCTAAGAGGAATGCAACACCCAAATTTTGCATGAAGTTTGCAGCTCACAAGATGAGAATCTTTTAGACATCCTCCTCCTAGAGAGGAGACCATCTAAACAGGTAGGCAATTTTTTTCTTCCAGGACAGGGGAAGCAATTAATGTCTTGATTGGGAATCTCTCCAAATTAAGTTTGACATGTACAAGTAGAAAATTCTAGACACAGGAACAGATGAACTGGGACCCTGGCAAATATGAAGTTCTGTCATCTGTTTTCTTGGTCTGCTCTCTTTTCCCAATTAACATGCATGGGCTCTGCAGCACACAACTTGGTTATAAACTCCACGACTTAAGCTATTACATTAAGACCCTTGGGTTTACAGAAAAGGACAAGAAGTAGGATAATGTGAATCTCTAAGGAAAGCAAGTTCAAGACTCTTCTTCCATTCTTCCTCATACTCTTCTCTTCACTTTTGAGGAGAAAGGTGCGGCCAAAGTTGGTCAGAGCAAGACTTTTCACTGAGCTACAGTCTTAGGTAGGGGCATGGTTTCTCTCACTTAAGATCCTCTCTTTTACTTCCAAGAGGTTGAGAAGTAATCCCCATTTCTCTTTCTCTTTGTTGCTCATCTTTTTTTTTTTTTTTTGAACTTGCTTCTTTCTAGTGCAGCTAGTGAGATCGGCTCGACTTAATTTTCAGAAGGCTTGCATTGGGCACCTCTAAGCACTGGCACAATTTATGGCTTCCTGGTTTTACTTCCTGTCTTCTCCTCCAATGGCATTCTCTGGATGAACATTTCTATGACGACACTGTGACAATCTGAGACTTAGTGGGTGGGATTAGGGTTGGAGGAGGTCTCCTGGCCTGATTTGGTCTTAGGCTCTAAGCTGCTGATAGCCTAGAGGAAAGGAATTCTCCTTGTAGTTTAGATGGTACTCTTGGGCTCCACTGGGTTTAAAGACAAAGTTTCACAGTAAAAGAATATACATTTCTTGGGCTTCCCCGGTGGTGCAGTGGTTGAGAGTCTGCCTGCCGATGCAGGGGACACGGATTCGTCCCCTGGTCCGGGAAGATCCCACATGCCGCGGAACGGCTAGGCCTGTGAGCCATGGCCGCTGAGCCTGCGCGTCCGGAGCCTGTGCTCCACAACGGGAGAGGCCACAACAGTGAGAGGCCCGCGTACCACAAAAAAATAAATAATAAATAATAATATACATTTCTTTTGCTGTTAGTTGCTGTCCCTGCACGTATTTGATTTAGGGATCATGGTGGAGGACTAGTAGACTAAGGATAGGTTTGCTTGTTCCCCAAATATCATTTTAATCTCTCATATTTCCAATGATCAGTACAGAGTATTAGGCTTTGATTAGGAAGAGGAATAAGACATTTTCTCTGACCTTAAGGAGCTATAGTTTAGTAGTTGAGATGAAACAATACTTATAATACAATATGACTAGCACAATGTTTAAAAAAATATGGGAATAAAGAGGAGGGCCTCTTCCATATGGCTATTCTTATAATACCGGATGTCAGTTAAAATATTCTCCCTAAGCATTCTTTTTTACAAGAAAACTGCCATTCCAGATTTCCATTACTGTTACAATTGCGTGAAATTACAGGAATTAAATGAAATTTGTTTCACTGAGGCAAACTCTGATAACAATGTGCAGAAGACCCTACAGCTGTTACCGAGAGAGTAGTTGTTACACCAGCTGCCCTTGCATGGGCATCCTTGGAAACTTGTTAGAAATGCAAATTCATGAGCTCCACTCCATTCTACTGAATCAAAGGCTCTGGAGATGGGACCCAGGAAACTATGTTTTAACCTTTGCTTTATATTATAAGAAACACTGTATATAGACATGAGTGCTTGAAACAGTAACTTAATGAAGTTGTAGGCTCTTTAAAAGTAAAATAAAAACAATAAAAATCCTAAGTGGATCAATATGATTAAGTACAAAAATGAAAGAAAGTAATCGTTTTGTTTCACTTAGGGAGAAAGCTAGTATGTGAAACTTTATTTTTTATAGTTTGGGCGTTTCTCATTGCAAAACTCTATTCTATCCATTTCCATGGCCCAGTGGTAATCTCTTACAGTCCAATGCATACTGCTTCCACTACTTTAGTTAAATAGTTATCTACGTTACTCTGTCTTTTCATAATTTGTCACACGTCAAATTAATGATATCTGCTGAACACAGTATATCATTAATGGTTTCAAAAAAATATCATTAGTTTATGAAAAGTACATTTCTGTGGTTTGATTTTTATGGTGCAAATCTTCATTTCAATAAAAGCAATTGGAGGACATTAAGCTGCCAAGATGGAGGAATTTAATGAAGAGGAAAAGAATAAGGTTTTATTTAATATATACCAGGATGACAATATGGAAATGAATGTAAATTTATAATGCTATTTTTTCCAAGATATTTTTTTTCCAGCACTAATTTGATTATGCAGGCATCTACTTCATTCATTTATTTATTCATTCACTTAATATTTACTAGGATCCTATCGGGAGCCAGAAATTGAAGTTCTGGAAAGGTAAACCAAGACTAGATGGGCTGGCATTGCTTTCCATGCTAAGCAGTTGGGGTTTTATCTTATAAACATGGAAGTAACACGTTTTATTTTGTGCCTTAGAGTGAATGCCAATGGTAGTGCAGGGAGCAGATTGGATAGGGAGAGACTGAAGGCAAGCAGATCAACTAATGGAAGAGCTAATGAATCTGAACTGTCTACAATGATGTGCCCCTTATGAATAGAGGGCAAATAAAGTACAATGTAAAACATGATCATTATTCTTAATACTGTCTTTATAGATGTGCTTGATTTTAATGATAAGTTAGGAAATAGGAGAAATCAGTAGTGCCAGCATTAGGCAAACGACCCTGAAATAAAACAAAAAGACCTTCTGACATTGGAGGGGAGAGTGGAATGAAGACAAATGGGTAGAGTCTAAAAATATAACAGCTGTTCTTACACCTGTAAGAATGGATGAGCCATTCCTGCCTGGTTCATAGTGGTCGGTTTCTGCACTCTTCACTACTACTGCATGTGACACAGGACTGATTAGACCACAGAAAACAGTATCTATTAAGAAAGCAGTCAAACAATTGTATGATGATGTTGGCTGATGTTGCCAGACCCAGCCAAGAAAATCACCATAGAGACAGACCTTGAAGTGGAAGATCTCAGCATGTGGCTATTGCTCACCCTCAGCCAACTTCTAAACCAGCGCCTCTCTATAACTTGCCTCTTTACAAATATTTAATATATAAATCCATAATACTGACAATAGGAATAACTATCCAAGAGATCCTGTCATTGGTATGTGGGCATAAACCCCATTTATATTGTCCACTACATTCTAAATTCATGGAAGCAAAGAAGAGAGGGAAGGATTCTTAATGATCATGTGGTCCAAATCCCTGTCTGGTTTACTGCATAGCAATCAGTTTTCCAAAAAAAAAAAAAAACCAACTGTTAGAGCTAAATACAGGGTATATTTTTGGTTGCAGCAAATAAGATAAAATATATTCATTTTATAAAGCAAGAACAGTGCAGTTTCTCCCTGACTTACCGATTTTAGACAACTGGATTTTATGCTTTGAGACATACTGCATCCATTCAAAGGAAGTATTAGAAAAGTGACTCAGAAATTAAAGCAAAAAGCGCATTTTTGAATCTTTTAAAAGCATTTCTTGGAGGAAAATGAAATTCAAGAGTATATTAAGTGCTAACTGATATGGGAATGTAAAGTAGATAAGAAATTATGTGATAGTTCCATTAATACTCCATGCGCAGACTTACTGAGTGGAATACAGGCTGAAAATTCACCACTAAAAGCCATTATTGAAGATTTCTATTTGAAGTTTAGATGGAAATACTTTTTTGCCCTTCAGCTTCAGTCCAAAGAAAAATCTGGTATCTTTTTCTCAAGTGTAAGTTATCTTCATACATGTGGCTTGAAAGAAGCTAATACTTCAAAAGAAGATGCATGCTGATAAAGGGAACTTACCTCAACATAATAAAGGCCGTATATGACAAACCCACAGCCAACATCATTCTCAATGGTGAAAAACTGAAAGCATTTCCACTAAGATCAGGAGCAAGACAAGGTTGCCCACTCTAACCAATACTATTCAACACTGTTTTGGAAGTTTTAGCCACAGCAATCAGAGAAGAAAAAGAGATAAAGGGAATCCAAATCGGAAAAGAAGTAAAGCTGTCACTGTTTGCAGACGACATGATACTATACATAGAGAATCCTAAAGACACTACCAGAAAACTACTAGTGATAATCAATGAATTTGGTAAAGTAGCAGGATACAAAATTAATGCACAGAAATCGCTTGCATTCCTATACACTAATGATGAAAAATCTGAAAGAGAAATTAAGGAAACACTCCCATTTACCATTGAAACAAAAAGAATAAAATACCTAGGAATAAACCTACCTAAGGAGACAAAAGACCTGTATGCTGAAAACTATAAAACACTGATGAAAGAAATTAAAGATGATACAAACAGATGGAGAGATATACCATGTTCTTGGATTGGAAGAATCAACATTGTGAAAATGACTCTACTACCCAAAGCAATCTACAGATTCAATGCAATCCCTATCAAACTACCAAGGGCATTTTTCACAGAACTAGAACAAAAAATTTCACAATTTGTATGGAAACACAAAAGACCCCGAATAGCCAAAGCAATCTTGAGAAAGAAAAACGGAGCTGGAGTAATCAGGCTCCCTGACTTCAGACTATACTACAAAGCTACAGTAATCAAGACAGTATGGTACTGGCACAAAAACAGAAATATAGATCAATGGAACAATGTCAAAAGCCCAGAGATAAACCCATGCATATATGGTCACCTTATTTTTAATAAAGGAGGCAAGAATATACAATGGAGAAAAGACAGCCTCTTCAATAAGTGGTGCTGGGAAAACTCAACAGCTACATGTAAAAGAATGAAATTAGAACACTCCCTAACACCATACACAAAAATAAACTCAAAATGGATTAAAGGCCAAAATGTAAGGCTAGACACTATAAAACTCTTAGAGGAAAACATAGGCAGAACAGTCTATGACGTAAATCACAGCAAGATCCCTTTTGACCCACCTCCTAGAGAAATGGAAAAAAAATAATAATAAACAAATGGGACCTAATGAAACTTCAAAGCTTTTGCACAGCAAAGGAAACCATAAACAAGATGAAAGACAACCCTCAGGATGGGAGAAAATATTTGCAAATGAAGCAACTGACAAAGGACTAATCTCCAAAATTTATAAGCAGCTCATGCAGCTCAATATTCAAAAAAAACAACCCAATCCAAAAATGGACAGAAGACCTAAATAGACATTTCTCCAAAGAAGATATACAGACTGCCATCAAACACATGAAAGAATGCTCAGCATCACTAATCATTAGAGAAATGCAAATCAAAACTACAATGAGGTATCACCTCACACCAGTCAGAATGGTCATCATCAAAAAATCTACAAGCAATAAATGCTGGAGAGGGTGTGGAGAAAACGAACCCTCTTGCACTGTTGGTGGGAATGTAAATTGATACAGTCACTATGGAGAACAGTATGGAGGCTCCTTAAAAAACTTAAAATAGAACTACCATATGACCCAGCAATCCCACTACTGGGCATATACCCTGAGAGAACCATAATTCAAAAAGAGTCATGTACCACAATGTTCATTGCAGCTCTATTTACAATAGCCAGGACATAGAAGCAACCTAAGTGTCCATCAACAGATGAATGGATAAAGAAGATGTGGCATATATATATACAATGGAACACTACTCAGCCATAAAAAGAAACGAAACTGAGTTATTTGTAGCGAGGTGGATGGACCTAGAGTCTGTCATACAGAGTGAAGTATGTCAGAAAGCGAAAATACTATATGCTAACACATATATATGGAATCTAAAAAAAAAAGAAAAAATATATGGTTATGAAGAACCTAGGGTCAGGTCAGGAATAATGATGCAGATGTAGAGAATGGACTTGAGGACACGGGGCGGGGGAAGGGTAAGCTGGGACGAGGTGAGAGAGTAACATTGACATATATACACTACCAAATGTAAAATAGATGGCTAGTGGGAAGCAGCCACATAGCACAGGGAGATCAACTCGGTACTTTGTGACCACCTAGAGGGGTGGGATAGGGAGGGTGGGAGGGAGACACAAGAAGGAAGAGATATGGGGATATATGTATATGTATAACTGATTCACTTTGTTATAAAGCAGAAACTAACACACCATTGTAAAGCAATTATACTCCAATAAAGAGGTTAAAAAAAAAAAAGAGCATGCTGAATACAGTTCTCTTTCACACTTATCTATGTTGATTGCTTAGCATTTACTTAAACACAAGGCTGTCTCCAAGGAAATTTAGAAAAGACTATTAAGTTATTAGTAGCTGGAGGAGGGGGGATGGTATTTCCCTCTCTTCCTTAGACATTACATTCTCTCTCTGCTTAGCTTATCTTAGAGTAAATCTTCTGATTCATATAGATAATGATGGAAAATACTTTACACTCATATCCTCAGACAATCTTTGAGGCATTAAGTAAGACCCAAATTCCAGTCAGAATTTGAGAACATATTTTTAGAACATCTTGTTTTTAAGATTTTCTCGGACATCATAAGTATGAGAACCACTAAGGAAGATTCCTTCATTCTTCCACTCATTCAATCTATGTTTATTAACTATTTTAATATGTTCCCACAGTGGTTAACTAGATCCCTCTTTTTTCATTCATTTCTTTTTGTTTTTTACGCTGATAAGTGGAGTTCAAGCACTACTTGGAAATGCATTTATAGGTGTTCAGTTCAACATATATTGAGCATCTACTATGAGCCAACTACCATACTGGATGAAGGAGATGCAGAAGGGGCAACACATGGTGCTTGCCCACAAGGATCTCCCAGTCCCAATGTGGAAGCAGACATAAGGTATTATTTCAATACAATGGAAATTCCACTATGTTGGAATACAGTTCCAAAATGAAATCCAGGGGCAGGGCACAGCAGAGACACAGAAAAGGGCCTGGAGTTGTGAAGCTTGTGGCCCATGTGAATACCAAATGACTAAAAGGAATATCTTCTTTTGCCAGAAACTTTCCAGGGCTCCACTTTTCCTGGGGTAAGTGTGTAGAGAGAGGAAGAAATGAAGAAATTATATCCAAGTCTATGTTTGGTAAGCAAAACTGGATCTATGAGAAATCCTGCTGATATAATGAAATTCCTCTTCTATCACTTATTCATTCACTTAGTGAGATCTTGTTGAATACTACCAAGCACCAGAAGTATAATAGTTGCATTTTGTATTAATAATGTATCTCATAATCTTGCCTCCAGCTCTAAATTGCTCTGATGTAACAGAATGTGATGAACTCAAGGTTTATTTTAGAAGTTGATGGCCTGGTAGCCATGGTTACATCCAGAGTACTGAGCTAAGCTGAGAGACTACCCAATGAAGTGACCAGCACTATATGTGAAATCAGGAGTCTTTCTGACAACCAGGAGTAGTCTCTGTGGGTATCCCCATCCTATCCCCTGCTCCTTAAATGCAACCCCACTTCTAGGAGGTGGGTAAAGGATATGTTTTTTTCCTTTAAAGATCTAATAAATGGGCTTAGTAGATTCAGTGTTTTAGAACATCTGGGATGGGAATTCAAAGTGTTATAATCTCAAGTCTATACACCTCAGATATGGCCCATCTGGAAGCTTTCTATCTGGAATGGGCAGAGTTTCATCATTGCTAATGATCATAGCACTCCGGATTCAGCTTCAACATCTTTCTCAACATAGCAGGCCAGGGAGCCATTACCAGTTGAATATAGTACACCAGATGAAATATTTTTGTCACTGCTGGTTTATACACATTAGTGAGGTGGCTCTATAAGCCATACATAAAAATTAGTTTCAACCTAAGTGCCCGTCATCGGATGAATGGATAAAGAAGATGTGGCACATATATACAATGGAATATTACTCAGCCATAAAAAGAAACGAAATTGAGCTATTTGTAATGAGGTGGATAGACCTAGAGTCTGTCATACAGAGTGAAGTAAGTCAGAAAGAAAAAGACAAATACTGTATGCTAACACATATATATGGAATTTAAGAAAAAAATGTCATGAAGAACCTAGGGGTAAAGCAGGAATAAAGACGCAGACCTCTTAGAGAACGGACTTGAGGTTATGGGGAGGGGGAAGGGTGAGCTGTGACAGGGCGAGAGAGAGTCATGGGCATATACACACTAACAAACGCAGTAAGGTAGATAGCTAGTGGGAAGCAGCCGCATGGCACAGGGATATTGGCTCGGTGCTTTGTGACAGCCTGGAGGGGTGGGATGGGGAGGGTGGGAGGGAGGGAGACGCAACAGGGAAGACATATGGGAACATATGTTTATGTATGACTGATTCACTTTGTTATAAAGCAGAAACTAACACACCATTGTAAAGCAATTATACCCCAATAAAGATGTTAAAAAAAAAAAAAAAAAAAGAATTGACAAAAAAAAAAAAATTAGTTTCAATTCATTCTATAGTCACAATGAGTAACACACACACACACAAGCAATACAATTAACTAGATTTTCAATGCTAAGTAGTGGTGGAGAGAAGACGGTTTTTTAAAAAATTAAAACCAAGGAAGTTTTTCCCAGAATGGTTGATTTCCACTTTCAATATTCTACTCAGCGGTTTCAGCAGGCTGATCTTTAGCTTACTTTCCCATTAGTAAATGAGTAATTTTCCAAGGCTCTAGAAGACAACAGCTATTGTAAAAATGGGTCTTTTCAAACTGTCCTGGTGCCACTGAGCTGAAACCAGACTTTTGAGTCTTTTTTGGCCACAGCAACTGCCTTCATCTTGGCCTTTCTGCTCTAACATGGAGCCAGAGCACTGAAATAAAATAACTCTAACAGGATATTTTTTTTCATTTAGTGCTTTGAAATGTATGAGTGATTTGGGAAGAAACAAATCTGAGCTGGAAACACTTTCCAAATATTTCTCTCCCTTCTATCTATCTGTCTATTTATCTACCTATCCCTGTGTATGTATACACATACATGCACATGTATACATACACACAGCTGAAAGAATAATATATATTAGAATACTTGGTAGTTCAAATACAACATACTTGGGTGAGTTTTCAGAAGGCTCATTATTAAATTTTAATAGAAAGCAAAGAACCATGGATATGAAAAGGCCCACCAGAGATTTTAAACTATTATCCTTTTATTATCACTTACTCATTTCCTCACTCATTCAGTAAATATTGAGTGTTCAGTGTGTGCAAAAATAATATTAAAGAATTTCTAAAAAATTCTAGACAAGAAGAATCAATGGTTGGTTCTAATAACTTGCTTTAATGCTTAACAATTGGTACTTTTAAAGAGGTTTTCATTATATGTAATTCAAAATTATTCTCTTAAATACAAATACATTTACTCGGCAGAGAAGAATCAGACAATATACTATTGATAAAACTCTTAGACATGCTTGAAAAACAGTTATGCGGAAATGACTATGAAGACAAACAATGATTTTGAAGTAAACATCACAGAACTAATAAAGCTAAATGTGCTTTCTCCTTCAAAACAGATCCTTTGGGGAATTAAAAAGTCATTTTAATATGTTGTCCACTGTTCAAAATGTTTTGGGGGCTGCCTTTTGGATCTAAGTCTAAAGAGGCTCTTTTGTGGGGTACAACCCAGTCCTTTGAGACTAGACTTGACCTTTTCAATTGCTCAGGAACAATATAGTTGGGTGGAAAGAGCACTGGGCATAGAAGTGTGGGTTGCTTCTTCTAGCTCAAGAGTTACTCTGGCTTTCACATTAACTAGATTTATGAAATCCAGCCAGTCACTTAACCTCTCTGGGAATCAATTTTCTCATTTATAAAATGAGATTGGTACTACCAAGCTTTTTTAATTCAAAGATTCTTTTTAAGGGTTTTTAAAAATTGCTAAGAGTTTCCATGTAGTAAAAGCTGTACTTTTGCTGTCAGCTGATTGAGAAAGTGCTTATTTTGCCTACTTTTGTTTGCCTCTGGAATGACTCAGAACCCCAGAGGCAGAGACCACCAGTTATGATATACAGGGTAAAGTAGCCTCTAAAATTTGTATTTCTGTGAATCTGTGTACTCATGGAGGATATTATTTAAAGCACGAATGGGGAGATTTTTCTTTTTGGCCATGATTCACACACATACAAAAGAGAGAACTGAAGAGGACACCAGATTAAATGCAATAATCAAGTGCTACTCACCACATTAGAAAATTAGTCACTACTACTTTTTTGATGCAAACAAACACAAGTGTATTATCCTTTGTCCCATCCACATTTATAGAGTGGTACCAATGACTATGTATTTGAATAGAGATACCCTTCTAAGTCAATATTTTAATAAGGAATCATCATGGGAAGTTAAATAATAAGCCAGAGATGGCTCACCCTATTTTTATAATACATAGAAATTTGCTGCTAATATATAGAACTACAATTGATTTGTACCTTGACCTTGTATTCTGTGACCTTGCTAAATTTATTAGTTTTGGTAGTCATTTTGTAGATTCCTTAGGATTTTCTTTGTAAACAATCATATCATACACACCTATCGACAGTTTTGCTTCTTCCTTTTCTATATTTATGCCTTTAATTTATTTTTCTTGTCTTAGCTATTATTAGAACCTCCAGTACAAAGTTTAATAGAAGTGGTAAGAGTAGACATCTCTGCAGTTCCCAATCTTAGGGAGAAAGCACTCAATATTTCATAATTAGGTATGATATTAGCTACTGGTTTTTTTATAGATGCCCCTTATCAGATTAAAAGAGTTCCTCCTAGGCTTCCCTGGTGGTGCAGTGGTTGAGAGTCCGCCTGCCGATGCAGGGGACACGGGTTCGTGCCCCGATCCGGGAGGATCCCACATGCCATGGAGCGGCTAGGCCCGTGAGCCATGGCCACTGAGCCTGCGCATCCGGAGCCTGTGCTCCGCAACGGGAGAGGCCACAACAGTGAGAGGCCCGCGTATCGCAAAAAAAAAAAAAAGAGTTCCTCCTGGGACTTCCCTGGTGGTCCAGTGGCTAGGACTCCATGCTCCCAATGCAGGGGGCCTGGGTTTGATCCCTGGTCAGGGAACTAGATCCCATGTGCCGCAACTAAGAGTTTGCATGGTGAAACTAAAGATCCCGCATGCCGCAACTAAAGATTCCGCGCGCTGCAACTAAGGCCCGGTGTGGCCACATAAATAAATAAATAAATATTAAATATATAAATAAGTTCCTCCCTTCTATTCCCAATTTGCTGAGTTTTTTACATAAACCAATGCTGAATGTTGTCAAATGCTTTTTCTGCCATTTTGGCCAAAAAACATACTCTATAAGATTTCAGGCTTTTAAAATGTATTAAGACTTGCGCTATGGCCAAGTATATAGGTTATCTTCATGAAGGTCCCTTGTGCATTTGAAAACAATGTCTACTGTGCAGTTGTTGGATATTGTATTCCAGTTATGTTTATTGTTCCTCAGATCTTCCAGGTCTTTACTGATGTTTTGTCTCGTTTTTATGTGAAATAACGAGAAAGGATTGTTAAAATTATCAAGTATGAGTGTGGATTTGTCTCTCACCTTATTTCTGTCAACTGTTTGATTCACATATTCTGAAACATTTTTATTAGGTATATACACATTATAATTTTCCTATCTTTCTGATGAATTGACCTTTCTATCACTATGAAGTGTTCCCTTTATTTCTGTTAAGAGTTTTTGTCTTAGAGTCTACTTTACCTAATACCAATAAAGTCATTCCAGCTTTCTTTTTTTAAAAATTTTATTTATTTTTATTTTTGGCTGAGTTGGGTCTTCGTTGCTGTGCGTGGGCTTTCTCTAGTTGCGGTGAGCGGGGGCTACTGTTCATTGCGGTGTATGGGCTTCTCATTGTCGTGGCTTCTCTTGTTGAGGAGCACAGGCTCTAGGCATGTGAGCTTCAGTAGTTGTGGCACGTGGGCTCAGTAGTTGTGGCTCGCGGGCTCTAGAGCTCAGGCTCAGTAGTTGTGGCGCACGGGCTTAGGTGCTCCGCAGCATGTGGGATCTTCCCAGGCTAGGGCTCGAACCCGTGTCCCTTGCATTGGCAGGCAGATTCTTAACCACTGCACCACCAGGGAAGCCCCAGCTTTCTTATATTTAGTATTTTCAGGGTATATCTTTTTCTGTCCTTTATTTTCAACCTGTCTGTGCCTTTATTTTACTTTTTTTATTTTTTTTGCGGTACGCGGGCCTCTCACTGTGTGGCCTCGCCCGTTGTGGAGCACAGGCTCCAGACGTGCAGGCTCAGCTGCCATGGCTCACGGGCCCAGACGCTCTGCAGCACGTGAGATCTTCCCAGACTGAGGCACAAACCCGCGTCCCCTGCATCAGCAGGCAGACTCTCAACCACTGCGCCACCAGGGAAGCCCCTGTGCCTTTATTTTTAGAAAGCAACTATTATAAAACTAAAGTATGTTTGTTTCTACCCAAATAATGAAAATCCCAGTTGAATCTTTCTGTAAAGGTAGGAGTCCTTTTGTAATGTAAACAATGACCCTGTTTATTCTTCATAGAAATTCAGCATCTCTGACCTTATTTTCTCATAACACAGGGCACACTTGTGCACATATTTACTCTACACAGAATGTGATGTGCTTAGAGTCAGTGAGGCTAAATTGGTAGGATCTGAGAAGAGTACTGTGGGCTTCCAAAATATATGACAGCCAGTTTAATTTGAATTTATATTTTTGGTAATTACTGAGGAGACTCAAATTATAACTGCATCTGCATTTTCTCAAGGAACTGGCCTTTTCTATTAAAGACATTAAGGGAATTGGGCCTGGAAAATAAGGAAATACAGGAGTTTCTGTTTGAATGAATCACTGTGCAAAAAATACAAAATGTTAACATTGGGAAAGCCTTTTATCACTCATCCTTATCAAGCATTCTGGGCAAATAAAACCAATGGGTGCTGGCATAAAAAATGAAGATATAGTTACAGAACAACGACTATATGCAGTAGCTCATTACAGGGCTGTGAGGATGACAAAACGTAGATGCAAGACTCTCTGCCTTAATGAATTTGTAATTGTGCAGTATCTTTTCCCTTTGCCTCTCTTGCTCCACTCTCCACCGTTCTCTCACCAACTCTGGGCCCTGGCTGGCTGACTTTCTGGAATGAGTCAACGGGTTCTGTCGCTCTGTGGTTTTCAGTTGGTTTGGGGCTGTGGTCAACATCAGGAGGAGATCAGAGGAAGGGAGGAGATGAAAGTCTGTTCCCTTGGTTCTGTTCCTCTGGGTTTATCGTAAGCTGGCTACCTCTCTCTACTGAAGGTCAAGGCTTCGGTAAGGAAGCCTTCTTCATATATCTGCCTTTTCTCTGAGTTCAAGGAACTTCTTCCCCTTACTGCACTGTGAGCCTGGGGATGGTAACCGATCCCACTTTTACCAGCCTTGTGATATTGAACTATCCTTTGTAGTTTCCTTGTGTCCTATACATACCCTTTCAATAATTTTTAATAAAACTTTTCTGTTTAGCCTGTTTGCATGTTCTATATCTTTCCTGTTGGAACCTGACTGACACAGAAATCTAAAGAACGAATAGTTATCAATTTAAGGTACTATATGATAAGTGCTATACAAATATTACAGACAGTAAAATATTTTGCTCAACGAGCTGACAGTAGAGAGAAATCTCCAAGACTTGGGATCCTAAGGGAAGGTGTCCGGGGGAGGGTGAGATTTGACAAACAGCAAAAAATGACTATCAAGGAGGGACAAATAATGAGACAGCAAGGGCAAAAAGTGTTCAAGAGATGGTAAGACAAGCCAAGTCCATCTCAGATCAGATTGCACGGGGCAGTGATTTCACAGAGACCCAAGAACCCTATGACACTAATACTGAGAACACAGCTTATGTGAAATTCTTCCCATTCTAAGGAATTTCTCTCCC
Source organism: Orcinus orca (assembly GCF_937001465.1). Taxonomy (NCBI): domain Eukaryota; kingdom Metazoa; phylum Chordata; class Mammalia; order Artiodactyla; family Delphinidae; genus Orcinus; species Orcinus orca. The sequence goes on from NC_064559.1 coordinate 145,361,570, forward strand.
ACTCAAGAAAGCAAGTGTGAAGACTAGTGAAGATGACATTATTGGGATAACTGTGGGCTTATGCTCTAATTTCAGAACTTCACTATTATTAGCAACAGCAGGCTTGCTTCATAACTATGGCAACATGCTATGGCTGAGAACCTTTGCTATGTGCTGTTAAACACTAAATCAATTTGCACTTTAGTGTGCTTAAGAATCAGCTTTGCTAAAGATTTTTAACTTGTTAACTTGCAGATTCTTGGGTTCCACTCACGAAAAATTCTAATCCAGTAATTCTGTGAAGGGACTTGAACAATGCACATTTTTTGGCAAGGCACGTACCTGATTCTGAAACAAACCATACAGGGAGAAACATGTTCGTGGATAGTAATTGGCATTAAAGCCTTTCGACCAGAAGAATGAATTAATGACAATGGTCTTTTAGAAAGATTAATCTGGTCACAGGACACAAGACAGACTGGATGTGGAGAGAATAAGGACCAGAAAGGTGGAAAAGTGAAGACAATAGATGGAAGTGAGCACGTAGCACGAAAAGACTAGGAAGAAAGGAAATGAAGGGAAGGGACAGATGTGAGCAAGGTGAAGAATGAGTAGGTATTTATTTACTGAGTGTCATGGTGTGGTGGTTTAAAACATGCTGACAAGATTTTGGGTTTTTTTTGACACTCTCCTAATTAAAAAAAACTGGATTCTAAGTTCCTGCTCCTTGAATATGGGAGAATTAGTGACTAATTTCTAACAAACAGAAAGTGATCGATGTGATGGATGACATTTGAAGCTAGGGTAGAAAAAGTGATAGGGCTTCCTCTGGCTCTCTTGGGTGACATGCCTTTGGAGCCCTGAGCTACTGTGAAGTCCAGTCACCCTGAGACCTCCATGTGATGGGATAGGAAAAGATGCTTAAGGAACTCCAGCTGTTCCAGACCCCAGCTATTTGAGTCTTCCTCCCAAATCAAGCACCAGACACGTTAGTAAAGAAGCCTAACTCCAACTACCATTTAAATATGATGTCCTGAGAGATCGTGATATATATATATGTATAGCTGATTCACTTTGTTATACAGCAGAAACTAACACACCATTGTAAAGCAATTATATTCCAATAAAGATGTTAAAAAAAAAAAGCTTCAAGTCATTAATTCCAGGGGGAAAACATCCACATTTTCTTTACTATTTTGCATGAGCATGCTAATGCTTAGAAAAAATTTTGTTAATTAAAATTAAATCACTCCCCTTTAGAAGCAAATCAAATTTGTCTCCCTTAGGAATAGGAAATCAAATTATGAATCTGTCAAGTCAATTCACTACAAAAGCAGGATGACAGCCCTCTGAGCATTTTTCATTTTATCTCCAAGCATTTTTTAAAACTATATTTATCTAGTTGAGAATTTCTCATATATCCAATCTCACTCACTCAAACTCAGAACTTAACTCTATTCTCAGACGTAGCCATGTTTCTTAAGTCCTCATCAATGGACTGTGAGAAGTGATGTGTGCTGCCTTGGGGTCTGGGATTTAAGCAGTTGAGCACGTACCTTCTCCACTCTTCTCCCTCTTCCAACCACCTGGAAGTAACCATGGCAGCGACCTAGCTTTCACCACGCAGATGTCAACCATGTCCCAGGGAAGTGGTTATCAAAGTGTGCTCTCGAGACCCCTGGGGATTGCTGAGACCCTTTCAGGGAGGAAACAGATCAAAACTATTTTCATACTAACACTGAGAAACTGTGTGCCTTTTCACTCTCATTCTCTCACAGATGTACAGGAGTTTTCCAGGGGCTACATGAAGTGTGATATCATAGCAGCTGGACTGCAAAAGCAGACATAAGAACCCAGCTCTCTCATATTAAGCTAGAACTTAAAGGGATTTGTAAAAATGTAAAGCAATGTTTCTCATATCTTTTTTTTTTTTTTTTTTTTTTTTTGTGGTACGCGGGCCTCTCACTGTTGTGGCCTCTCCCGCTGCGGAGCACAGGCTCCGGATGCGCAGGCTCAGCGGCCATGGCTCACGGGCCTAGCCGCTCCGCGGCATGTGGGATCCTCCCAGACCAGGGCACGAACCCGCATCCCCTGCATCGGCAGGTGGACTCTCAACCACTGCGCCACCAGGGAAGCCCTCTCATATCATTTTATTTTTTTTTTTAGTTTTGGAAAACATGACTGCTTTTCATAAAAATGTGTTATCTTTGTTAGCCTGTATGGATTTATTGTAATTTTTAATGACAATATTTAAAGATTTCAGTTTTAATTTCTCATATGCTAAATATCAACAGATATAGTCCATGTACATGAAAGCTTTTTGAATTCTTTAATAATTTTTAGAAGTGTTAAAGAGTCTTATGACCTAAAAAAACTGAGAACCATTGCCCTAGGGGCTGGAAGAACGATAACTTGGAAAAACCTGCATCTGTGAACGAATGTGAGGACTGAAGCTATGAATGAATGAGGGCCCTCATTCACGGAGAGGCTGTCACATACAAGAGAAACAAGTTACTGTGTTACTCCACTGTACCACTGTCTTTTTTTTTTTTTTTTTTTTACCACTGTCTTTTTATTATAGCATCTTGGCTTCACTCTAAAAAATACAGACCATAGTCATATGAGTAGGACACTACTACATCAAAACTAAATTATATGGTATTGGTTTTCTTGGGCAATAAAGGTACAGATATTTTAGATTGGAAGTTGGTGACCCTTGTTATACCATTGCAAAACGATTGGTATAACTATTGTGATAACTTGGAAGGCAGATCATGTTCTTATGGAGCCCATAGTTAGAGATGAAATGGCTAGAAAGAGCTAGAATGTTAGTATGTGTTGATGTTCTCTGTTGTGTTTGGCAACATATAACAAGAAAAAGATAAGCCCAAGAAAGAACTGACCAATTTGCAAGCAGATAAAGAAAAATGAAAGTATCTGGTAACTTAAGACCTTATAAGATTGAAAAAGCCAACTGCTTCTATACCTCTAGACAGCAGAATATATGGCTAGTGCTGTTCAAAGGACTCCCAATAACTACCCAACTCCTTCCAAAAGTAGGGACCCAGCCCTAAGGCAAAACCCAGACTAAGAATGTTGCCTTCCTACCCAAGCCTGTTGTTTTATATGGCCTCAAAGTAACTGCCATCAAGATGAGAAAACAAAGCAGCTTAATATCTATTGATATGTCCAGAAAAGGACTTTGAATGTAGTTACAGGTACATGGAACTACCTGCAAGCAAAAAGAGCAGAAGCCTACCAAATTTTTGAGAAAATGCAAAGCAACTATAAGCCTAGCCAGAAAAAGCTTGTGTATTTTTCACACTTAAAATACCTCCCCTAAGGAAGGCGTAGTCTCCAACTCATCACTTTGATGTGACCTGTGACCATGCAGAATAATAGACAATAAGAACTTCTCAGAGGGCCACGGGACTCAGAAGAGAACAGGCAAAGAGTTACTCCTTGAGAGAGAAAATGGAGTTGCCAATGGGCTAAGCCAGGAAATCACTCCACTTTCAGGGCAGAGACCCTTGGCAATCCCTGCCTCACAGCATTTATTTGCTGCAGTTCAGGGACTACCATTTATATTGCCCAAATTCCCTTTTCTGAATAGGAGCCTCTATTTCCCTTCTTCTGGTATTACTCCTCCATTGCTTATTGTTGGCAGGGAGGTTAGATAACTTAATGTTTATAGGTGTCTGTGATGAGGAATCAAATCTGGACCGAATGGAGAGAACTGAATATCAATAAAGATTCTCGACTTTTGAACTAGATGATGGGGTTCTGGTCTGTGTTCTTTAGGGAGAGAGTGAGTACATTCTGTATGGGAAGAAGGGAGCATGGAGACATTTGGATGGTCAGAGGGGCAAACTTGCATAGAAGCTGCTAGTCAGTTCTCCCATCCTTCCACAGTAATAGAACTGGACTAAGTTTCCCAGCCTGCCTTGCAATTACAACACATCTAAATTCTCAACAACGTCATGTGAGCAGAAGTGATGGATGCCACTTCCAGATCTGGGACTTCAGACCTTCGTGTTCTCTTCCCCTTATGTGCCAGTTGGAACCCATATGTGATGGCAACCCTGCTTCGATCAGACAGATGATGACATGGCCTAGGAGGTGGCAGAACAACAACTTGGAAAAAACCTAAATGATCTCAAGGAGAAAAGCTGCCCAGTCAGTCTGGACTGTTCATGTTGACATTTTTCCCTATGAGAAAAAAAAAAAAATACACTTCTTTGTGCACTTAAGCGTTAGGTCTTTTTGTTACGATGGTCTTACCATCACTAGTGTATATGGCTGATGTCAGAAATCCATCTCTTCTTATGCTCTGGACCTGTGAGGAAGTCTTGGGGAAAAATTTCTGCCTGTGTGTTTATACATGTCCACATGTTCAGTTAAAAAAAAAAGCTGGTTAAAGAAAAACTTTGAGGAGTGTGGTATAATAAAATATATATATTTAGTGTTTGTCCCTGATTCCTGACACAGAGCTTCTAAAACACTTGGAATTTCCTGAGTGATAGGAATGTCTTTTGTTGTTTGTAATTAGCACCTTCTGACTATACTTGAGTCTAAGCTAATGAGGTGATTCAGGGCAGGGCCACTGGATAGCCTCAGGATGGAGTTGGTTTGCTGGAAAGACCAAGCATGAGACAAGAAGGTGAGAACTTTCAGCCCCATTCCCCCGCCTCCACGGAGGGGAAGGGGATTTGAAGACTGGGATATAAAAACTCTTCAGCAATGAAGTTTGGGGAGCTTTTGTGTTTGTGAACACACTGACGTGCTGGGAGGGAGGTGCACCCAGAGACGACATGCAAGGTCCCTGCCGTCGTCAACCCCATACCTTGCCCTACACATCTCTTCTATTTGGCTGTTCCTGAGTTGTATTCTTTTTTTTTTTTCTGAGTTGTATTCTTTATAATAAACTGGTAAATGTAAATAAAGCATTTTCCTGATTTCTGTGAGTTGGTCTAGTGAATTATCAAATCTGTGGGGGATGCCATGGAAAGCTCCAAATTTACAGCTGTTTGGAGAGAATACAGGTGCCCTTAGGGCTTTTGAATGATGTCTGAAGAGGGGGGGGGGGGCCGTCATGTAGGACTGAGCCTTAACCTGCAGCGTCTGTGCTAACTCCAGATATTTAGTGTCAGAGCTGAATTCAATTATTGGACATCTAGTTGGTGTCAGATGATTGGAGAATTGGTGTGGAAACTCCCCACACATTTGGTGTCAGAAATGGTACCCAAAAAAATGACATCACAGGAGCTTAAGCCTATATAGGGTGTGGAGTAATAGGGACTGACCCTAACACTTTGCTTTACATAAACCCTGCAGCTTTGCCTCTGCACTCTCCGAACTCCTGCAGCTCATCAAAGGCAGCACCAACTTCAGACACCACTGGACTGCCTGAGGGGGCAAGAACCTCTAGGCTGCTACAGTGGCAACCTAAGAAAATGTTACATTGGACTTTCCTAGCCTCAGAAGTGTGGCTCAGAACAGTAAATGCAAGTGACTGTACATTCTACAGAGAGATACCAGACCATCTCATGGAATCTGCTAGCAGGTGTCCCCAAACTGATACCGTGACCCTTCACCCATTGTGGTGAAGGCCCATCACTCATGACCAGGCTATAGAAGAGAAGGTGGAGACTGATCAGTTGTGAAGAGAGAGCTGCTGGAGAGTCATGCATTTTCTGCCCCTTCCTCACTACTTGCCCCATTGCAACATAAGGAAGAATTTCAGGATTCTGAGACAACACTTCAGGTTTCTGAGCCTGAACCAGGCCCAAGCTGAGGATAGCAGACATGTTAAACTGAATAAGAAACTGAAGTTTTGATTTATATTGGACTGGGCTTTTTTTTATTAAATTTTTTTCCGGCTTTACTGAGATATAATTGTGGACTGGGCTTTTTAATACCTAAAAATGAAACTATCTGTGACCAGGAAAACTCTAGGATCTGCCTGAGTTATTATCCAGGGGAGAAGCAAGAGACATAGCATGTTTGAAAAGCGATAGACAGAAAGAATCACTCAGCTTTTCTGCTTGTACTCGCCAAGTGCATTTCATTTGAAATGAAGTGTGGACCAGGTCTGGGTGTGAATTCCTGCCTGATTGGCTCTCATGCTTTCACTGTAGCCACGAATCACATGGAATGGCGGACATAGTACCCATTTTCAACAGCAATATCATTTGGCAACAATAGCAAAAACAAAAAATTGATTTTTCTAGTTTTTCTCTCTTCAAGGCCAGAGCAATTAGAACCAAGCCCGTAAGCTGAGTAAGATAGAGGTTCTGGACTTGCTGTGGGAGGGAGAGATCTGAGGAGGGGAGAAAGATATTGCAGCACAATAAGCATCCCCAAAACAGTTAATGTGAATATTCAAAGACAGTTTTCATGAAGCCATCTTTGGCCTTGAACTGCCTAACTCCACACTTCTTTTATATGAGACATAAACTGACAACTTATTTGACTTAGTTCTCCTTGATATAATATCGGTCATATATTAAAGGCTTCTCTAAATAAGAAAAACAAGTTTGTAGAAAAATAGGCAAAGGAAAGCAGGCATTCACACAGGGAAGAAATACAAATGGTGAATAAGTATCTGAAAATATACTTAACCTCAGTAATAACTCAAGAAATATAAATATAAAAAGTGAAATACTGTTTCTTACTTAACAGGTTGGCAAAAATTTTAAATATGAATTATATCTGGTTGGAAAGGGTCTGGAGAAATATACTGTTATTCAACATCGATGGGACTATAACTTGGAAAATTCTTTTTGGAGGACAGTTTGGAAATAGCTATGAAAATTAAAACTGCATTTGTATGTGAGCATGCACACATGTCCATGCCTGGGTGTGTAAAAGTGTAGTATATAGAAAAAGGCCTGGAAGGATATATAATAAGCTTAACACTATTTCTATGTCTCAGGAGAGGATGGGCAGTGGAATGGAAGAAGGCCATTAATGGACGTTCACTTTTTACACCAGGACTTAAAATTTGTTATTTTTTGTAATTAACATTTTTCAATGAAAAATTAGACACACTAGCTTTACAAAGATTAAACAGATATACAAAATATTTTAATTGATTTATTTCTCTTTCAAATAGATTATTGGGTATTGAGCAGGCATAGTCTACTCAAATTTGAGTAAACTTTGGCACACTGAACCCTGCCTCGTTATAGACAGGTGGTTTAGTGTTTCATACACTGGTGAAGAGAGCTTCCTTAGCTGTGAGTGTAGGGTGATATTTTACATCCCCAGGCAGTACTGAATAAGGCTTGTTTTAAGTGATTAAAGATTAAAAATACAATCTTAGGGAAAGTATTCTGAAGTAAAGGTTGGAGAGATGTGCATTTTTGTTAAAAAATAATGAATTCTATTATTGGTTTTTATCTTTTCTTTTTGGCAGAGACTGTGTTCAGTTTTTAAGCATGTGTGCCAACAAAATGACCTTCTGCCAACCCAAATGAATGTACTTGTTCATTTTCAGATTAGATATATATATATAGATATATATATATATAAAAATATATATATATATATTTAGATATATATATATTTAATCTCAAATATTTAAGCAAAAAAAAAAAAAAGGTCATTTAAAAGATAAGGAGACATTCTTACTTGGTCCTCAAAAGATAGAGCCTGGGCAACATCTCTGGGAAATCCATCGATAACAATGCCCAATTCCTCAGGCATTTGCATCAATTTTTGTTTTATCTCTGTAATTGTTGTTTCCTTTTTTAAGAAAAAAGATGAAAAACCACAGTTAAACTTATACTCACAAGTGGTATAAAAATCTTTGCAGAATAGAAGCAAATTATACAACAGTACCTGAGGGGCCAATTCTCCAGTGGTAATTATTTTGGCAATAAGACTCCATTTCCTATTGCTGCTGGCACTGTGGATCTTCTTCCTTAATAATTCTCCCACAGAAATGTATTGAAATCCATAACGTTCAGCGATTTTCAAACTCTGAGTACCCTTTCCACTTCCGGGACCACCTATCATTTAAAACAGGCAAAATTGGGACCTTCTGATACAGTAAGAAACACCCTTTTATACAACTATTATCTTCATCTTGAGATGCAGAGTCTAGATCAGTACCAGGGCAGAAACCATTCTACTTGTGGCATCTCAGTGCTACCTCTGAATGCAGAGAAGGTGTAGATTTAGCCGAGGAAAGGGTAGAATTGTCGTGATTGATTGTATTAGATGAAAGAGACATTTTTTCCCTTACCGATTTTAGTAAACTACTAGTTTTAAAAATTGAATAATGCAGTTGAAAGAAAGCGTTCCCGTTTTTCTGTGTAAACTCTAATACTTTTATCCTCTGTAATCAAAGAAAAATCTATGAGATACAAAAAACAATGACTGCAATGGCAGAAATGTGTTACATCCGAACAAAGAGTTAATGTGCAGTTTCGTGAAACATAAAAATTAGTTTTAACCAAAGGCACACCAATATTGACATGGCTTATTTAAATCTTTCTTTGAATTGTCTGTTCATCCATCTCCTTGCCTTATATCCTTTAAAATTCAAAAGAAGTTTTATTCAATAAATACGCAGAGTGAATGGAAGAGATCTTTAAGGTAGAACAATTTCGTAGAACTCATGATAGTTCTGATTTTGTGATACATTAGCATGAAATAATCAATAGTTTGCAACATAAATCAATACCAATAATCAGTAACTGCCATTTATTTTTTAAAAGCATAAGCACTAAAAAATTATAAAATGTATGTCTCAGATTTTATTTCCAAATCATATTACATTATTTTAGTAAATTTATATTTCTAGACAACCTAGACTAACTGGAATCTAACTGAGCAAATTTCAAAATAAAGCACATAACAATCATCCCAGTCTGATTTGTTATTTGTTGGCAATTATAAAAATAAAATATTTTAAAATACTTAATCATAAATTATTGACTGTAGAAAAAATATTTTAAAAAGTCAATGATAATAAGTAATGAATTGTTTTTGGTGCTATTCACTGAAACATAATTATAATTGGTTAAGCAATATTAAAAATAAAAATTCAATAGAAAAGTGAGTTGATGTTCTCTCTACTAATTCAATTTATCAAGTTTTTTGGGGGGTAGCAATCATTTTACATACCATTATTTAGTATATTTTAAGAAATTCTTGTTGCAAATAACATAAGCAAAAAAGAATGGTGTTTGCTTCGCTTTGTTCTGGATTTTGTAAGAAGAGTTCTGAGTGAGTGAACTTGGTTGGCTAGGGGTTATTTCCTCTTTAAAAATTTTAATGTGCAGAATTCTAAGATCAACTAGTATACTGAGACCCTTTCCTTAACCTCAATCCCAAATAATGATCCTAATAAAACTGGTTTTTGCCTTTTCATTGCCTTATTAAACTTATGATAGAAATTTGTTTACATTTTTGACATTGTCTTTCTAAGAAACTCTAAATCCAACCCTATTAGACTTACCACTATAAACTACTACTGTATTAAATTCATTACTTCACAAATGAAAAGTTTTGGTTCCAAGTAGCTGCTCTTGGCCTATTAAGCCATGGGTAAACCATGGACTGGCTTGAAGACAAATAATTATATGATCAATGCCATCGACAAATTCAAACTAATTTGATCCCTGAAGAATGAAAATTATCTTTCATATTTTCACACCTGATCTGACAAATCATCAACATAAGAGAACATATTGAATTTTTAAAACTTCAGACATGCTAAGAAAGTTACGGCACTTCAAGGAAAAACATTTTTTTGTCAATTAATGGAGGCATTAGCAGACAACAAAAAAATACGATTAGCACAATTGACAGAGAAGAGCATTAATTTATTGGATGAGTTTGATTACCAGAGCTTCCTAACAAACTAATCTTACTTTCTTCTCCCTGAAACCAGAGTAAGTTTAATTTTGCTATATTTATTTAATTCTACTACTTATAAATATTAGGATCCATCTAACTCTTAGATTTTATGATTATACTAACATAAGACAGATTCATTAATATCTGTGCCAAGAAGTTTACCTTCTTTAAAAAAAAAAAATCTGTATTGCCAGAAGGGAAATTTTGCTTATTTGGATGTGGATATCTGTACCTCCCCCACTCTTTTTCAGGTTGGAACTAATAAAAATTTGTAAGGTTCAGGTACAATTATTTTATAATTCCTCAAAAGTCATAAAATTGTCTCAATTTTCTCAGATAACCTCAGATTCACTTTTTCTGTTCTTCTCTTATCTCAGTCCTCTAAAAGTTATTTACACTCATTGGTTCTGTGTCATTCTTGTAATACATAAAATGTTACAACACACAGTGTAAGTCTAAAACCAAAATCACACCCTTGGGAAGCAAGTTGATTTTATTGAGTAAAAAAGAACTGTGAAGTGTAGGAGATTTAAGCATTTATATCTTCTCCACAGATCTTAGTTTACTGAAATAGTTTAATCATTTTCATATAAAATACACAATGCACAAAAAATTCACATATATGTGCTGTTTTATGCAAGAACAACTTGTTTTACACCTTTTTCATGGACAATCAAGCCTTCATTTGTTTATCCTGATAATAATCGCCAATATTGTACTAACAGCAAGAAAAACAAAAATGAAAGACTATCTCATTTTAAAAAGGTGAAATAATTTCCAATTATTCTCCACCTGTAGCTCTATTTTTTAATGAAGCATTTCCTTGTCTTCTAGGTAAGAACCCCAAAATTTTAAGCACACACACAAAAATTCCACCTTCAAGAATAGATAGAGATTTATGGCATAATAGTGGCTGCCATAAACCATGAGAATATTTTGACTTTTAGAAAGCTGATTTCTGTACTCTCGTCTTACAGTTATTTTTCTATAATATAACAATTCAGGGATAAACATATTTGCAATTTCATTTTCATTACACTTACAGATGTACAAACATCCCTCCTTCTAGACTGGTGAACTTAAATTCTTGTTCTAGTTTTGTGTGTTTATTTGCATGTTTTTTCCCCAGTTGCCATCATCGTTACATCTTCTGGGAGCAGTACTTCTTTGCTTGGGGGCTGTATACATTTGGCCCTCGGTTAACAGTTACTGGCTAGAATAGCTTTAACATCTTACGCTAGATTTTTGCTTTTGGTCATCTTTGTGAAAGCTGAGTCAAGTTGGAAAGTGAGACAATGACTACAAATGTTTCATGTTGACAGGGCTCTTCAAAATTTTATAGCTTTTGAGGAAGTTAGAATTTGCAAAAGTGGTCAAAAATGCATTCTGCAAAATTACTTAAGACATTTTCAATATCTAATCCTTGTGAAATGGCATCAGACTGATATTTTCATATTCAACATAAGATTCATAGTGGCAATTTAAAAAATTAACTATTATCCTTGTTATTTTCATTAATACTCAGATGTTACGTGCTGTGTAAAACACTATTCTATTAGATTTGCTTGTCTAATAACATCAAACTTAGATTTTATCATTGGTGCCAGTCTGTCATAAGGAAGATTCATTTACATGAATCTTTACCAACATATTATTATTGTTGTTTACTTTTTGCTCTGAAGTTAATAGTGAATAAAAATTCAATTTGTCGAATTAAAGGGAAAAAACACGTCATGTTTAGAAAACTTCTAATGGACTCAGCTATCTACGTTAAAAATTAAGCAAATAAAAACCATAAGATGGTAAATCTTCATTTATTACAGAGAATTTCTACGACATTGTAATGAGATTCTATAAAAGTGCAATAAGCATTAGATTATATAATTATAACAATATATGTTTTATTGAAAAGTATGCTAAAAATATTTCCATCTACTGTCTCTCAAGCTTTTGTTTCCATTGTTTGTCATTATCCAACTACTTGCAAATATGATGTATAGTTGACATAATTTTTGAAATGTAAATATATAAACAAAGTGAGCAACAGTATGAAAATTTTGCTTTCTGTCCTCGTACCTATGACAAGAATGATTTTTGGTCGAGGTCTAGTAGGATCAAAGACCTCATACTCCTCAATTAACTCCGCAGTCTCTGAGAGGTCTGTGTCACTTTCTATGGAGAATTGATGGATTGGAGGGAGCCGATCATACCGTCGATAAGGAAAGTTTGAATTTTCAGGCATTACTGCAAAAGAGTAAGATAACTTTGAAACGGAAAAAAAAGCACAATAAAACATTTTTTTGCACTTAACCAATTAGTTGAAGAAATTTAAAAATGAAATGAGTCTGATTTTTTTCAACTGGAAGAAGACTCCCGTCCCCTTAAGTCGTCAGCAAACTTTTCCTTAAAGGGCCAGATAATCAACATTGTGGGCTTTGAGGAACAGAGAGTCTCACACTCCACTTAGCCAGGAAAACAGTTGTAGACAATAAATAAACAAATGGGGACTTCCCTGGTGGCTCAGTGGTTAAGGATCCGCCTGCCAAGGCGTGGTACACGGGTTCAAGCCCTGGTCGGGAGGAACCCACATGCCGCAGAGCATCTAGGCCCATGTGCCACAACTACTGAGCCTGTGCTCTAGAGCCCACGAGCGACAGCTACTGAGACCGCGTGCCACAGCTACTGAAGCCCGTGCACCTAGAGCCCGTGCTCCACTGCAAGAGAAGCTGCCACAATGAGAAGCCTGAGCACCGCAACGAAGAATAGCCCCCGCTCACCCAACTGGAGAAAGCCCGCACGCAGCAACGAAGACCCAACATGGCCAAGAATTAAATCAATCAATCAATCAATAAACAAATAAACAAATGGATGTGCTTGTGTTCCAATTAAACTTTGTTTATAAAAAACAGGCAGTGAGGGGCTTCCCTGGTGGCGCAGTGGTTGAGAGTCCACCTGCCGATGCAGGGGACACGGGTTCGTGCCTCGGTCCGGGAAGATCCCACATGCCGCGGAGCGGCTGGGCCCGTGAGCCATGGCCGCTGAGCCTGCGTCTCCGGAGCCTGTGCTCCGCAACGCGAGAGGCCACAGCAGTGAGAGGCCCGCGTACCGCAAAACAGAATAAAACAAAACAAAACAGGCAGTGAGCCAGACTTGGCCATGGGTCATAGTTTGCCAACCTCTGCCCTCGAGGAACCTTCTTAAGTACTGCCTAGTCTTGCTTGGTAGTTGGTATACATCCTAGTCACCGAAAATGGTGCTCCTAGAGTTTTGTAGCACACACCTTCACAACTTTCATTACCATATGCAGCTGCCGATCGAGGCAATGCTTATGCACAACGTGTTTCATTTATCCATAAATATAGATACGCAATCACTATGATCCAGGTACTCTACTGTAGTCCAGTGGAATGGCTTGATGGCATAATGCACAAAAACTTAAGGTACTGTCACAAGACAGGTAAAGAGTAGCAAACAATTTCTGTATTTGGAACATCTTTCAACATCACTTAACTTTACATTCTCAATATTTATTATCTTTAATCTCCTTGATTTAAAAAGGTAACTATGAAGATTTAAATTTACATCTACAACAGCAATAAATCTTTGCTATTTATTGTCAGACATGTTAGTGTGTTGAGGATGGTTCAGTAGAAGAATACAGTAAGAGGTAGTCCTGTCCCCACAGAGCTTACAAACTAGAGCTCACATGCTTATATCTGAGAGCGGTATGCACACCAGGCAGGATAAGTGCTAAAATGAATATCTCTTATGGTAAACACCATAGGAGTTCAATTGATGGGTAGATCCATTTAGGCAGGAGTGCTAGAAAAAGACTGCAAAAGAGGCAGGACTTGAACTTCGAAAGACTAGAACAGGTGATGAAAAGTGGAAAGTATTTCTCAGTTGGTAGAAACGAAACACAAAGACTCAGAATCGGAAATACAAATGACATGTTCAAATAGATCAGAGGACAGAGCCGGCAAGCCCAAGTGAGGCAGATGCTCTCTACCAGCTATTGCTGTTTGATTCATGGATCTTTCCTTCCTCATTCATGTGCTGGTATTCAAGGAGGCAAAGAGAAGCCCTAACTACCCAAAAAGCACCTGCACAAAGGAGACAGAGGTCACCTGGCCTGCCATGAGTAATTTGGCTAAGCGGATTACTGGATTTTAGCATGGCATAATACTCACATTTCCTCTGGGGATCAGGTAGAACTTTCCATTCTCTGTTGATACAGTAAATGAGGTCATTGACTACTGACTCATGGAACTCACTTTAATTCCACGAAAAGAGTGAAGTAGTCTACAGATGACAGTGGATATTCTTTTTTTTTTTAATTTTATTTATTTTTGGCTGTGTTGGGTCTTCGTTGCTGTGTGCAGGCTTTCTCTAGTTGTGGCGAGCAGGGGTTACTCTTCACTGCAGTGTGCAGGCTTCTCACTGCGGTGGTTTCTCTTGTTGTGGAGCATGGGCTCTAGGCGCCCAGGCTTAGTAGTTGTGGCACGTGGGCTCAGTAGTTGTGGCACGTGGGCTCTAGAGCGCAGGCTCGGTAGTTGTGGTGCACGGGCTTAGCTGCTCCGCAGCATGTGGGATCTTCTTGGACCAGGGATTGAACCGGTGTTCCCTGCATTGGCAGGCGGATTCTTATCCACTGCGTCACCAGGGAAGTCCCGACAGTGGGTATTCTTTAGAAAATTCTGGGAAGAGCTATGTCAGGAAAGGCACTAACAATATTATCCAGTTCTGCCTTGAAATTGAACGGCTTCACCCAATGCAGGGCAAAACTCTAAGCATTATCATTGATTACCTTCTTCCCTCACTCTTCATATCTATTCCCATAGACTTCTCTCCAAAGCATATCCCAAATGCACACGTTTTTCTCCATCTCCACTACCACAACTCATCCCCAAGCCGCCATCATTTATCTGGACTACTGTAGACTCTACGAGTTGCTTGCTCCTACACCACAGTCCATTGCTTGAAATGTTCTTTCCTTGTTGATCCCATGGCTGACTGCTTCTTGTCATTCACACCTCAGCTTAAATGTCACCTCCTATAAGAGGACTTTACTGACCTTTTAATCTAGGGTAGCCAGCCAGTTAATTTCAAGGACATCATCCCTTACAATAATGCTCTGCACAGCACCTACCACTTCACCATTGTTTGTCCTCTCCCACTAGAATAAGTTCTATAACAGCAGGGACCTTTCCTATCTGGAACTTTGTATCCCTGGGAGCTAGAACTATGCTTGGCACAAAGTTAGTGTCCAATAAATACTTGCTGAACCAATAACAAAGAGAACAATCTTGCTGAAGTAGATGGTGCCCATGGAGAAAAGCCAGAAGATGGGTAGGTAGAGTGTGGCCACAATGTGGAAGGCCTTGATCACCAGGGTAAAGGGTTTAGCTTTAATCTGGTAGAAAGCCAGTGGAGGTTTCTGGGGGGTAGAGAAATGACATGATGAAATATGAAATATATTTTTTAGGAAAATTAACCTGGTGGTGATTAGAATGGATTTGAGTAGGGAGAAGCTAGGAGGTAGCTAGGGTAGCAGCTAGGAGGCTGTTGAAGTAGTTCACAGGTAAGAGGTGAGGGCTTAGACTAGAGGGGAAATAGGGGAAATGGAAATGAGTGGTTGGATATGAAGGATATGATTCGGATTCAGATATGAGAGATGACAGAAGATGACAGCTCAAAAACAATTGCCAGGTGTCAAGTCTAAAACAATAAGGAACATATTGCATTTCATCCAGTATCTTTCTGCCCTCTCTTTTATGCTCTAGAAATACTGGGCTTCTCTCCTTCCTGTCTTTATCCTGGCTTCTTCCTCTATGTCAGAAATCTCTGTTCTCTGTTTACTAGTATACTCTCATCTCCATCCTTCTCTAGTTGACATCTACTCACCTCTCCGTCTCTTAGTATTAGCATATCACTTCCTCCAGGAAGCCTACCCTGAACCCTGGCTTAGGTTGGATCCATCTGCCTGTTAATATGGTTAGTTCTATAGCATATGGTATTTTCTATAGCATCCATTGTGCTTCTAATTATATTTTTAACACCTGACTTCATCACTATAGGGCAGGTGCCATGTTTGTTCATGAGGGCAGGCGCCATGTTTGTTAGTTTTTGGTGGTTACATTCTCGGTCTTAAAAGAGTGTCTGACACATAGTAGTACTCAATAAGTGGAGGAGGGCTGGTTTTGAAGCAAATATGATATGTTTGGTTTTGGACATGTTGAGTAAAGCTGACAATGAGATATTCCAGAAGAAAAGCTCTATGGACAGTTGGAGCTATGGGACTAAAACTCTTATTTGTGAGTAATTATTTGTTCAATTGTATACAAACGGTAGAAAAAAATGGCTGCTCACCTCATATTTACGGTACAATGCTTTAAAGAACTGTCAGCTAATAATTTATCCTTGCTTTTATCATATTTTTACTTAGGAAAGTAATTTGCTTAAAAATTATTAAAATGTTCTATTTCACGGAATAATTTTTCATGATAATTATATATTAGCATGGTTATGTCAATATTTCAGCAAAAAAATGCATGAATCACTTTTTGTTCCTAGACATAATAATAGTGCTTACAGTTACAGGGAAGTTAGCAATTTTGTCAATTTTAATAAGCTATTCTGTAAATCATAGTTAAAAACCTACAAAGCACACACGTGCAAAGCATTTCATAAAATAATATTTTATTATTATAGGATTAATCAGTTTAGAAACCATTTTCTGTCTTTTAGCCTACATTCCAGATATTAAACAGTGTGATACAACATTCTTGTCACCATAATATGTGAAAGGTTTTATTTGATGATTAATTAAAAGATCTCTGAGTTGGAATTCTGGTAAAGTACTAGCAGATATGGAGATTCTAAAATTAACTAGTGATTTCAGTTCTAATGAAAGTTAAATCTACATTTTCCATTCCTATTTTAGCTTATCCTGCTAGATCAAGAGTTCCAAACTGGTCATCTGTGGGCCCAATGTAGCCTCATAGATGTGCTTTGTTCAGCTCGACATTTTTCCAAAATTTGTGCTTGACTCCCTTTAGACAATGATTGTTCACTCTAGGTCTGTTCTCTAGTTTGACCACAGTCTCCACCATTCTCTATTACATACTTGGCCTGCCTGGCTTCTACATATAATCAAGTCAAGTAACAGTATAAAACAGAAGCATTCAAATTTCATTTTGTTACAAAATGGCCACTTTATATAACCAGCTTTTCGACTAAGTGAATGTCACATCCTCTTAGACTTAAATTTAAGAACATAAAAATATCTTAGACTAAATCCAGTAATACCTAAGGTTTGTTAGTGCTTTAAGGTTTAAAAAGAAATTCCCCATATTTATGTCACTTGATTTAACAAGGGCCTAGGGCATGTATTTAACATTGAGCCAGATTCTAACATATGATGACACCCTGGGAAGGAAGTTAGCCCTTTTGGGAAGGCGTATGAACCCTTCAAGCTCACAAAAATATCATTTTATTCACTTAAGCAGTAATTTACCAAGTGGTGTGCTGCAGTGGTAACTGCTTAAAGCTTCTCTCTTGAGCACCCAAGCCCAAATCACCTAGTGGTGACCCTGGATTGACAGGGAAGGAGCCTTCTCCTCTCTGGAGATGTTTCTGAGACAACGTCATTTCTGCTTTTTCTCCCTGCTTGTGTTTCTTAAAAATTAACACACTCTGACTTTTCCCCACATCATGTTCAAATAAAATCTAAGTGGGTCATGACTAAGTAAGATAAAACAAATTAAGATTTATTTCCCCCTTGTATTTATTGCAAATAGAATTGTCTCCGCTTCAAATTCTGTCTGTATAACTGAAACTTTTCATGGTACAATTTTTGAGAATGGCTTAAATTTTGAAAACAGAATGATTTGGGCCACTGGGAAAGAATTAATTGGTTTCCTCTGATTGGAACTGATTTCATTTTGCACATACTATTGTACTTCTCAATTTTATCTGGAGCCCAAAAGGCTGCTTAGCTGATTTTGAACTAATTTTGATAAGCACATATTTCAGAAAGCTGGAATACCATGAATCTCCTCTAGTGAATTCCAGTTCTTAGTTCCAAACTATCCCTAAAACTGTTAAACAAGTTTATGCATCCCATTTCTTTTGTAGCACCCAAATGCCTAATCTCATGCATTGCATTCAGTAGCTGCTAAATAAATCCTTCTTGAGTTAACTGGTATAAACTTTACATGCATTTATGCAGATGCATTAATATGAACTCTGAATTTGGAAACACAGTAATAAGTTAAATCTCTTCTGAGTTAATCAAAAAATGTGGTAGTTATACAATAACTATCAATTCTGTCTGTCAACTACTCATTTATTTGGAAAAGTCTAATTTGCAATTTTAAGAAAAATTCAGTTTGCTAATGTAATTCATTTTACAAAATAACGAAGTCAGGACTTCCCTGGTGGCGCAGTGGTTAAGAATCCACCTGCCGATGCAGGGGACAAGGATTCGAGCCCTAGTCCGGGAAGATCCCACATGCCACAGAGCAACTAAGCCCGTGCGCCACAACTACTGAGTCCGCATGCCACAACTACTGAAGCCCCCGTGCCTAGAGCCCATGTTCCACAACAAGAGAAACCACAGCAATGAGAAGTCCGTGCACCGCAATGAAGACCCAACGTAGCCAAAAATAAATTAATTAATTAATTAAGAAGAATAAACAAAATTAATGAAGTCAGTAAAAAATTTCATTGAGCTTACAAAATTACATACAACGGTATGTAATTTTGTTTGTCTTATCATGGAGGTGATTAGAATTAGTAGCAGAGACAGAATAGTCACATTCCAGGGCCAAATATCCTTTTAGGTGCTGGGAAACCTACTAAATTAAATCATTGCCTACAGTTTGTATGATAGGTTTTAAAGAAAATTGCTCTAAGTATAAACTGTCTATTATTCTACAAATACATTACCATTTCTTAGAAAGGATCTCCGTGACTGCCCTCCATTGAGCGGAGGTAAGGTCTTCTTCTCCTGGCTTACAAATGAATCCCACTTCACCTTGTCACAGCCGCCTAGTTCCTTTACTTTCTGTAAACAACTTTCCAAGTACTCTACTGGGTCTTCAGGCTTAGAACACATCAGTCCATTCAAAAGGCTCTGAAATACAACACAATATGCCCACAGAAAATATGTTTTTAAACCACCTTTGTCAAAATAGTGTATATCCCGTCTTTAAATTCTGGGTTGTTTTGATTCTTTGCATTTAAAAAAAAATAAACAATTAGAGTTGAAATTATGCTCGATTGAATAATTAAAATACCCCCTTAAATTCTTGACCAATTAGTTTTCAGCTCAGCATTCTCTGTCTTTTAAACCATTAAGGCCAACTATACTGTTTAAAATAGAAGAACCTTATCAATATGAGATAAAGTGCAGTGTGTAAAAATGCCCCAGTCATGATTTATCTCATTCCTACCCATCCTTAAAGGCTCCAAGCCTCAGTTTCAGAGGATTTTTTAAGGATTAAAAAATGTAAATATTTTGTAAATATAATGTATTTTACATACATATAATGTATGTAAATATTTGTAAAGTACATATTAAGTGCCTGGAACATAGTAAATAATAAATGTTGGTGGTTGTAATCATCATCGTCATCATCATCATCATCAGGAAGTCTCCCCTGAGCCCTCAGGTTGGCTTGTGGACCCAACACCCTTCCTTGGTGTTCATGATACCCAGAAAAAACTATCTTACCTGTCATTCATACTAAAACCACCAGTTTATGTGTTGGTCTCCTCTTCTAACCTACAAACTCTTCAACAATACAGTGTGGGTCTTATTTATTTCACAATATCCAGCCTCTGACACTTTCCCTCGCACAAGGTAGGTACATACTGAACTGTTCTCTACTTAGAAAAAAAAATTTCACTCAAAACATAAAGACTGAGTTTAAATAAACACATTTGATATATAATAAATCACTACACTATCCATTGATATTACAGAGGAAAACCTGGTGTCTGATATTTCATAAGTATTAATTTCTAAAAATGCTATAAATTTGGAAATGCTGATTCCTGGGAACTGAACTGATGTGCAAAATATTTTCCTTTGGAGTATTTCATGGAAAAAGCATAGAGGATTATTACCACCATTATTAATGCACAAAACATACACCCTTTGAAAAGCTGACATCTTTCCTAAATACAGTATTTTATTTTCAAATTATTCTTGTGCAATTTGCTCTAAATGGTAGGCAGTTCCTACCAGGTACATTTGTTCTCTGAAATCCTAAATAACGTAGGTTAGAATGTTCAATCAGAGGAGTTCAACTGCAGAGGGAGCAGAAAAAACTAACCTGGGCATCCACAACCAGTTTGTATGTCAGGGTCTGTGCTACACACACACACATTGCGTTTAACTCCTCGGATTCCTCCTACCTCAATGTAGCTAACTCTGTGGCAGGGCTTACTCTGTTTCTTTGCATGCTTTAGCTTACCCAATGCACTTTCAGCCCTATGTGGCACTATTATCACCATTTATAGACTAGGAAATCCTGGCTCAGAGATGTTAGTGAGTTGATCTAGGTTACTCAGCTAGAAACTCGTAGGCCTAGGATTCCAAGTCAATGGTTTTGATTCCAAAACCCATATATTCCTCTCTCTACATCTTGCAAAACTATGATATGGGATTTAAAAAGTGCCAGATTTTCTGTGCCCCATACATAATCCAACTGCAATTCGAGTCACTCAAGATTAGGTTTTTAGTTTTTTGATCCCTATTATTGCCTAAAATGAGTGAACGCACTCAATAAAGATTTTTTTTTTTTACTGGAAAATATGGTTCCAGCCTCCCTAAACATATCTGACTCCACAAAGGGTACTGATTTTAGAAGGAGGAATGAGGTCCACTCCTTCATAGATAATTTAAATCCATTCTTCTAACAGTCAGCCAGAATCGGGGATCCAAAACAACCAGCAAACATTTTTTACTCGGTCTACTTGAGTCAACCCTTTGAGAAGCTGAACAATCTAATTTGACTTGCCCCAGTATTCAAATTAATTGCCAAATCTTTGCTCTAAGGTACAGCGATACAAGATCAATATATACACCATAAGGTTAACTAGAGTTAAGAACTCATCTAAAAATGGAAACACATTTCAAACTTGAACCTACCAGAGATATCCCATTTAGCCCATATGATGTTTCAAGTCAGAAAGAAATCTGAAAAGGTCAGTTAGATACAGCTAGTTGCTTGACAATATGTAGATTCAATAATCAATCACTTGGTCTACAATGGTGTCTAGTATCCACAACTGTGCCCAATGTTTTGGGCTTGATAGATATCTAACTGCTAAACTTTGTATGCCTAGAAACTTTGTATACCTACATTGTGGTTTTGAGGGAGAAAATCTCCCTCAAACTTAAAGTGTTTGGTTTAAGTTTGGAAACTTAAAGCGTTTGGTTTAAGTTTGGAAACTTAAAGCATTTGGTTTTGCTGTCTACACTCATCACATGGAGAACTGCCAAGTTTTAGTTCTCTCTTGTGCTGTGCACAGCACAGATTCTTCTTACTGGAAGGATGGAGCTTTTGGAGGTCACCAGCAGTCTCCTTCCAGCTTCCCATTGCCTTGGATTGCATTTAAGTACACTGTATATCTGTATTTCACCTAAGCAAGTTTACTTCCCTTTCTGGGTGTGCACTATTTTAAAACATCACATTCATATGCAGAAAAGCCAAGGAAAAGCATAGCACCTGAACAAAAATGCCTGCCATCACTTATTTGCACAGTGTAGATTTTCATACACAAGCTATCAAAATCCTCTGTGGTTACCAAGGCGGAAAAACAGTATTCACATTTATATAGAAAAAAAGGTGTACTATTAAGAAGCACTTTGCAATCAGGTGGCCCTGCTGCAGATGTTTCTAATTACTCTTTTAGGGATGACATTGATCTCAGTAGCAGTATTTATGACAAAACCCTTCAAGCTCTTCATCTCCATATTTAGTTTTTGAAAATTAAAAAAAAGAAAAGAAAAACTCTTAACGAGAATCCTGCATACCCCCAAGACCTGTCCTTATGCAACACCTCCTGATTATTTTCAAATACTAGTAACACACTTGCTAGATTGGGGTTTCACATACTAGGCGTGTGCTCAGTGGGTGATTTACCTGGAAATCTTGTCTTCAGATGGACCTGAAACCGGTGGCTTATGGAGGTGAGAGGAAAATGGAGATCTGTAATTATGGCGGCCCATTTAAAGATAATTTGGGAAAACAGAGACAAGATTATTTTCCCAAGTAGTGTTATAAAATTCCTTTTAGCAGAACAAACCCCCCAAATAGGAGAACGAGCAACGCATAACTTTTAGTTTACTGTATCAGTCCACAGTCTATCACCTTTCAGAAATGGGGGAACAGGTTTCAGAGGTCGCTCTATGAAGCTTGGCTCGCTTCCATTTTTTTTTTTTTTTCCCTTAACCTAAGTAAAAACACATAGGATTCAGGAATGTTCTAAAATTCAAATACGGAGAGATCCGCGACGTAGCCTATGGTTTAGAACTAACCAAGGTTCTAGTTCATCCATCAAGCCTCCTCTCCCACATTCCCAAAGTGTTCCCCATTTCCCGGGTCTCTGGTGCAGATGATGCTGTGATGCGGTCGGAAGACAGAGCAACAGGAGTCACGCCCGCCTCGCCACTCCCTCTCCGATTCGCCTTCTCTACATGGGTTGATGAGGACAGGCGAAAGCTATGGGCTGGGGAGGTGAGAAAGGAGAACCATCCCTTCCAAGGTGACGGGAAAACGTGCTCAGGAGTTCATTCACCGAAAGCGCAGAGCAGCGCTGGGTGAGAGCCACCCGGGAGGTAGCGCTGCACTTGATGGGTTTGGATTTGTTTTTTGCATCTTCATCCCTCTCTCCCAAGCTGTCCCTGTGGTGGGCTGCGTTCGTCCTCACTTCCCCGTCAACGCGGGGGTCCCAACCCTCGGCGCGCGAAGGGACTAAGGCTCTCGATTCCCAGTTCCGAGTCCTTGCTGGCTGCTGGGCGCCAGCGTACCCACCTGGCCTGATCCTCACCCCGGGAGAGCGCGGCCGGCCGCTGCCAGCAGCCCATCCTGGGGGTCCACATGGGAGGGATGCGCTGGGGGCAGCCTGCTTCCAGAACCCTGTTCGAAGACTGAAACTTGATTTTCGAGATGGAGGCTTCTGAGTCCAGCCTTCCGACAAGGACCCCGCAACCCGCCAGACAGGCAGCTACCCCTGGGCAAGCAGGCGAGCAAGCTTCCGCAAGCGTCTTCACTTCCGTGCCCCGCGTCGGCAAGGTGGGACGGCGAACGGCCTCTCACCCCGAGCCCCGGGGAGGCCCTCCCCGACCCTCCCGTCCTCTCTGCCAGACCTAGCCCCCTACCTCGAAAAGCTGCGGGATTTCCCTCCGGGCCAGATACTCCTTGGCTTCGTTGGTGTTCATGGCTGTTCCGCGCGCGCCCTGGGGCGCAGGCGGGAGGCTCCCGGGCTGCGGCGATCAGGGCTGGGGCTGGCGGTGTCCGCACCGAACACCGCGCAGCCCTCGCTCTCACGCGGAAATACGCGCTCGGCTCTGCCTACCCAGGCCGGGCCCCCCTCCGCCTCTCCGTGGCGACTGTGGTCTCAGAGCTCCCACCGCCCCCTCCTCGGTGCTGGTCCCCACGCCGGAGCTGCGGGCTCGGAGCCGCGGCTTCCCGGGCTCTAGGCTGCGCGGCCGCCAGCGGA
Organism: Orcinus orca; assembly: GCF_937001465.1. Classification (NCBI taxonomy): domain Eukaryota; kingdom Metazoa; phylum Chordata; class Mammalia; order Artiodactyla; family Delphinidae; genus Orcinus; species Orcinus orca. The sequence continues at coordinate 145,385,150 of NC_064559.1, forward strand.
GGGGCGGAGGGGGCGGAGGGAGCGGAGGGAGCGGAGGAAGGAGAACAGCGCGGCGGACGCCAGGCAGCAGCCCGCCCGACGCCAGGCAGCAGCCCGCCCGCCTGCTTGTCCCGCTCGGCGCGCCGCGCTCTGAGCCTCCCGTATGCGGGCGGCGACGGCGGCGGCCAGTCACGCTGCTCGAGCGGAGCATGGCGCGGGGGTGGGGAAGGGTGCGCGCAGGGGGCTCGCAGTCACGCCCCCCGTGTCACACCACCGCCTGGCGCGCTTCCCTGCGCGCGCCGACCCCGGAACGCAGCAACCTGGGACCAGGTGGCCAAAGGAACAGAGTCGGGGTCTGTAGCAATGTGCGACCCTTTCACCTCTCCCGACCCCCCCCACCCGACCCCGACCCCCCTCGCCACACGAGTTACTCGTGCATGCCCGAGGAGCTCCCAGGAAGAAACCTAATTGTCACAGAATTTATCATTTATTCCTAAGGTTACCGGTCTTTCGTAACAGGGAGCTGGGAGTAAGGAGAAAAGGGGATTGAGGGTGTTGACTCCATCCCCTTAAGATAATTTTTAGATCTTGAGTATTTCTATCCTTCAGGAACGTTTTGCTAGCTGGTCTCGAATTTTTTTCCCTGTTAGTGTCACAAATCCTTACAGATTTCAGAATAAGGCCTTACAGTGAGGTTGGAATCTTCCCTAACAGAAGGATTAGTAAGTAATCAACTAGTTAATTATGTCTGTAGAGAGGAATGGGAAGGTGGAGGCGAGAAGTGGGTGGTGGTTGAGAGCCGGAGACGGCTTAAACTGGAAACATGCTTGGTAGGTGACTGGGCGCCACCGTTAATCCGATCGGAGGAGTGTGCTGTTGGTGGACCATGGGCCGTTGGAGCACCCTGGGGTGGGTATGGGTTGATGTGATAAAGCAGCGTTACGGGTCAAGTATCTTCCCATTTCCCCCATTATGATGTCTTTTCATTGCCTGCTTGAAAATGGTCCATGCCACCCTGGGAACATGACCTCTAATTCCATACAAGACCCAACACGTGGGAGGGCATGTCAGAGAGAGGAGGCTCTTGCCATCGGGGATCAGGCCAGGGAGAGAGGCAACACCGCCACTGCTTCCAGGAACCAGTGTCTGGATGTCCATTTCAAGTTCATCTTTTGCAGATCTTTTCTTGGTTTTATTTCTTGTCACAGTATAGACTGCTACTCCTGCCTTCACTAGAGCTGCAGTTTTGTTTTATCCAGGGAGGGAACTCAATAATTAATTGAGTTTTGTAAAGTAAATGAAGTTTTCTGAACATTTGTGAAACCATGTGTCATATGGTAGCCTTAAATGAGGCAGGTGTTCTATAGAAATTGGTTTCTGCCCTCAGAATATGCCATATCATTTATAGTTCCAGCTTCTGACGTTCTTTACCTTGTTTAAGAGCAGGTTTTGACAGTGGTGAAGCATTGTCTGTTCCCTGTGCAACAATGCTTGATAACTACCAGGATCCATGGCCTGAAAGCTTACTTTACAAGCAGGCACAGCTGAGGCAAAGCACCTAGGACTGAAGAGGCCACTTTCTGCTGGACCTTTCAAGGTCACCCTTTACAGACAAGAATCTGGCAGAGTACAGCTCACATCTTCTCTCCTAGGGAGGAATGAATCCTGAATGGGTATATGATTCTAAGTGCACTTTAGTGTAGTCAGGCAAGGATAACAACTTGCTTGTATAAAGAGCGTGGATAATGAAGACTGCATTGCACTAAATATTCTAAGTAGCCTGAAAAAACATAGTAGCTGGAGATGTGGCAGATTTTCAGGTAGCCTCATACACTGACAATCAGTGCTCTTTGGTGTGTTCCAGATGTACGAAAGAAGCAAGTATTCACAATTACTTTTGCAAAGGGAGTTGTAGCCTGTTATGGAAGGGCTATATGGGGAAAGTGTAATGCTTAAAAGCCAGGCTGATTGTTTGGAAGAGAGGCAATAGAAAGGACAAGGAACAACAAATACATTCTTGCCATGGGAAAGCTGGCTCATCTCTCCCTGATATGAAATTCTAAGGGTGGGTAAATAAAGGGTTTCTTTGTTTACTTGGGGATACGTCGTTGCAAGGAATCAAGATGCTTACTGCATACCTAGCGTCTCCAGGCAGAATCTCTTCTGCTCCCATATTGGGAGAGTGTGCTGCGTTATACAGCAGTGAATAAGACATACATAATTCCTCTGTCAAGCAATATACATTCTCCTGGAGAGTGCATGTAAGAAGTCCAGATGGACCATAAGCAAATAAAAATGCAGAAACAACATAAGATAGTGATAAATGAAGAGCAGATAAATAATTAACCCCTCTCCCACCAAAGACATAAGTGAGAACATATCAGATAGTGATAAATGTAATGATGAAAATCAAACATGCTTAACTGTTGATTTGCTGCAAAAGGGTGGAGTCCAGATTCTTTGCTGGAAGTAGCAGAGCAAGTGGGAATGGTGATAACCTTTGAGGGGATAGCTAGAACTTTCCAAAGTTCTTGAGGAGGAGCCTCTTGGTGGGAATGTTTCTCTGGCTCACTGCTGACACACAGGCTATGTCTCAGCAAAGGGCTGAACCTTGCTCTGTCGCTATTAAGCAGCTGTCTCAGAGTAGAGACCATTGACTGCATCCACTTGCGAAGGCTCAAGGGCTCTGCACCCAGGGCAGCAACAGAGATGGTTGGAAGCCATGCTTAAATGCTCATTCATTCCTAACATATTTATGCCATTTATAATTTAAATAGGGCAAGTTTAACTGCAGAAAATTTTACTGATAAAGTGTCAAATATTTCTCATGTTGCAGTTTCTCACCCCAGGAGAGGAGTCTAACGGGATCTACCACAGGCCCTGGTATAGTTGATAGTAATGATATCATGACAAATTTGGCCATAATACAAGGTAAAAATTCATTGAGTGTTATGAGTCAGGCATTGTGACAAGCACTTTATAAAGTATATTGCATATGCCATATTTAATTCTCAAATCAACCTGTGAGATATGTATTACTTGCATTATGTAAATGAAATAACTGAGATTCAGAGAGCCTAATTCCAAGATTATACTAGTAGTTACTATCAATCCAACTGCAAATCCCTATGCATCCTCATTCCTTAGAACTTCATCATCACCATGCCTTTCAATGTTACAAAGGCCTGCAACCTTCCATTCTTCCTTTCCTATTCCCTTCCTTCCTTTCTTTTTTTTTTAGCAGATGTTATTTTGTACTTGAGGGGAAATGTGTTTCAAAACACAAGTACAACAACAAAACACGTATAACAAGTTTATCTCTATAGATTTTCTAATTGTTTAAGGTTCTTTTCTATTTGAAAGTTTTTTCATGATTCAGAGGTTGAAAAGATAACACAACATTCCTATTTATCGAAATCTTGAGTGTTGAATTTCTCTTATTCTGCACAAAAACCCCCCAATATCTCCCTCCTAATTATTCTATTTCCCTCACTAATTGACAACCCACTGGGCTATTTGTATTTTCAGGGCCATTTGTAAATATTTTGTTTATCCAGAAAAAAATCTAAATACATAAGACTATCCATATTGTGTACATTGCCCTGATAAGTATACCCCTTATTTACGGGGTTTTTTTTAGAAAGTCTTTCTGAGGCTTTTACTCTTTTGTAAATGTGGAGTATACATACTGGTCTGTGAAATCTGGGGTAAATGCAGGATGAAATAATGATGTATAACACAACTCTTCAGCCAAAGCAGAATTTCCCTATGCTCTATTTCTTTTCTCCACACTGGCCGAGTAGCTGAGCCAGACACTTGGATTCTGGATCTCAAAGACCTCTAGGAATTTTTGGGTTAGTGGAGGTTAGAGGTAAGAGATTGAAAACTCTCCTACAATGTCTGAAAGCTTTAGGAAAATTTCCAAGTATATAATTTATACACTAAGAATAGGAAAATCCTATATATTTATCTATTCATTAATATGTTCATTGATCAAACAATTATGAAATAACCTTGTATGATCCATACCTGTGTCTGGAGCTACGAATACAAACAGCAAGACTCAAAGGGTTCGCTGTCTAGTAGGGAGACATGGGCTTGTAGTAATTAAGTACAGGTAAACGTAATACTATGTTTTAATAATATGATAGAAGTAGATATGTGGAGGTGGGGGACACAAAGGTACATGACTCATATAAATATGTATATGGTAAAAAAAAAAGCACTTAGAACAGAACTCACACACACTGCTGGGGGAATGTAAACTTGCACAACCACTTTAGAAAACTGGGAATAACTATGGAAGCTGATGTATTTTTATATTCACCAAAAGATATGTATTAGAATTTTCACAGAAGCACTATTTTAAATAGTCCTAAACTAAAATATACTCCAATGATCACCAACAAGTAGAACACATAAATTGTGTTAGATTCACAGCATGGAATACTATAAGCAATGAGGATCAACAGTCTACAGCTACATGGAACAACATGGATGAGTCTCACAGGCATAATACTGAGTAATCACCAGACAAAAAATATACAAGCTGTATGATTTCATTTATATAAAGGACAAAAACAGGCCAAAAAAATCTATGCTGTTAGAAATCAGGACAGTGGTTACCCATAGGAGAATGAAGCGACAGAGCTCAAGAAGGATTTAGGGGAAACTGCTCACGTTCTGCTCCTTGATTTGGGTGCAGGTTACGCGGGTGTGCTCATCTTGTGGAAACGCATTCAGCTGTGCAGATAGAATGTGCACTTCTCTGTGTGTATATTAAACTTCAGTAAAGACATATGTTGAAAAGTAAAAGATGGTGAAGTATGGGATTGAAACCCAAGACCATCTCATTCTTAAATCCCATGCCCTCCTAACAGTTCCATGCTATTTTATCATTTAATAAGCAGATCAAAAGTGAATTTGCAATCCATGGCCCTTTGCTTGTGCCTTTATTATTGCACTTAGAGTCAAATTGCTGCACTCAACACTATGTTGTTTGTAAGTAATAATTTACTTACAGTTTAGTCTCTCTCACTGTAAGATTCTGAGCTTCTCATCAGTAGGACCATGTCCTAGAAATCTCTATTTTCTCAGTGCTTTGGACAATGTCTGGCTTAAAATAGATACACATGAATGCAGGAATGAACTATCTGTATCTATATGTATAGAATGCTTAGAACTCAGCCAAAGAAATTTAGAAAGATATCCTAGCAGGAAAAAGTAAACTTTCTAATATTTTTTAAAAACAAATAGATTGAAATCTTTAAAAATTGCACCATGATGACTTGAAAGAGTTAATGCCATTTGTAGGGATTCCTGATTTACCATGTGGGAGTTTAGGTGCTGAGAAAATCTAACTCAGACAATGTTTTTGTAAGGTCTAGAAATATAATGGTTTATAAATACATGATTAAGCTACACAAATTAAAATGAAAACAGTGTTTTGTAATCATTCATTCAGTCAAATATTTCTTGAGTTCCTAGTATGTGCCAGGCACTGCTGTGCTACTCAGCACATAGACAAATAAAATACATGCGTATAACATATATCTAGAAGTTGGAAACAATAAAATAATATTTTATAAATCATATATGTATTTTTTATATTTATAAATCATATAGGTTGTTAGAATGTGATAAATACCATGCGAAAAGAAAAAGCAGAGGAGAGTAAGGAGGGACAGAGGACAGTTTCAGTTTTTTTTTAAAAATTTATACAATTTTAAAGGTTATTTTTCATTTACAGTTATTACAAAATATTGGCTATATTCCCCATGTCGTACAATACATCCTTGAGCCTATCTTACACCCAATAATTTGTACGTCCCATTTCCCTACCCTTATATTGCCCCTCCCCCCTGTAAGCACTAATTTGTTCTCTATATCTGTGAATCTGCTTCTTTTATTTTTTATTCACTAGTTGTTATATTTTTTAGATTCCATATATAAGCAATAGCATACAGTTTTTATTATTGTCTGACTTATTTCATTTAGCATAGTGCCCTCCAAATCCATCCATTTGTTGCAAATGGCAAAATTTAGTTCTTTTTTATGGCTGAGTAGTATTCCATTGTATCTATATACCACATCTTCTTTATCCATTCATCTGTTGATGGATACTTAAGTTGCTTCCATATCTTGGCAATTGTAAATAATGGTGCTATGAACATTGGGGTGCATGTATATTTTCGAATTAGTGTTTTCGTTTTTTTCAGATATATACCCAGGAGTGGAATTGCTGGGTCATATGGTAGTTCTATTTTTAGTTTTTTGAGAAACCACCAAACTGTTTCCCACAGTAGCTGCACCAATTTATATTCCCACCAACAGTGTACAAGTGTTCCCTTTTCTCCACATCCTCATGAACATTTGTTATTTGTAAACTTTTGATGATAGCCATTCTGATAGCTGTGAGGTGATATCTCATTGTGGTTTTGATTTGCATTTCCCTGATGATTAGCAATGTTGAGCATCTTTTCATGAGCCTGTGGCCGATTACATTTTTAGATAGTGTGGTGAAAGAAGGTGTCATGGAGAACGTGACATTCCAGCAAAGATTTGAGAAGGTGATGGAGTTAACCCTGCCAGTATCTGGGGGAGCAGCCAGTTCAAATATCCTAGGGGGGAAGGATGCCTGACATGTTTTGGCAGCAGCAAGGGGGTGGGTTGACTGGAGTGGAGTGAAGGAGGGGAAGGGCAGAGGGGAATGCAGCCAAATCATGTAGGACCTTGTAAACCTAGTAAGTTCTTAGACTTTTCCTCTGAATGAAATGGGAAATTAGTGAAGGGTTTTGAGCCAAGACTGACATGATCTGACTTATATTAAAAATTTTTTTAAATTTTATATTGGAGTATAGTTAATTTACAATGTTTTATTAGTTTCAGGCGTACATATATCTATTCTTTTTCAGATTCTTTTCCCATATAGGTTATTACAGAATATTGAGTAGAGTTCCCTGTGCTATACAGTAGGTCCTTATTGTTTATCTGTTTTATATATAGCAGTGTGTATATGTTAATCACAAACTCCTAATTTATCCCTCCCCCCCACACCTTTCCCCTTTGGTAACCATAAGTTTGTTTTCTATCTGACTTAAATTTTTAAAAGGCACATCTGTCTACTGGTTTAGGAAGAGGACAGAGGGCAAAGGTAAGCGCATGGAGAACAGTTGGGAGGCTATGTGATTCAGATGAGATGAAGTCAGTAGAGGCGATGAGAACTGGTTAGATTCTAGATATATTTTGAAGATAGAACAAACAGGATCTTTGGACAGATTGCATGTGGTATATGAGAGAAAGAGAAAACATCAAGGATGACTTCATGTTTTTTGGCCTGAGGGTAGTAGACTATTAACTAATTGGCCACAAGTAGCGTGCTAACTTAGAAAAGCAGATACATGGAAGGGAATTTTGACTTGCTCTGAAGGAGGCCTGGTACATGGTGAGCTCTCTCTGCTACTCACTGACCAATTTTCTGTTTTCATACACAACCTTTGGCTTAAGTGCGGCCATCTGAGCTCATGTTAGGTTAATGTACATGTCACAGGAAGTCAATCTCTTGTGCAAGTAGAAGAGAGGAATTTCCAGTTATTTCAGGAACATATTTGGAACTTAATGTTTTAGGATTTCAATGTCCATTCATTGGCATGACTGTTTTACCTACCAATGGGAAATCTGTAATTCTGTCAAATCGGGTCTTCACCAGTCAACCTAACTTGGCTAAGATAAATACAAATAAGGAAACAACTTGAGCTCCAAGGAGCTTCTAAATTTAAATGCTCTAGCTAAAATACATAGAGAAGCATTTTCATTTTGACTTAAATGAATATTCTGACAGAAGCTTTGAAGTGAAAGCTTTTTTGAGTCTCATAGAAGCCCCAGAGAAAAATAAATCCATGACATCAATTTATGTTTTTAAGTTTGTTTTCACAGAATGCAAAGAACACATTTGAGTTTTTATTATTCTTTTTTATCATTATGGAAAAATGGCAATTCTGTGAGCCTAGAGGCCTAAAATTTCTAAATCACACATATGTGTCAGAACCAGTATGCCCTTTTAAGTGTCTACATTTCTTACTTTTGTCTTTTTACTACATGCCTTATGAACAGTCTATTAGTAATGCATATATTAATCAGCTTAGGATGAGTAAGATATAATCTTTCCATCCAAGGAATGAAATGTACTCTTTCTCAAGAGTCACAAGGCATTCATGTTGGTGTGCTAGAAATTTTTAAAACTTACCAGAATTTACCATCTGCTACTGTTTTTTAAAATCTTTTTCATTTAGTCACATTTTCTCTATTAACTGTTCTTCTATAATACAATTAATTAGCATTCACAGTGTTTTTCTAATTAGGTGAAATCATAAAGCTAAATATCTAGTAGAGATAACATGGGCAGTGACTAATTTAAAGAGGTCCCTTCCCCGAATAAATCAACATTTTAGATTTTGCAAAGGAAAACTAATACTAAAGCATTTCTCCAGTCATGTCAGTCTCTTGTGCAAACATTTTAGTGGCTACCATTGTCTGCACTGTCCAATATGGTACACTAGCCACCTATGGCTATTTAAAGTTAACACATTATTTAATAATAATTTTAAAACAATAAAATTAAAACTTTAGTTTCTCAGTTGAACTAGACACACTGCAAGTACTAAATAGTCATGTGTGGCTAGTGGTCACCATGTTTGGATGGAATTAGATATAAATGTAGATATAGAACATTTCTCTCATCACAGAAAATTCTTTTGGAAAGTGCTGGTATAGAGAATAACTTGTAATTTTTTTAGCATGGAATTCCAAGCACTCCATTATTTCATTCCAGTTTACCTTACTAGGTATATCTTCCGCTATACTGATCACATGTGACCTATGAATCCTATACTTTTGTATTTCTGAGCCCTTATTTATTTGATTCCCTCAGCTTATTATTAATTTCATCTGTTTTCCATTTAGTGAAATATTCCCATAGCTACAAGGATCCAGTTAAATGTACCTTCTTCATAAAAGCCATCTATATTCAGCCCTGGTGGATTTAAGTAATTTCTTCCTTGCTGTTCTCTAGAATGTGCTTGTACAGGTATCCCCTGGTTTTTGATAGTTCGCTTTACGCCACTTTGCATTTATGAAAGACTTGCATTAGTACTTGTTTTCTCTAACCAAAAGAAATCCAAAGATTTTTGCTTTTACAAAAAAGGAGAAAATAAAAAATGGCATTCAGCACTTGTTTTGTAGCTAGCGTTACAGAGGCAGCACATGACCTGTGCAGCAAGAGTGGTACCACCAAGCTCCTTCCCTGGGAACTGCGCTCAGCACCCCAGCATCAAGCTGCCATAGCTTTGAACTGTGTCTGTGAGCATCTGTGCTTTATCTTGATTTATTTATTATCTTTCAGCATCCTTTTTCTTTTTCATCAAATTATAATTGACCTACACTATTAAGTTAGTTTCAGGTGTACAACATAGTGATTTGATATTTTTTACATTAGGAAATGATCACAATGTCTAGTTACCATTTGCCACCATGCAAAGTTATTACAATATTATTGACTATAATCCCTATGCTCTACTTTACAACCCTGTGATTTATTTGTTAACTGGAAGTCTGTACCCCTTAATCTCCTTCACCTATTTTGCCTGTCCCCCCACCACTTTCCCTTCTGGCAACCACCAGTTTGTTCTCTGTATCTATGAGTCTGTTCCTGTTTTGTTTTGTTTTGTTTGTTCATTTGTTTTGTTTTTTAGATTCTACATATAAGTGAAATCATACAGTATTTGTCATTCTCTGTCTGACTTATTTCACTGAGCATAATACCCTCTAGGTTCATCCATGTTGTTGCAAGTGGTAAGATTTCACTCTTTTTTATGGCTGAGTAATATTCCATTGTATATATATACCACATCTTCTTTGTTTATTCATCTATCAGTGGATACTTAGGCTGCTTCCATATCTTAGCTATTGTATATAATACTGCAACGAACAAGGGGTGCATACGTCTTTTTGAATTAGTGTTTTCATTTTCTCGAATAAACACCTGGAATTAGAATTGCTGGATCATGTGGTAGCTCTATTTTTAATTTTTTGAGGAACCTCCATACTGTTTTTATAATGGCTGCACCAATTTATATTCCCACCAACCATGCACAAGAGTTCCCTTTTCTCCACATTCTCACCAGCACTTGTTATTTCTTGTCTTTTTGATGATAGCCATATCTTGATTTTTTTGTGCATCTGTTAGCAAGATCTGTCCTAAGATACCTGCGTCTTTGCTTTACACCGTTTTGGCTTACAAATTACTTAATAGGAAAGGTCTACTTTCAGAAAGTGTGGAAAACCTGCATCTCTATTGTACCCTGTATAGGATTTATGTACTTTTGTTCCTATCATCTGCTCCAGCCCCCAAAGTATGTCTTCATGGTTGTACCACTATACAGCTCATCAGTGTCATGTACGTGAAGAATACTCTAAAATGATGATTTGAGTAATTTATAATACATTTAAATATTACTTCTTCTTCAACCCCATTGTTTGATATGTTTTGAATTTGTAAATTTGTTTGCTCCATTATTTTTTAGGATGATCATTTTCAAACCCCATCTCCTTTGACTAGCCTAGATTTGGGGGCGGGGGGCAGTGGAGAGATTAACCGTATCAAGTTATAAATACAAGTTTCTCTTCATGTCTGTAATTCGACACTTGAGCATTTCAACTGCCTTCTCTATTATCTCTCATGCCTACAGCTAGAAAACAGGATGCAATTTAAGCCAATCAAACAGAGTGTCTACTAATCCCTGATAATTGGTGCTATGGGCTAGGTGTCTTTTCATTCATCTGCCACTGGTCACTAGTTTTGCAGAATCACAATCATCAGAACAAAAAAAGGTTGTTATGACCTTGTTTCTGCCTTTCTGAAAAACTGTTGACCATTACTACACTTCCATTTTTAAAGCAAAACAAAGCCTCTCACCGGTTAATCTATTATCAAATTATAAGCTCCAAATGGATTCCCAGAAGTCATCACTCCTCTCATCTCTAGAAAACACAGCACAAGACCATAGCACATTCCTTTTAGGGAAATTTTGAATTGTGTTTCTCTTGTCTTTCACAACAGTCTCACTTGTAATTTTTCAGAAATTGGCAGGTGTTATTTGTGAAGATTATTCATGCTAACGAAATGTTGAAAGTCCCAATGTTGGAACTGCCTTTGTGGAAAGAGAAGAGGAAGTTTTTGTCAATCTCTGTTATCCTGAGTACATGCCTTCAAAAGAAGGTGTTTCCTAACATGACCCTGGTGGCTTCCTGGCGACAGTCATCCTGATATCTTTGGACTTGATAGCTACCATTCAATATGAGTAGAAAGAGAAAGTATTCTTATGCTCACCCTGAAGTCAATGTATTCATTAAATGGCCTTTGAATTTATTACAAGCACATATCAACTTATCTATCTGCTGGCTACACCAATGACCTGTCAGCAGGTGTCTTCCACACCTGTTTATCTCCAGCCCTAGCCTCTCTCCTGGGCTCAGTTCTGCCATTAAAACAGGTTGCTAGATACTTAATCTTTCATTCAGCTAACATTTATTGTTCACATATATATGCCAGACACGGTGCTAGGATTTTAGGAGACAAAGACACAGCCAGTGTGGCAAAATGCTCATCGTGTCCACAGAGGAAAAGGCTACTAAACCAAAGATGACAATGCAGCAGAGGACACTAGAGCAGAGTGGAAAGAGCATAGGCTGTGGAGTCCTAATTTCCACTCTTGTCTCTTTCTTACCCAGCTATCTGATATCCACAGGTTATTAACCAGTCTAAGCCTCAGTTTTCTCTATTACAAAAGTGAGAATATTATTCTTTAACTCACTGAGTTATTTGAGGCTTAATGGAGCCAGTAAGTGCAGAGTTGAAGCTCAGCCGAATTCTTTGTCTCCAGAGTCCGTTTTGTTGCCTACTGAATTTCTTATTCTATCTTTTAAGACCCTGATCTTAATTATCCACTGTTTCCTCTCCCACATTGTAAGCTCAAATTAAACTGATTCACTTCCTGTTCCTTGGATACATTTGCCTGATGCCTTTTTCCTTTGCTCAGGCTCTTCTTTCTGCCTGGAATAGCTCACCAGTTCTGCACATCTAAATTCTTCCTGCTTCGGGGCTCTTGATGAAATATAATCCTCTTCACAAAGCTTTCCTTGGTTTCTGCAGCATGAAATGACTGGTTCCCATATAACCCTGTAGAATTCTGTTCTAACGTTTTTTAAATGTTGTTTTTATGAGATGTGGTACGTCAAATACTAGAATGAGAATGATCATTAATATCTATGCATTGAAGTATTGTAACTGTGACAACAGTTTGTCATTTGAGCTTGTGGAAGATGACGTGGTGGAACAATCTTACCCCTGAAATAAAAAGAAACTAATGGAGTGTGGAATGGGGATGCTCCTCCTTCCCCATATTCAATCCTCAATTTGCCCTTGCTATTCTCACTTCACCACTTTAACTTCCCTCTCATTGTCTTCAGGAAGCCCCTTCTATGTTTTAAAGTAAATTAGAAATGGTGGTAATAAACCAGACCTAAAAACCACCTCATATAAGTCTTTATGAACCACTTCAAAGTGAAGTTGCTACCTTGATTCTTGGTAAATATGGGTTTGCTGGCTGATTTTTCCTTGAACCATCTTTCAAAAGTCTTGAATTCTTGGAAAGGTATGAATGTCTAGAGCTTCAAACTGTTTTAATCGTTGAAGAAAGAATGGATTTCACTGGTAATCTCATTTGCTGTCATTAGACCATTAAACCAGTAAATACGTTGAATCTTCATAAGCAAGAAATATTTTCCATAGCAGCAATTTGGTACCTATTGTTCTTAAGTTTGAGAATACATAATGAATTAAATTATTCAGTGACAAAGGAACTGCACGTTCTGTGTCTGTGCAAATGTTAGTAAAGTTCAGAGATTCCTATTAAATTCTTAGGCTCTCTGATGAGTAAGCATGATTTTATGGTGAACTATCACCACTCTTATGGCAGTTATGAGCATCCAGGTAGGGACCAGAAGATGCTGGACCAAACGAGTGAACAGCCCTGTATAGTTTTACATGTCCACTGTGAGTGCCAATTGTACCTTGTTTTGTAGTAATGGCCATCATCTTCACTTTTACATTAATATGAATATGTATGAATTAGCTGTACAATATGAATGTATATATGAATATGTACACATGGTTTCAATCAACTCTGTGAACAACTTGGCCTATTAATCCTAATTCACAGACACACACACGCCACAAAATGGAGCAAATGAGCTCTTCCTGTTTGCTTCCTTATACTCTTTCTGCTAGAAATTTTAGAACAATTTTAGTTGTTGATTTAGCAACTCTATACATTAAATCTCAAAACCTTGGTCATTTTATGTCTTTATCAGCCAGGCTGCAAACTTCATAGCATAAATACTGCCTCTTTTTTTTTTCCCTTGAGACAGTTACAGACTTTGTTCTTAACTTTCCAAGTTCTTTAAAATTTTTTATTTCTGTTAATAGTAAAAGATTTTTTGTGTTCAATGTCTCTGCTATATATTTCCTACATTCTCTATGATTTTATATACTATTTTTTTCTTGCTTATCTGATCTCTTTATTTAAACAAAATTCTGAACTATTTTATTCTGTATAGAAGGCCTATATTGTTCAACTGACCCATGGATAACAATCTGCTGATGGCCACTGCCCACTGTTGAATGTCTATCTGAGGCATTTCATTTTGAAATACCTGATCCATGACAGTGTCAGGGACTGGTGATATAATTCTACAAATCTGCTTTCTATGTCAACTCTACTCACATCCAGCTGCTGCATCTTCATTTCCACCTCAGCCATATGGTGTAGTTCCCAACCTGGGCACCCTCCTGGAAGAGAGATGGCAGATCTAATGCATGGGTACAACGGATGCCACTGGGCAGAGTGTTTATCCTTCTTTGCCAGTGGCACTTACCACTTTCTCTCTAGTGGTTAGAACAGACTCTGGTAATAATTCGTTGAGTGATTAATGTGAACAGAGAGCACTTCTTCTTTTTTTTTTTTTTTTTTTTTTTTTGCGGTATGCGGGCCTCTCACTGTTGTGGCCTCTTCCATTGCGGAGCACAGGCTCCGGACGCACAGGCTCAGCAGCCATGGCTCACGGGCCCAGCCGCTCCGCGGCATGTGGGATCTTCCCGGACCGGGGCACGAACCCGTGTCCCCTGCATCGGCAGGTGGACTCTCAACCACTGCGCCACCAGGGAAGCCCCAGAGAGCACTTCTTCATGGCCCCTGACTTCTTGTGACTAAAAGTTTGAATGTGAGGACAGGGAGAAGGAATCTCATCTCTCTCCTTTGGTACTTTGCTCGATGGAAAAAACAACTCAACCCGACAATGACATAATCTGTCTACTATTGCAGCACCAGATGGCAACATCAAAAGGATCCTAAGGGACCTGGGAAATCAGTTCTACATGTGACTGTGAACCGCGTATGGAAAAGATTCCACCGGTGTCTTAATTGAACTAGGCAGGCTAGTGCCTTAAGTTATTCTGGAACCGATAAGTTCACAGCTGACTTATAATCATTTCCCTTCATGTGATTTGAACTGTGAGTCATCTGTTCTGCTGAAATTGTGGACACATTGGTGTATTTTTAACTTACTATGAGCCACTCTTCTAGAATAAAACAGAACAGAAACGCAATATGCAATTGTCTAAGGGGCAATGATGTACAAGGTCTTGAGTGGAGATCTATGTCTTGGATCCTGGAGGCGCTCATGAAGGGCTCCAGGGCTGAGGCTCTCAGCCCCTATTACCCAGCGCTGCCTTCCCATTCCAGGAGAAGAAGAAACACAATTTCCCACAGTGAATCATTCCTTGGGGTTCCTGTAGCCTTTGGTTTCTGTGTCTGCCTCTTTTCTGGACTCAGTCTTATTCACCTTTGCAACTCCCAAACCAAGCGCTGGTACCTAAATCATGGTAGAATCTACATACCTGTTTGTTGAATCCAACTATCCATTATTCATTCCTTTATCTAACAGGTACTTATTATGCACTTATTATATACAAGAGTCTGTGCTAAGCATTGGGGATACAGCAGAAAACAAAATAGACAGTTCCTGCCCTGACAGAGCTTAATTTAGTGTGTTAATTTTAGTGAGGGTGGGGTAAGTCAGATTATACATGAAAAATTATACAAATAATTCCAAATTCAATATTTGTAAGTGCTCCAAAGGACTAGGGAGTCCTGACCAAACTACTAATAAACTAACAATATAACACTAGCCAAATTACTTAACCTCTCTGAGTTTCAGTTTCCTCATTTGTAAAATAAGAGATTTGCGTGAATTAACATCTAAAGTCCCTTTTAGGCCTGAACTTTATGATTCAGTGAATCATAGTGAAGAAATATGTTTTGTACAAAGAGCAGCTGATTAAAATTAGTCATTAAATAATTATACCAGTAACAATTATCAGAAAGAATTCATTTAATAAATTTTCAGACTCTCAGTGACTATAGTGGGAACTTCACCACACAGAGAGAAATAAAGTAGGGAATCTTCTGGACAAAAGCAAAACCAAACTAAACCACAATTACATTAAGAATTAAAGTAAAATGAATGAAATGTCTTAAATCTTAAATACTAGGCATCATTACAGGACAGTGTGAAGTATTAACTGAAATCTTCTCTAGCTCCAGAAGGTTACAAACAGTGCAAGGCTTACAAAAGAGATAACATCTTTCTGAGAATAAAATTACTAAATGCTTTAATGCTGAGTTTGAAAAAAACCCAGTTCTAGAACATTCTTTGGCATAAATCATATTTTTTTTGGATCTATCTCTGAAAGTAAAGGAAGTAAAAGCAAAAATAAACAAATGGGACTTAGTTAAACTTAAAAGCTTTTGCACAGCACAGGAAACCACTGACAAAATGAAAAGACAACCTACTGAACAGGAGAAAATATTTGTAAGTGATATGACCAATAAGGGATTAATATCCAACGTATATAAAAAGATCATATAACTCAACAAACAGCCCAATTAAAAAATGGGCAGAAGAACTAAGTAGACATTTTTCCAAAGAAGAAATGCAGATGGCCAACAGGCACATGAAAAGATGCTCAATATTGCTAATCATCAGGGAAATGCAAATAAAACAACGAGATATCACCTCACACCTCTCAGTTTGTCTATCATCAAAAAGAGCACAAACAGCAAATATTGATGAGGATGTAGAGAAATGGGAACCCGTGTACACTGTTGGTGCAGCTACTGTGGGAAACAGTTTGGTGGTTTCTCAAAAAACTAAAAATAGAACTACCATATGACCCAGCAATTCCACTCATGGGTATATATCTTAAAAAAAACCAACTAATTCAAAAAGACACATGCACCCCAATGTTCATAGCAACATTATTTACAGTAGCCAGATATGGAAGCAACCTAAGTGTCCATCAACAGATGAATGGATAACAAAGATGTGGCATGTATATATACGTATATATATGTATACACACACACACACACACACACACACACGTACAATGGAATACTACTCAGCTATAAAAAAAAGAGTGAACTTTTGCCGTTTGCAGCAACATGGATGGGTTTGGAGGGTATTATGTTAAGTGAAATAAGTCAGATGGAGAAAGACAAATACTGTATGATATCACTTATAAGTGGAATCTAAAAAATACGACAAACTAGTGAGTATAACAAAAAAGACGCAGACTCACAGATATAGAGAACAAACTAGTGGCTACCAGTGGGGAGGGGCAATATAGGGGTAGGAGAGTAAGAGGTACAAACTATTATGTATAAAATAAGCTACAAGGACATATTGTACAACATGGGGAATAAAGCCAATATTTTATAGTAACTATAAATGGAGTATAACTTTAAAAATTGTGAATCACTATATTGTACACTTGTAATTTATATAATATTGTACAGCAACTACACTTCAATTAAAAAAAAACTTAAAAATTTTTTTAAAATTTAAAAATCCTAGTTCTTAGCAAGAGACTTCTGGTTTGTTCCCACATGAGAGGGGAAAATTGGATTGATGACTTTTACCAATGAGACAGAGATGAGGAGGTGAGAAACTGGGAAATTAGAGTGTTTTAGGGGTTTTCTCTCCCTTTCATCATGGAGGAAGGAAGAGAGGTGCTCAAATAGTTTCCTTCCTTGAAGATGAGGGAAGGGAGCCCAAGAGTTTCCCTCCTTGGGAAAATTGGCAGGGTAGCTGGTAGGAGAACAGCCTGACGTCTCAAGCCTGGTGGTTGCTTGCTGACTCTTGGCTTGTTGACTTGTCCTAGGGCTATTGGAGGGAGGGAAGGAACACGGAGAAGAGGTTTTGTGACTGTAGTTGGCCAGGTGGGTGGGAGCAGGAACTACTCCCTGCAAGTTCACTACTTCCAAGAGATACAGAGGATACCTGTGAGCAGGATACCCATGGATGAGGGAGAGACTTGCTGGGGACTGCTACAGCACGAGACAAAGAGGCACACACAGAAAAGAGATGTAGCATGATGCTAAACAGGAATCCTCCAGCTGAACAGGCCCAGTCTCACAAGGTACCATCAGTGTCCAAGGGGAGTTTTAGGGATCTGAATCCTTCATCTGTGGGTTCTGTTGGATCCCCTACTCACTCCACAGTGAGACAGTAGATCAGAAGCCAGACCGGTGGTAACCACAGAAAGGGAATAATTAACTCTGCCACAGCAGGGTGGAAGTATTCATAAAAGGGAACAATGGTTACTTCCAAGAAAGATGAAATCAGTCAAGTAGCCCTGGGCGGTCAAGAAAGGAATGTTTGTCTCTTTCTTCTTCCCTGAGATGAGACAGGGAGGACTGGCTCCCGCCCAAGGCAATAAGGTTTCAGATCATCGCTCCAGCAGCTCAAAATCAAGCAGCAGCTGAACTAAAGGACATCACCCAGGGACCAGGGGAAGCAGAGGACCAGGTGCCTGACAGACTCTTCCCTGGCACCTCCCCAATGAGGCCACACCCTACCTTCATCACATGAAGGCCATTTTAGGGAAAGAAGCACGGAAAGGCTGTCTGAGAGACCACATATGTTTATCTAAGAGAGACTGAAATACTACCCAAATGAGTATTTAAATGTTTATGTAGTACTAAGCTTTAAAACATATTGAACTCACAGTTAATTTTGTTCCTACTCTTTGTTGGATGAGGGGCTCAAGGGAAATCAGGAATAGCTGTAACCAAAATAAAGAATTTACATTTACTTTATACACCTGTTTTCAAGTCGGGAGTCCTGACCTGACTCTGGATTCCTATACACTATTACTGAGTGAAATAAATAATTGGATCACAAAAAGTCTGAAAAATTCGGTTCTTTTATAAAAGTAATGTATTGAGGAAGTAATGTAATATAGAACAAGCATCTATGACCAAACCTATTTTGATAAGAAACAGCACAGCTTCATTTCCCGGCTCTGCGGCTTATTAGGTGTGTGGCCTTGGGCACATTGCTTAATCTCTCTGACTTAATTTCTCCATCTTTAGAAAATGTAAAATAACAGCTATTGTGTTGGATTATTATAAGGCTTAGGAGTAA
Source organism: Orcinus orca (assembly GCF_937001465.1). NCBI lineage: Eukaryota > Metazoa > Chordata > Mammalia > Artiodactyla > Delphinidae > Orcinus > Orcinus orca. The sequence continues at coordinate 145,403,732 of NC_064559.1, forward strand.
TGAATGTAGAGTTGAAGTACAGTCTCTGACACACAAACCATGCTAAACAGTGACAATTGCCATTCTTATCATTATTATATGTTGTGATCTTCTTACATTTTCTATAACAGGAAGCCAGAATTACTAGTCCCTCTTTACTATTTGCTTTAGATGAATCAAGCTTAAGAAATCTCTTAGCTAGTTCTCCTATTGTATAATACAGACAGCCTATGCTGTCTATAAGCGGTTAAGGCTCTGTGCTTCCACTGCAAGGGGCATGGGTTTGATCCCTAGTCAGGGAATTAAGATCCTGTATGCTGCGAGGCTTGGCCAAAAAAAAAAAAAATAGAAAGAAAGAAATGAGAATAAAATGTGAAAATTAACTTTAGAAATAAATGAAATTCTTGAGACTGGTTTTCTAGACAATAAAAATGGAGAGCTGAGAAATTTTTATTTGATCCTCAGAAGTAGCTAATTAGGTTATTTTCAGCCCCCAGTTCTTCCTTTTCAGAACTAGTAGGAATTATTTTGTTCTAAAACATCAAAAATTACTTTAATTCTCTTTAAAGAGCTAAATAGGCACCTCTCTAGATGGAAAAGGCATAGAGAGAAACTATTTATGAAAATGATAGATATCAAGAAAGTATTCCTAAAATAGCATAGTTTACTAGTTCTCTAAATGCATAAATAACAAAAGGTACAGAGATTTTCTGTCTTTGGCAATATCTTTTTCTTATTTATCCATTGCATTTCTCCATACTAAAAAGGTGTTTAATAATATTCATTGAAAAAACCAACAGTGCAACATCTCTCAAGCTTCCTAATTCAAAATGACCTAAAGTGTAAAAACATGACTAAAACCATTGAGATGAAAATAGAGAAGTTGTAGTGCATCCATCCATTTCTATAATCTAGGTATCTTTTATTGTTTAAATCAAACATTTGTGCTTTTGACTGAATTTCTTAGCTCTTGTCTCTATGATTAATCATAATAAAGAAATTAATTAGTTAATCACAATTGAATGCTGCACTGTTACTCCTAAGCCATATAATAATCCAATATCACACTTTTAATATCGCTTTAATGTTTTTGCTACCTGTGGTTACAATTCCCGTATACTCCATTTTAGCTGTCATACCTGGGTGCTCTGGGATACTAGTAAATTCAAATATTCTGTGTTGTTGGTCCCTCATCCTCACTCATCTATGAACACTAAACACCTCCTTCTTACAGGCTCTGTCTCCCCTTGTCTTTGTGCCATCCTCGGGAAGGAGGATTTTTTTTTTTTTTTTTTTTTTTTTTTTTTGCGATACGCGTGCCTCTCACTGTTGTGGCCTCTCCTGTTGCGGAGCACAGGCTCCGGACGCGCAGGCTCAGCGGCCATGGCTCACGGGCCCAGCTGCTCCGCGGCATGTGGGATCCTCCCGGACCGGGGCACGAACCCGTGTCCCCTGCATCGGCAGGCGGACTCCCAACCACTGTGCCACCAGGGAAGCCCGGGAAGGAGGATTTTATGAATTTTTCAAGTAGATGGAAAAGAAGTCAGGTGAAGTCCACAATTAGTTGTTGATTCACACTCCCAACATATGCATACGGAAGTTTCAAATTAAAATCAGGATGAACTTAGACGTGGCAGAATAATACATCCTAGTTCTCTCACCTCATTGACTACTCCTTTTTTGTTACTTTTGTTGGTTCCTCTTCATCTTCCCAACTCTTAATTGTAGAGGGTACCAGGCCTCAGCCCTTGGACCCTTTTTTCTCGTTATGGATCCACTCCCATTATGACATCATCCAGTCTCGTGGCTTTATATGCCATCAATAGACTTAGTCTTCCCAAATTTATAATCCCAGCCTAGACTTTTCCTCAAGCTACAGAAACCCTTGTATATAATTTCCTACTTGATGATCCTACTCTAAAGTCTAACTGGTACCTCAAATTTAATATTGCAAAGCCAGCTGCCTGGTCATCCCTCTTCTGCCTGTCCTTTCAAAGTCTTCTCTACCTCAGTTAATGGTCACTCAAAACTTTCAGTTGCTCAGGTCAGAAGCGTTGGGTCATCCTTGACTCTTATCTTTCTTTCATCTGCCACAAACTGTTTCCTGTGGCTTTACAACATACAGAATCCAAGCACTTCTCTCTGTCTTCATCACTACCACCTCAGTCCAAATGCCATCATTTCTCACCTGCATTATTGGAATAGCCTTCTCACAGTTCTCCCTACTACCATGCCCTGTGGCCTACCACTATTCTCAACACAGCAGCTAAAGTGATCCTGTTAAAAATTAAGTCCAATCATGTCATTCTTTGCCCAAAACCCTCCAGCGGCTTCCCATCACACTCAGAGAAAAAGTCAAAATTTTACAGTGGCCAAAAGCAGTCTACACAGAGGACCTTCAAGATGGCAGAGGAGTAAGACATGGGGATCACCTTCCTCCCCACAAATACATCAAAAATACATCTACAAGTGGAATAACTCCTACAGAACACCTACTAAACACTGGCAGAAGACCTCAGACTTCCCAAAAGGCAAGAAAATCCTCACATACCTGGGTACGAAAAAGAAAAAAGAAAAAAACAGAGACAAAAGAATAGGGATGGGACCTGCACCAGTGGGAGGGAGCTGTGAAGCAGGAAAAGGTTCCACACACTAGGAAGCCCCTGCACTGGAAGAGATGGGGGGTGGGCTAGGGGGAAGCTTCGGAGCGACTGAGGAGAGCGCAGCAACAGGGGTGCGGAGGGCAAAGAGGAGAGGTTCCCGCACAGAAGATCAACGTTGACCAGCACTCACCAGCCCGAGAGGCTTGTCTTCTCAACCGCCGGGGCGGGTGGGGGCTGGGAGCTGAGGCTTGGACTTTAGAGGTCAGGTCCCAGGGAGAAGACTGGGGTTGGCTGCATGAACACAGCCTGAAGGGGGCTGGTGCACCACAGTAGCCGGGAGGGAGTCCGAGAAAAAGTCTGGACCTGCCTAAGAGGCAAGAGACAATTGTTTCAGGGTGCGTGAGGAGAGACGATTTAGAGCACCGTCTAAACGAGCTCCAGAGATAGGCGCAAGCCATGGCTATCAGTGCGGACACCAGAGACCAACATGAGACGCTAAGGCTGTTGCTGCAGCCACCTAGAAGCCTGTGTGCAAGAACAGGTCACTATCAACACCGCCCCTCCCGGGAACCTGTGCAGCCCGCCACTGCCAGGGTCACTGCTGGCCTCGCTGCCACAGGCTCGCCCCGCATTACATACCCCTCCCTCCCCCCTGCCTCAGTGACCCAGAGCCCCCTAATCAGATGCTACTTTAACCCCATCCTGCCTGGGCAGGAAATGACGCCCTCAGGTGACCTACATGCAGAGGCGGGGCCAAATCCAAAGCTGAGCCCCTGGGAGCTGTGAGAACAAAGAAGAGAAAGGGAAATTTCTCCCAGCAGCCTCAGGAGCAGTGGATTAAATCTCCACAATCAACTTGATGTACCCTGCATCTGTGAGATACCAAAATAGACAATGAATCATTCACGTGGTGGACTTTGGGAGCAACTGTAGACTTGGGGTTTGCTTTCTGCATCTAATTTGTTTCTGGTTTTATGTTTATCTTAGTTTAGTATTTAGAGCTTATTATCATTGATAGATTTGTTTATTGATTTGGTTGCTCTCTTCCTTTTTATTATATATATGTATTTGCCTTTTTCTCTTTTTGTGAGTGTGTATGTGTATACTTCTTTGTGTGAGTTTGTCTGTATAGCTTTGCTTTTACCATTTGGTCCTAGTGTTCTGTCTGTCCTTTTTGTTCTCTTATTTTTTTTTAGTGTAGTTTTTAGCACCTGTTATCATTGGTGGATTTGTTTATTGGTTTGGTTGCTCTCTTTTTCTTTTCTCTTTTTTAAAAATATTTTATTACTTTTTTATTTTTTATAATATATTTTTATTTTAATAACTTTATTTTATTTTTTCTTTCATTCTTTTTTTCCTCCTTTTTCTTCTGAGCCACGTGACTGACAGGATCCTGGTGCTCAGGTGGGGTGTCAGGCCTGAGCCTCTTAGGTGGGAGAGCCGACTTCAGGACATGGGACCACCAGAGACCTCCCAGCCCCATGTAATATCAAATGGTGAAAGCTTTTCCAGGGATCTGCATCTCAATGTTAAGACCCAGCTCCACTCAACGACCAGCAAGCCACAGTGCTAGACACCCCATACCAAACAACTAGCAAGACAGGAACACAACTCCACGCATTAGCAGAGATGCTACCTTAAATTATAATAAGGTCACAGACACTCCAAAACACACCACCGGATGTGCTCCTGCCACCAGAAAGACAAGATCCAGCCTCATCCACCAGAACACAGACACAGTCCCCTCCACCAGGAAGCAGACACAACCCACTGAAACAAACATACCCACTGGGGGCAGACACTAAAAACAACGGGAACTACGAACCTGCACCTGTGAAAAGGAGACCCCAAACACAGTAAGTTAAGCAAAATGAGAAGACAGAGAAATGTGCAGCAGATGAAGGAGCAAGGTAAAAATGCACCAGATCAAACAAATGAAGAGGAAATAGGCAGTCTACCTGAAAAAGAACTCAGAGTAATGATAGTAAAGATGATCCAAAATCTTGGAAATAGAATGGAGAAAATACAAGAAATGTTTAACAAGGTCCTAGAAGAACTAAAGAGCAAACAAACACTGATGAACAACAAAATAAATGAAATTAAAAATTCTCTAGAAGGAATCAATAGCAGAATAACTGAGGCAGAAGAACAGATAAGTGACCCCAAAGATAAAATAGTGGAAGTAACTACTGCAGAGCAGAATAAAGAAAAAAGAATAAAAAGAATTGAGGACAGTCTCAGAGACCTCTGGGACAAAATTAAAGGCACCAACATTCTAATTATAGGGGTCTCAGAAGAAGAGAAAAAGAAAGGGACTGAGAAAATATTTGAAGAGATTATAGTTGAAAACTTCCCTAATATGGGAAAGGAAATAGGCACTCAAGTCCAGGAAGTCTAGAGAGTCCCATACAGAATAAATCTAAGGAAAAACACGCCAAGACACATATTAATCAAACTATCAAAAATTAAATACAAAGAAAAAAATGTTAAAAGCATCAAGGGAAAAGCAACAAATATCATACAAGGGAATCCCCATAGGTTAACAGCTGATTTCTCAGCAGAAATACTGCAGGCCAGAAGGGAGTGGCAGGACATATTTAAAGTGATGAAAGGGAAAAACCTACAACCAAGATTACTCTACCTAGCAAGGATCTCATTCAGAGTCGATGGAGAAATTAAAATCTTTGCAGACAAGCAAAGGCTAAGAGAATTCAGCACCACGAAACCAGCTTTGCAACAAATGCTAAAGGAACTTCTCTAGGCAGGAAACACAAGAGAAGGAAAAGACCTACAATAACAAACCCAAAACAAATAAGAAAACGATAATAGGAACGTACATATTGATAATTACTTTTTTTTTACATCTTTATTGGAGTATAATTGCTTTACAATGGTTTGTTAGTTTCTGCCTTATAACAAAGTGAATCAGTTATACATATACATATGTTCCCATATCTCTTTCCTCTTGTGTCTCCCTCCCTCCCACCCTCCCTAACCCACCCCTCTAGGTGGTCACAAAGCACAGAGCTGATCTCCCTGTGCTATGCGGCTGCTTCCCACTAGCAATCTATTTTACCTTTGGTAGTGTATATATGTCCATGCCACTCTCTCACTTTCTCACAGCTTACCCTTCCCCCTCCCGGTATCCTCAAGTCCATTCTCTAGTAGGTCTGTGTCTTTATTTCTGTCTTACCCCTAGGTTCTTCATGACATTATTTTCCCTTAAATTCCATATATATATGTTACCATACTGTATTTGTCTTTCTCTTTCTAACTTACTTCACTCTGTATGACAGACTCTAGGTCCATCCACCTCATTACAAATAGCTCAATTTCGTTTCATTTTATGGCTGAGTAATATTCCATTGTATATATGTGCCACATCTTCTTTATCCATTTATCTGTTGATGGATGCCTGGTGGCTTCCATGTCCTGGCTATTGTAAATAGAGCTGCAATGAACATTGTGGTACATGACTCTTTTTGAATTATGGTTTTCTCAGGGTATATGCTCAGTAGTGGGATTGCTGTGTCATATGGTAGCTCTATTTTTAGTTTTTTAAGGAACCTCCATACTGTTAACCATAGTGGCTGTAACAACTCACATTCCCACCAGCAGTGCAAGAGTGTTCCCTTTTCTCCACACCCTCTCCACCATTTATTGTTTGTAGATTTTTTGATGATGGCCATTCTGACTGGTGTGAGATGATACCTCATTGTAGTTTTGATTTGCATATCTCTAATGACTAATGATGTTGAGCATTCTTTCATGTGTTTGTTGGCAGTCTGTATATCTTCTTTGGAGAAATGTCTATTTAGGTCTTCTGCCCATTTTTGGATTGGGTTGTTTGTTTTTTTGTTATTGAGCTGCATGAGCTGCTTGCAAATTTTGGAGATTAATCATTTGTCAGTTGCTTTATTTGCAAATATTTCCTCCCATTCTGAGGGTTGTCTTTTGGTCTTGTTTATGGTTTCCTTTGCTGTGCAAAAGCTTTGAAGTTTCATTAGGTCCCATTTGTTTATTTTTGTTTTTATTTCCATTTCTCTAGGAGGTGGGTCAAAAAGGATCTTGCTGTGATTTATGTCATAGAGTGTTCTGCCTATGTTTTCCTCTAAGAGTTTTACAGTTTCTGGCCTTACATTTAGGTCTTTAATCCATTTTGAGCTTGTTTTTGTGTATGGTGTTAGGGAGTGTTCTAATCTCATACTTTTACATGTACCTGTCCAGTGTTCCCAGCACCACTTATTGAAGAGGCTGTCCTTTCTCCACTGTACATTCCTGCCTCCTTTATCAAAGATAAGGTGACCATATATGCGTGGGTTTACCTCTGGGCTTTCTATCCTGTCCCATTGATCTATCTTTCTTTTTTTGTGCCAGTACCATAATGTCTTGATTACTGTAGCTTTGTAGTATAGTCTGAAGCCAGGGAGCCTGATTCCTCCAGCTCCGTTTTTCATTCTCAAGATTGCTCTGGCTATTTGGGGTCTTTTGTGTTTCCATACCAATTGTGAAATTTTTTGTTCTAGTTCTGTGAAAAATGCCAGTGGTAGTTTGATAGGGATTGCATTGAATATGTAAATTGCTTTGTGTAGTAGAGTCATTTTCACAATGTTGATTCTTCCAATCCAAGAACATGGTATATCTCTCCATCTATTTGTATCATCTTTAATTTGTTTCATCAGTGTCATATAGTTTTCTGCATACAGGTCTCTTGTCTACTTAGGTAGGTTTATTCCTAGATATTTTTTTTGTTTGCAATGGTAAATGGGAGTATTTTCCTGATTTCACTTTCAGATTTTTCATCATTAGTGTATAGGAATGCCAGTGATTTCTGTGCATTAATTTTGTATCCTGTTACTTTACCAAATTCATTGATTAGCTCTAGTAGTTTTCTGTTAGCATCTTTAGGATTCTCTATGTATAGTATCGTGTCATCTGCAAACAATGACAACTTTCCTTCTTCTTTTCCAATTTGGATACCTTTTATTTCCTTTTCTTCTCTGATTGCAGTGGCTAAAACTTCCAAAACTATGTTGAATAAGAGTGGTGAGAGTGGGCAACCTGGTCTTGTTCCTGATCTTAGAGGAAATGCTTTCAGTTTTTCACAATTGAGGACTATGTTGGCTGTGGGTTTGTCATATATGGCCTTTATTATGTTGAGGAAATTTCCCTCTATGCCTGCTTTCTGGAGGGTTTTTATCATAAATCTGTGTTGAATTTTGTCAAAAGCTTTCTCTGCATCTATTGAGATGACCATATGGTTTTTCTCCTTCAATTTGTTAAGATGGTGTATCACATTGATTGATTTGCGTTTATTGAATAATCCTTGCATTCCTGGAATAAACCCCACTTGATCATGGTGTATGATCCTTTTAATGTGCTGTTGGATTCTGTTTGCTAGTATTTTGTTGAGGATTTTTGCATCTATGTTCATCGGTGATATTGGCCTGTAATTTTCTTTCTTTGTGATGTCTTTGTCTGGTTTTGGTATCAGAGTGATGGTGGCCTCATAGAATGAGTTTGGGAGTGTTCCTCCGTCTGCTATATTTTGGAAGAGTTTGAGAAGGATAGGTGTTAGCTCTTCTCTAAATGTTTGATAGAATTCGCCTGTGAAGCCATCTGGTCATGGGCTTTTGTTTGTTGGAAGATTTTTAATCACAGTTTCAATTTCAGTGCTTGTGATTGGTCTGTTGATATTTTCTATTTCTTCCTGCTTCAGTCTTGGCAGGTTGTGCATTTCTAAGAATTTGTCCATTTCTTCCAGGTTGTCCATTTTATTGGCATAGAGTTGCTTGTAGTAATCTCTCATGATATTTTGTATTTCTGAAGTGTCAGTTGTTACTTCTTTTTCATTTCTAATTCTATCGATTTGAGTCTTCTCCCTTTTTTTCTTGATGAGTCTGGCTAATGGTTTATCAATTTTGTTTATCTTCTCAAAGAACCAGCTTTTAGTTTTATTGATCTTTGCTATCGTTTCTTTCATTTCTTTTTCATTTATTTCTGATCTGATCTTTATGATTTCTTTCCTTCTGCTAACTTTGGGGTTCTTTTGTTCTTCTTTCTCTAACTGCTTTAGGTGCAAGGTTAGGTTGTTTATTCGAGATGTTTCCTGTTTCTTAAGGTAGGATTGTATTGCTATAAACTTCCCTCTTAGAACTGCTTTTCCTTCATCCCATAGGTTTTGGGTTGTTGTGTCTCCATTGTCATTTGTTTCTAGGTATTTTTTGATTTTCTCTTTGATTTCTTCAGTGATCACTTCGTTATTAAGTAGTGTATTGTTTAGCCACCATGTGTTTGTATGTTGTACAGATCTTTTCTGGTAATTGATCTAGTCTCATAGCATTGTGGTCGGAAAAGATACTTGGTACAATTTCAATTTTCTTTAATTTACCAAGGCTTGCTTTGTGACCCAAGATATGATCTATCCTGGAGAATGTTCCATGAGCACTTGAGAAAAATGTGTATTCTGTTGTTTTTGGATGGAATGTCTTATAAATATCAATTAAGCCCATCTTGTTTAATGTATCATTTAAAGCTTGTGTTTCCTTATTTATTTTCATTTTGGATGATCTGTCCATTGGTGAAAGTGGGGTGTTAAGGTCCCCTACTATGAATGTGTTACTGTCAATTTCCTCTTTTATGGCTGTTAGTGTTTGCCTTATGTATTGAGGTGCTCCTATGTTAGGTGCATAAATATTTACAATTGTTATATCTTCTTCTTTGATTGATCCCTTGATCGTTATGTAGTGTCCTTCTTTGTCTCTTCTAATAGTCTTTATTTTAAAGTCTATTTTGTCTGATATGAGAATTGCTACTCCAGCTTTCTTTTGGTTTCCATTTGCATGGAATATCTTTTTCTATCCCCTCACTTTCAGTCTGTATGTGTCCCTAGGTCTGAAGTGGGTCTCTTGTAGACAGCATATATATGGGTCTTTTTTTTGTATTCATTCAGCCAGTCCGTGTCTTTTGGTGGGAGCATTTAATCCATTTACATTTAAGGTAATTATCGATATGTATGTTCCTATTCCCACTTTCTTAATTGTTTCGGGTTTGTTATTATAGGTCTTTTCCTTCTCTTGTGTTTCTTGCCTAGAGAAGATCCTTTAGCATTCTTTGTAAAGGTGGTTTGGTGGTGCTGAACTCTCAGCTTTTGCTTGTCTGTAAAGGTTTTAATTTCTCCATCAAATCTGAATGAGGTCCTCGCTGGGTAGAGTAATCTTGGTTGTAGGTTTTTCTCCTTCATCACTTTAAATATGCCCTGCCAGTCCCTTCTGGCTTGCAGAGTTTCTGCTGAAAGGTCAGCTGTTAACCTTATGGGGATTCCCTTGCATGTTATTTGTTGCTTTTCCCTTGCTGCTTTTAATATGTTTTCTTTGTATTTAATTTTTGACAGTTTGATTAATATGTGTCTTGTCATGTTTCTCCTTGGATTTATCCTGTATGGGACTCTGTGCTTCCTGGACTTGATTAACTATTTCCTTTCCCAGATTAGGGAAGTTTTCAACTATAATCTCCTCAAATATTTTCTCAGTCCCTTTCTTTTTCTCTTCTTCTTCTGGAACCCCTATAATTAGAATATTGGTGCGTTTAATGTTGTCCCATAGGTCTCTGAGACTGTCTTCCGTTCTTTTCATTCTTTTTTCTTTATTCTGTTCTGCAGTAGTTATTTCCACTATTTTATCTTCCAGGTCACTTATCCGTTCGTCTGCCTCAGTTATTCTGCTATTGATCCCTTCTAGAGTATTTTTAATTTCATTTATTGTGTTGTTCATCATTGCTTGCTTCATCTTTAGTTCTTCTAGGTCCTTGTTAAATGTTTCTTGCATTTTCTCTATTCTATTTCCAAGATTTTGGATCATCTTTACTATCATTATTCTGAATTCTTTTTCAGGTAGACTGCCTATTTCCTCTTCATTTGTTAGGTCTGGTGGGTTTTTATCTTGTTCCTTTATCTGCTGTGTGTTTTTCTGTCTTCTCATTTTGCTTATCTTATTGTGTTTGGTGTCTCCTTTTTGCAGGCTGCAGATTCGTAGTTACCGTTGTTTTTGGTGTCTGTTCCCAGTGGCTAAAGTTGGTTCAGTGGGTTGTGTAGGCTTCCTGGTGGAGGCGACTAGTGCCTGTGTTCTGGTGGATGAGGCTGGATCTTATCTTTCTGGTGGGCAGGTCCACGTCTGGTGGTGTGTTTTGGGGTGTCTGTGGACTTTTTATGATTTTAGGCAGCCACTCTGCTAATGGGTGGGGTTGTGTTCCTGTCTTGCTAGTTGCTTGGCATAGGATGTCCAGCACTGTAGCTTGCTGGTCGTTGAGTGAAGCTGGGTGTTGGTGTTGAGATGGAGATCTCTGGGAGATTTTTGCCATTTGATATTACGTGGAGGTGGGAGGTCTCTTGTGACCAGTGTCCTGAAGTTGGCTCTCCCACCTCAGAGGCAGAGCACTGTCTCTTGGCTGCACAACCAAGAGCCTTTCATCCACATGGCTCAGAATAAAAGTGAGAAAAAGTAGAAAGAAAGAAAATAAGAGGATAAAAGTAAATAAAATAAAGTAAGGTAAAATAAAAGAGTTATTAAAATAAAAAATAATTTTTAAGAAGAAAAAAATTTTATAAAAAGTAAAAAAAAAAAAAAAAGGATGGATAGAATCCTAGGAGAAATGGTGAAAGCAAAGTTATACAGACAAAATCTCACACAGAAGCATACACATACACACACACAAAAAGAGGAAAAGGGGAAAAAATCATAAATCTTGCTCTCAAACTCCACCTCCTCAATTTGGGATGATTCGTTGTCTATTCAGGTATTCTACAGTTGCAGTGTGCATCAAGTTGATTGTGGACGTTTACTCTGCTGCTCCTGAGGCTGCTGGGAGGGATTTCCCTTTCTCTTCTTTGTTCGCACAGCTCCCGGGTTCGGCTTTGGATTTGGCCCCACCTCTGCATGTAGGTTGCCGGAGGGCGTCTGTTCTTCGCTCAGACAGGACGGGGTTAAAGGAGCTGCTGATTTGGGGGCTCTGGCTCACTCAGTCCGGGGTGGAGGGAGGAGGGGTAGGAGTGTGGGGCGAGCCTGCAGCGGCGGAGGCCGGTGTGACATTGCACCATCCTGAGGCACGCCGTGCTGCGTTCTCCTGGGGAAGTTGTCCATGGATCCCGGGACCCTGGCAGTGGTGGGCTGCACAGGGTCCCGGGAGGGGAGGTGTGGATAGTGACCTGTGCTCGTACAAAGGCTTCTTAGTGGCGGCAGCAGCAGCCTTAGCATCTCATGCCCGTCTCTGGGGTCCGCGCTTTTAGCCGCGGCTCGCGCCTGTCTCTGGAGCTCCTTTAAGCAGCGCTCTTAATCCCCTCTCCTTGTGCACCAGGAAACAAAGAGGGAAGAAAAAGTCTCTTGCCTCTTCAGCAGGTCCAGACTCCCTCCCAGCTAGCCATGGTGCACTAACCCCCTTCAGGCTGTGTTCACGCCGCCAGTCCTCTCCCTGTGCTCCAACTGAAGCACAAGCCTCAGCTCCCAGCCCCACCCACCCCTGCGGGTGAGCAGACAAGCCTCTCGGGCTGGTGAGTGCTGGTCGGCACCGATCCTCTGTGTGGGAATGTCTCCAATTTGCCCTCCGCACCCCTGTGGCTGTGCTCTCCTCTGTGGCTCCGAAGCTCCCCACCTCCGCCACCCACAGTCTCCGCCCGTGAAGGGGCTTCTAGTGTGTGGAAACCTTTCTTCCTTCACGGCTCCCTCCCACTGGTGCAGGTCCCATCCCTATTCTTTTGTCTCTGTTTATTCTTTTTTCTTTTGCCCTACCCAGGTACGTGGGGAGTTTCTTGCCTTTTGGGAGGTCTGAGGTCTTCTGCCAGCATTCAGCAGGTGTTCTGTAGGAGTTGCTCCATGTGTAGATGTATTTCTGATGTATCTGTTGGGACGAAGGTGATCTCTGTGTCTTACCCTTCTGCCATCTTCCCACTCTCCTTGATAATTACTTTAAGTGTACAAGGATTAAATGCTCTACCCAAAAGACATAGACTGGCTGAATAGATACAAAAAAAGACCTGTATATATGCTGTCTACAAGAGACCCACCTCAGACCTAGAGACACATACAGACTGAAAGTGAGGGGATGGATAAAGATATTCCATGCCAATGGAAATCAAAAGAAAGCTGGAGTAGCAATTCTCATATCAGACAAAATAGACTTTAAAATAAAGACTATTAGAAGAGACCAAGAAGGACACTACATAATGATCAAGGGATCAATCAAAGAAGAAGATATAACAATTGTAAATATTTATGCACCCAACATAGGAGCACCTCAATACATAAGGCAAATACTAACAGCCATAAAGGGGAAATTGACAGTAACACAGTCATAGTAGGGGACTTTAACACCCCACTTTCACCTATGGACAGATAAAGCAAAATGTAAATAAATAAGGAAAGACAAGCTTTAGATGATACATTAAACAAGATGGACTTAATTGATATTTATAGGACATTCCATCCAAAAACAACAGAATACAATTTCTTCTCAAGCGCTCATGGAACATTCTACAGGAATGTAGAATAGCTAGGTGACAAATCAAGCCTCGATAATTTAAGAAAATTGAAATCATATCAAATATCATTTGTGATCACAACACTATGAGACTAGATATCAATTACAGGAAAAAAAACTGTAAAAAATACAAACACATTGAGGCTAAACAATAAACTACTAAATAACCAGGAGATCACTGAAGAAATCAGAGAGGAAATCAAAAAATACCTAGAAACATATGACAATGAAAACACAATAACCCAAAATCTATGAGATGCAGCAAAAGCAGTTCTAAGAGGGAAGTTTACAGCAATACAACCCTACCTTAAGAAACAGGAAACAGCTCAAATAAACAACCTAACCTTGCACCTAAAGCAGTTAGAGAAAGAAGAACAAAAGAACCCCAAAGTTAGCAGAAGGAAAGAAATCATAAAGATCAGATCAGAAATAAAAGAAAAAGAAATGAAGGAAATGATAGCAAAGATCAATAAAACTAAAAGCTGGTTCTTTGGGAAGATAAACAAAAGTGATAAACCATTAGCTAGACTCATTAAGAAAGAAAGGGAGAAAACTCAACTCAACAGAATTAGAAATGAAAAAGGAGAAGTAACAACTGACACTGCAGAAATACAAAGGACTATGAAAGATTACTACAAGCAACTCTATGCCAATAAAATGGACAACCTGGAAGAAATGGACAAATTCTTAGAAAAACACAACCTCCTGAGACTGAACCAGGAATAGAAAATACAAACAGACCAGTCAGAAGCACTGAAATTGACACTGTGATTAAAAATCTTCCAACAAACAAAAGCCCATGGCTTCACAGGCAAATTCTATCAAACATTTAGAGAAGACATAACTCCTATCCTTTTCAAACTCTTCCAAATTATAGCAAAGGGAGGAACACTCCCAAACTCATTCTATGAGGCCACCATCACCCTGATACCAAAACCAGACTAAGATGTCACAAAGAAAGAAAACTACAGGTCAACATCACTGATGAACATAGATGCAAAAATTCTCTACAAAATACTAGCAAACAGACTCCAACAGCACATTAAAAGGATCATACACCATGATCAAGTGTGGCTTATCCCAGCAATGCAAAGATTCTTCAATATATGCAAATCAATCGATGTGATAAACCATATTAACAAATTGAGGGAGAAAAACCATATAATCATCTCAATAGATGCACAAAAAGCTTTTGACAAAATTCAACACCTGTTTATGATAAACACCCTCCAGAAAGTAGGCGTAGAGGGAACTTACCTCAACATAATAAAGGCCATATATGACCCACCCACAGCCAACATCATTCTCGATGGTGAAAAACTGAAACCATTTCCTCTAAGATCAGGAAAAAGACAAGGTTGCCCACTCTCACCACTATTACTCAACATAGTTTTGGAAGTCTTAGCCACAGCAATCAGAGAAGAAAACTAAATAAAAGGAATCCAAATTGGAAAAGAAGTAAAGCTGTCACTGTTTGCAGATGACATGATACTATGCATAGAGAATCCTAAAGATACTACCAGAAAACTACTAGAGCTAAGTAATGAATTTGGTAAAGTAACAGAATTCAGAATAATGCACAGAAATCTCTTGCATTCCTATACACTAATGATGAAAAATCTGAAAGAGAGATTAAAGAAATACTTCCATTTACTATTGCAACAAAAGGAATAAAATACCTAGGAATAAAGCTACCTAAGGAGAAAAAAGATCTGTATGCAGAAAACTATAAGACACTGATGAAAGAAATTAAAGATGATACAAATAGATGGAGAGGTATACCATGTTCTTGGATTGGAAGAATCAACATTGTGAAAATGACTCTACTACCCAAAGTAATATACGGATTCAATGCAATCCCTATCAAACTACCAATGGCATTTTCCACAGAACTAAAACAAAAAATTTCACAATTTGTATGGAAACACAAAAGACCCCAAATAGCCAAAGCAATCTTGAGAAAGAATAACAGAGCTGGAGGAATCAGGCTCCTGGACTTCAGACTATATTACAAATCTATGGTAATCACAACAGTATGGTACTGCACAAGGACAGAAATATAGATCAATGGAACAGGATAGAAAGCCCAGAGATAAACCCATGCTTGTAGGGTCACCTTATTTTTGATAAAGGAGGAAAGAATATACAATGGAGAAAAGACAGCCACTTTAATAATTGGTGCTGGGAAAACTGGACAGCCACTGTAAAAGAATGAAATTAGAACACTCCCTAACACCATACACAAAAATAAACTCAAAATGGATAAAAGACTTAAATGTAAGTCCAAACACTATAAAACTCTTAGAGGAAAACATAGGCAGAACACTCTATGACATAAATCACAGCAAGATCCTTTTTGACCCACCTCCTAGAGAAATGAAAATAAACAAAGGGGACCTAATGAAACGTAATAGCTTTTGCACAGCAAAGGAAACCATAAACAAGATGAAAAGACAACACTCAGAATGGGAGAAAGTATTTGCAAATGAAGCAACTGACAAAGGATTAATCTCCAAAATTTACAAGCAGCTCATGCAGCTCAATATCAAAAAAACAAAAAACCCCATCCAAAAATGGGCAGAAGACCTAAATAAACATTTCTCGAAAGAAGATATACAGATTGCCAACAAACAGATGAAAGGATGCTCAACATCACTAATCATTAGAGAAATGGAAATCAAAACTACAATGAGATATCACATCACACCAGTCAGAATGGCCATCATCAAAAAATCTACAAACAATAAATGGTGGAGAGGGTGTGGAGAAAAGGGAACCCTCCTGTTCTGTTGGTGGGAATGTGAATTGGTACAGCCACTATGGAGAATAGTATGGAGGGATCTTAAAAACTCAAAATAGAACTACCATACGACACAGCAATCCCACTACTGGGCATATACCCTGAGAAAACCATAATTCAAAAAGAGTCATGTACTACAATGTTCATTGCAGCTCTATTTACAATAGCCAGGACATGGAAGCAACTTAAATGTCCATCGACAGATGAATAGATGTGGCACATATCTACAATGGAATCTTACTCATAAAAGGAACGAAACTGAGTTAATTGTAGTGAGGTGGGTGGATCTAGAGGCTGTCATACAGAGTGAAGTAAGTAAGAAAGAGAAAAACAAATACTGTATGCTAACACATATACATGTTATTAAAAAAAAAAAGGTTCTGAAGAACCTAGGGGCAGGACAAGAATAAAGACGCAGATGTAGAGAATGGACTTGAGGACACAGGGAGGGGGAAGGGTAAGCTGGGACAAAGTGAGAGAGTGGCATGGACTTATATATACTACCAAATGTACAATAGATAGCTAGTGGGAAGCAGCTGCATAACAGGGAGATCAGCTTGAGTGCTTTGTGACCACCTAGAGGGGTGGGATAGGGAGGGTGGCAGGGAGACGCAAGAGGGAGGAGATATGGCGATATATGTAAATGTATAGCTGATTCACTTCGTTATAAAGCAGAAGCTAACACACCATTGTAAAACAATTATACTCCAGTAAGGATGTAAAGAAAAAAAAAGCTGAGAAAAAAATGTAAATACTTGACTACAACAGTTGGCAAGTTATTTATTTAATTAAAAATCTGGTTGAATTTCGTGGTTAATATAGACAATAATTAGTTTTGAACTTATAACGTTATCTGTTAATATATTTGCAGTTTGATTTAGAAATTTCCTTGGAATGGATATTTTTTCCTCCACATTTTGCTACTAACTCAATGTTTTCAGATGCAATGAATGATGACACATTGTGTTTCATGTAGGGAATATTTTTAGCATTTCCAGCTTTAAAAAAGTATTTAAGCCACTTAAATTATTAACCATAGATGTCATATTTATCCGTCATTTTAGGTATTTTAAGTCACACTAGGAAAAAGATCTAATGCATTTCTAACTTTAATATCCCATTTTCTCACCACATTTTCTTATCCTTTTCCTCTTACCCTTGCCTTCCTGCTCTAATCCCTCCTCACTCAGCCTCTTAGCACTTTGTTGCACTGCACTTTTCTAGATCATTTCCCTATGATATTTCTAAATATTTGGAAAGGCAGTCTCATGCACACAGTCTTTCAGTCTCTTCTTGGCTGCATAAGAATGGGCCTGGGACCTGGAACATTTACTTATTAAGAGATAAAGTGCACTTGCAGCCTGTGTTCGACTTGTCACCTGTGTGGGAATATCTTTCCGTGTTTCACACCCAATGTGTACTCTTTTGTTCTGTTTAGTGTGTGTGTGTCATATGACACCTGACCAGCCCCACTGCTATATCTGTCCCCTGCAGGAAACTGATGAGGTCCTTCTGTTGCCACACAAGAGGGGTTCGTGCAGGCCAGTTGTTCTGTGTTGGCTGCTGAGAGGGACCCGCTGGCTATGGGAAACCATTGTGCACTCCTGAAGCTGATCTTGCCCTGTCTCTTTACGTGAGTAAAGCATCATTCCTTCCAGTGCTTGACAGTGTTGTGTTTTCCTTGGAGACTTTGATAATAACATGCAGTGGGCAGAAGTGCTTGGACTTCTACTTCTGGTGACAGACAACAGATGCCACTTGCCTGACACCAAATCTTCAGTAAAAGTACTGCTTCTTTATTTTATTTCGCTTTCATGGAAATTACTGGTAGGCTTGAACTTTGTGCCCAAGTGCAGTACCTGAGTGGAGACATAGGAAGGATATAGAAAGGGCCCTGTACTCACACAAAGCTTGAAATTAAGGCATCAAGTCAAGTTTCCACAAATCCCCAAGGGAAAGCGGAAGGCTCAACTGATACTGAGTTACAATTGCATTCTAATCTTGAAAGGTCAGTGAGAGAATCTACTCGTCAAGGGACCACTAAACATAGTAACTTCATTGTACTATAGCTACTACCGTCTTATTTAAAATCCAAAAGACTGGGAACTATTGCCCTAGCCAGCAGTCCCCAATTCTATCAGACCCATAGATACTGTAACTTGTATACAAACTTCCCAAAAGTAAATATATATATGTTTATATATATATATATGTATAATATAAAGCAGGAGGAAAGGAAAGCAATTTATAATAAAATAACATGTTGAATAGAAACTAGCTAGCCAAAATTTTACTTTGAAAAACTTACAGTGAACTAGATCAAATCCATACACACATTTCTTTTTTTTTACCTAATATTTATTTATTTATTTGGCTGCACCGGGTCTTAGTTGCGGCTCGCAAGATCATTGTTGTGGCACGCAGGATCTTCGTTGCGACGTGCGGGATCTTTAGTTGCAGCATGTGGGATCTTTTTTCAGTTGCAGCATGCGGGAACTAGTTCCCCGACCAAGGATTGAATTCCAGCTCCCTGCATTGGGAGCATGGAGTCTTAACCTCTGGACCACCAGGGAAGTCCCATACACACATTTCTTCATTTTTAATTCATAGAAAAATCCCTTTTACATTTTTGCATGCAAAGAGATAGTATAGCTTAAGAGGGCAACTCTAGAGTCTGACTGCCAGGTTTTGAATCTTGATTCTGCTCTTTCCAGCAAGTTACTTAAGCTCTTTGGCAAGTTACTCAAGCTCTTAGTGTTTTACTTTCCTCATGTGAACAATGTGGATAGAATTAGTACTATCATAGGGAGTTCTGGTGAGCTTTCAATGAGTTAATGCATGTCAAGCACTTAGACCAGGCTCAATAAACACTAGCTCTTATTATTATTGTGAAATGGTTCGAATGAGTCCACTGGACATGCCAACACAGAAACAAAGTACATTTGCAAATCTTCTATAAATATTTATCCTGTTTCTCCCTTAGATTAAACTACTTTGAAAATATATAAAATAAAAAGAATCTTTCTTCTGAAATTGAAGAGAGCTCTAGGCAAGGGCTCCAGAACGAGAAGGAGAGGAGCTCAGATTGTAAGGACATGTAAGCCGGTAAGCAGAAGCAATCCCTAAACATAGCTGGGAAGGATGTTTCTGAGCTCATAAACTTATAGACTCAAGGTTTAAAATTCTCAAAAGGTATAGAAGTGAAAAAGTAAATTTGTGCTTTTTCACCCTCTATGCTAACACTTTATGCTGTTGCCAAGTGTTACTGTGATTAATAGTGTCTTATTTTTCTTTCCAGGAAGTATCTATAAATACAGAGGCATATATATTTTTATTTTAAATAAAAGTTTCTCTCTGCTTGCCTCTGTGATACTATAGCATACCATAACACCTGGAAAAAATTCCATCATGTTTGAGAGGAATTCACTGAGGATGGTTTGACTTACAATACAGAGTGTACAGCAGAGTTGAAAGTCACTTTGGAGAGTCTGTTGGGTCCATTCCAAAGTAGCAGGCAGTTATCCTCTAAAGCAAATGACATTGAAGTACAGGAAGCTTGTGTGCTGCCAAGTGGGAAAGAAGCACATATAGATTAAAACATCAAGGACACAGAAGCCAAACTTGGGTTTCAGACATGGATCCCAAATGGGAATCCACTCCAAACTGCAGCTGTTGATTTCTGATGAAGGACTTTATCATGTGAGAGGTTTTGGCAGTATCCTTTAGGATGAGTGGCAGCAGGGATCTAATTATTTCACATTGGTAATGAATTTCTCAAGCCACCTGGGCAGGTTCACTGATTCTACACACATCCTTTCTTCCCTCACGTACGATATTTTGTGGTAAACACAACAAATATATGAGTCTACTCTGTGCCAGCCATCATGTTAAGGATAAGGTTATAAGAGTAACCAACACTTCGTCCTTGACCTCACAGAGTTCAAGTACAATTAAGAAGTTTCCATTAGTGGTCTGGAGGGTATGCCAGGTGTAACCCACTTCGAGCCTGAAGCTCTTAGCTGTAGGGAGGAAAGCCCAGAGAGGGCATCCTTAGATACTATGGATACATTTTTAGAATAGTTCTTTATTCACAAATATTCATTTTTTCAACAAATATATACTTAGTACAAATATTTGGTTGGTAAGCCCTGGTAAGTCATTGTAAGAACATTGGTTTTTACTCTGGGTGGGATGGAAGGGATTAGAGTTTTTAGCAGAGGAGTGATGTGATCTGACTTACATGTTAACAGATTTACTATGGCTACTGCATGGAGAGTAGAGTTTAGACAGAGAGGGGGCAGAAAAACCAGTTAGAGGGTTATTACAATGAGAGAGAGAGAGAGAGAGAGAGAGAAAGAGAGAGAGAGTGATGGTGGCTTGGACCAGGGTGTTGATGGCAGAGGTGGTAAAAATCAATTGTATTCAGGGTATATTCTGAAGACATGTTTGAGGATGAATTAGAATGAGTTTTGAGCATGTTGTCAATGGAGAGTTGGCTGTAACAGGGGTTAGGCTTTAAGCAAGCATATATGCTGTATGCTGGAATATGACGAAGTGAATATGAATGTAAGAGAATGGATTGTAATGATTTTTTAAAATTAATTAATTTATCTATTTTTGGCTGCGTTGGGTCTTTGTTGCTGTGCGCGGGCTTTCTCTAGTTGCGTTGAGCGGGGGCTACTCTTTGCTGTGGTGCACAGGCTTCTCATTGCAGTGGCTTCTCTTGTTATGGAGCATGGGCTCTAGGTGAGTGGGCTTCAGTAGTTGTGGCATGCAGGCTCAGTAGTTGTGACTCGCGGGCTCTAGAGCACAGGCTCAGTAGTTGTGGCGCATGGGCTTCGTTGCTCCACAGCATGTGGGATCTTCCTGGACCAGGGCTCGAACCCGTGTCCCCTGCATTGGCAGGTGGATTCTTAACCACTGCACTACCAGGGAAGCCTGGATTGTAATGGCTGAATGTGGAAGTCAAATTATTTGAAGAGGGACATGAGCACTTGAGATGAGGTGAGGAAAAGTGAAAAGGTGATAGAATCAATGAATCGTTGGTTTTGATATGATCAGAGAGGTTTGAAGACAGGGTTCTAAAAGAGTGAGCTAGAAAAATAGGTGGTGGTGGGAAGTTAGAGGCTGGAAATTTAGATTATGGAAGGTTTTCAATTTTTGGTAATAACAAGGTCTAAGATATATCATAGGAATGAGTGGCTGATGTAAAGTGATGGACAAGATCACGGAGGAGAGGAGGTAAAGGATCATGGAGGAGAGGCTAGACCACTGGAAGGATCATCCACCTGGATTTTGAAGTGACTGAGAGTGAAGACAGTAATTGTGTTGAAGAGAGTGACGTAAGCCAGGAATTAAAATCTGGTGGATGATTGCAACAAGAAGAGGTAAGGTGTAGTATAGACAGATGATTTGAGATTCAAAATCAGAGAACTTTAGAAAGGAAAGAAAAAGAATGACCTGGAGTAAGGAGGACACCTATCTTACATCTTATTTTACCTGCAAGGCCCGATATTTCCAGGTAAATGGAGGAAAAGCAGCTTGTATGTAGAGGATCCCGGGGCGAGCCAGGTTTACAATGAAGAAGGTGAAGGAAATGTTGAGAGAAGGGACTGAGAAAATAAGAGAATTTGCTGATGATGATCCATGAGTTCCAGAGAGCACAGGGCTCCCTCCTCATTCCTGCCACTGGAAAAGCAGAGCCCTCTCAGCAGGCATGTTTCCCAGGCTTCGGTAAATCATGACTCTGTACTAGCAGAGTACGTATTCTTTTGGATTTTTGAAGTGGAAATGCCTTTTACATTTTAGGATTAATACACTTTGTCTCTTCTAGGAAGGACCTAGATGTAGAACCAATCCATCTACCCACTATAGGTTTCCTGTAATGGTCACCTGAAGGGACTCATCAGAAACAGAAAAGGGACCCATTTAGATTGATGATCTAGGCCCCTAGGACTAAGATTATTAAGCAAATATCCGGGAACAGAGACTTCCTGAACCTCTCCGTAAGTCTCCTGTTTGGTAAAGGAATTAACACAAAGGTAGAAGAGACCTGAGGCTCCTGGAACATTTTGTGGTGCAACACTGATAGATTTTTTTTATCCAGCAGAATTGCTGGATAAAAGTTCAGAGCCAGACTGTATTCATTACATAGGTTTTGTTATGCTCACCACCTTGACCTCTGCAATGTGATTAGGGTGCCCGAGAAAGCCAGGATTGCATACATCTTAAATTGATCAAATCTGACAATGTTTGGCACTAAAGGAATATACTGCTTTTCTTTTCTTAATGGAGTTAGATTTTCTTTATAAGCCTTTTTTTTTGGTAATAAAATAAATCATCACTACACTTCACTCACAACCCTCAGCTGGAATAATGCAATGGATTTTTAAAAGCACTTTCTTCCCTGATAATAACATTTGGGGGTAAAAATGGATCCTTTGTCCAAGTAATTTCAAAAGCATTTAGTTGACTTGTTTTTAGAAGATTCCATTTCTATGTTCTTAGAATAGAAGTCGAATGGTATTTGACATACTTAAACTGTACAGATTATATTTGATGTCCTTTATAGCTATCGTTAGAAGAGCAGTAGTGAAAATTGAATGGCTGTATCACTATTGCTTAATTATCTACAATGGAATAAAAAACTTACTGTTCTCTGACATCCATAACCTCATATGTAACCCTTGTGGCACTATTACATATTGCTTAGGTATGATTTTATTCTTAATTTTTAGCATTTTTGTGTCTTTTGGGGTCTGTATCAAAACTAGAATATTGTAATTATTCAAGGAGCAACATAGTCTTTAGGCCTATATATGTAGCAGGTGCAAATTCCACAGACACAAACAAGTAGGCTGTGCAAAAGATGATAACTCACTTTATTTTTCCATAATAAAATTTAATTTCTACTTCCAGCACTTGTTTCCACCTCATAGTAGAGAACTGTATCTTGTAATTTGAGGTGAACTCAGGTAAATATCGTAATTTCTAGTAATTTAGCTTTAAATGTAGCCCAGTTCAGAGCGCTCTCCCTCCTCTCTCTAGGATGGCATCTCATTTAAGGGGGGAGAGAGAGGGAGCAGGTGTTAGAGGGGTCATGTATAGCATTATGGAATTGAATAAGCAGAGAATTCTCGCCTGGAATCCTCTGAGGTGGCTGGTAATTGCTCGTGTTGAAATATACTAGGTCTGCATCTGGTTTCCTGTTGGCACAGTTCACACAGAGGTCTGCAGATATGACCCCTTTGAAGGACTCTGAGACCCTTTGGTCCTCTGGCTGTTTGCTTTGTATATTTCATTCTCTGAATCAAGGAGAAGGTGTCCCTTCCCTTCCCCAGGGCCGTGAGCCACCCACAGCTGTCACTGGGCTTCTCTGTCCCACTGCCTTCCCCTTGTGTGGCCCAAGGCACTTCTTTGGGACGCTTTGTGACTCACGTGCAGAGCACTGATGTGAAGCAGACACAAGCCTTGTCTAGAGACTCCCCTCAAGGTTCACTACCTTCCCCAAGACTGGCTCTTGGATGGGCAGGAAAAAGGCCTATTGTGAGGACCTGTCAGAGTCTAAGCTTTCTTCTTTCACTTGAAACTCTTCTCCCTAGAAGGTGGTAAGTGGGTGTTACTTTGGCACTTTTTTGGAAGAAACATTAAGCCTCAATTTTTCTCAAGTGCAGCTTTTCTTTTTCGGTATGTGGGCCTCTTACTGTCTTACTGTTGTGGCCTCTCCTGTTGCAGACCACAGGCTCCGGACGCGCAGGCTCAGCGGCCATGGCTCACGGGCCCAGCCGCTCTGCTGCATGTGGGATCTTCCCGGACCGGGGCACGAACCCGTGTCCCCTTCATCGGCAGGAGGACTCTCAACCACTGCGTCACCAGGGAAGCCCTACTTTTTTTTTTTTTTTAAGTGCAGCTTTTTAAAACAAAAAAGTTTCAAGGGCCTACTTTGGAATTCAAAATATGAGTGTTGACCATTTCTACATTCCTGCTATCCTCTGGAGGCAATGGATGCCCTGACCAAGTAGGGGAGTTACTTATGTAAGGAAGTGCTGGGGAATGGACAGAGGAGAATGTAGAGAGGGCACAGACACACTGGCGAGAGTCTGAAGCTACTATCCCACAGCATTTACTCTCATCTGTGACCATCTCCATCCATATAGTCCTCTCTGGGTCCTCTCTGTGTTCTGCGACATTAGTCTATTTTAATTTTCTTCCTACCTCTTTAATTCGTTCTTTTTTCTCCCTTTCTACTCTTGTCTCAAACCGAGAGGTTCTGGTTTTGGCTCTTGATTTTTCTCTCTTCTTAAACCTCTGACTCTTTGAAATTTCATGCATTCCAACACCTCCATCTGGTTCTATCTATACAAACAGGGCCTTACCTCCAATCCCTACCTCCAATCTCACATTTCAGTGACCTTGAAGACACTTCTACTTGGACCTAACATCACCTCAAAATAACACGTCCAAATCCAAATTCTTCACCTTCACATCACCTTTTAAAACTAACCTTCGCTTTTCTCCCCACGTCTATTAATGGCATCCCCATTTTTGCGTTCACCGTATCCAAAACTCTCCCCCTTTTGACATCTAATAGTCAACAAATCTCACGGATTCTTTCTTTGAAATATCTCTTATATTTGCAACCCCATTCACCTTCTGCCTCTCGCCACTGGACTGTGGCAGCTTATGTAACCTGACTTGAGAATTTCTTCAGCCTCTCTTCCTCCTGCCATGTCTACCTTCTGTGGATCTCAGTTACCCTCACCTTGTTGTGACTCTGCATCTTGGCTCTCATATTCCATATTGCTTTTTAGATGGATGAATAGATTTTGGTTGTTCTAGTCTGGCTCTGTTTTTAGTGTCTTTCAGCGTATCTGTTCTTCAATTTCGTGTGCCGGCCCTGCACACTGTCTTGATTGATGAGGGATCCACTTGCTAGAGCCTAGTCATCTGACTTCTGCCTAACTGGGAAAGGGCTTCATATTAACGTGCCTTGCTGCCTGCAGTCTGCTGAACACCATTCTCAGGTTAATGGTAGCCTTATCCTGTCTCTTCCTTCCTTCCTCGTCCTCAGGGATTCTTCATCACCTACAGGAGAAGATTCCAGCATGTGGAATCTTGCATTTAAGCTCCTCCACGTTCTATCATGAATCAGCTTTCTAGCTTTACTACTAACGACTGTCATAAAAGAACCCTTAGTCAGCCCCGCTAAATAGATCCAATTACCATCTCTCTAGAACTTTTTTTGCTTTTGGACATCTGCAATTTTATTTGTGTCCTTCTGGGTATTTGAAATCCCTTCCCCACCTCCCCCACCCCCATCCCCAATTCATCTATGGAAAACATACTCTTGTTTCAAATTTTAGTTTAAATTGCTTCTTGAAGCTTTCCTACCAGCTTACTGTATCTTTCCCTCTGGAAACACAAAACAATACCAGGAACTGAAATAATGAATCATTATAATCATATCAACAGATATATAAAATGTAAAGATATCTATATATAACAGTTGCATGTAAGTGATTTTACCCATGTTACCGCAATTGGATTAACCAGGCTCTGGATGGATTTCTGCGAAAAAAAGGAGAGATGATTTTTATTTGCTCTAGCAAAGATCATAATGACCTCTGAATCCCCAAATCTAGCCCTTCTTCCCAGGCCTCTTCCTTCTTGATGTTTGTTGCATGTGTCCTCCCCAAGCCCCTACACCCCAAATTCTCTCCCTATTGGTCCTTCTACTTCCACATTGATCACCCCCTTTCAGGCTGGTTTTCCATCTTTCTTTGCCTAAACCCTGGTCTGCAGGTGCTCCCTCAGTGATATCACCACTGATTTCAAGGACCAGCTTATGACACAAATGCTGAAGTCTACCCTTGACTCTTCTACTAGTAAGCTCAGTCTAGACTTATGTTTTTGGCTTGGCAGCTCTGTAGATAATTCAAACGCTAAGTAACCCAAACTGAACTCACTATTGCCCTCCATGACTCCAATTGCTCCTTCTTCTGTATATGTCTTTCGTGTTGGAAACAGCATCATCTCAGTCACCTATTCTGAGAGAATCCTCAGCTGCTACTCTCTCCTCTTCCCTCAACACCAATTCACTCCTCTCCTTGAAATTCTTCAGAGCATTTTGTAACACTCAGACTTATGTGCAAGTTTTACCATGGCCCTAAATGTGGTGTCTGCCTAATTCTCCAACCTCATCTCATGCCACTATTCTCCTTTTGCTGAACTCTAATAACTCGGATTTTCTACCTCATGGCTGGCCTATTAGGATTCTTTATATGCTAGCTTAAAGACCACCTTCTCAGAGTCACAATTGACCTAAGTAAAGTAGCTCCCCTTGTATTATTTTCTATTAACTATCATTCTATTTCTTTGTTTCTTTGTTCTTAATATAAACCACAAATTTCTCTTCCACTGGCAAATAAGCTTCCTGAGAACAGGTGCCATGCCTACTTTTTCATTGTTTTAGCTGCAGGTGCTTGCCATGTGGCAGGAACTCACTCAAATTTTATTGAGTGAAAAAATCAGTCATCAAATTCTGTTGATTCTGCCTTCAAAATGCCCCTTGAATACACCTTCCCTTTCCATTACTGCTTTTTCTCTAGTTAGACTCTTATTAATTGAGAAGCAATGAAGGATAGTGGTTAAATATACAGGCTCTGGAGTAAGACATTTTGGGTTTGAATCCTAGCCTTAACACTTCCTACCCATGGGCACTTTAAGCAAATGATTTAGCAACTGTATACCTAAGTTTAACATCTGTAAAATGGAGATAATAGCATCTTCTTTATAGAGGTGTAATAAGAATATACATAAATAGGCAAATAATTAGCATATGAACATTATAAGCATTGTCTGTTAGCTATCACTACTTTTCTCATTTAAACTATTATCGTAGCCTCCTGTCTCTAGTATCTTTACCGCTGTCTTCCTAAAACATAAATTTGATTGTATTACTTTGCTACTTGGAAAAACACTTTTTTATAATGGCTGTGTACTGTCCACAGGATGAAACTCAGCACTTGGCATTGAGTCCAGAGTTCTTCACAGTCTAGCCCCATTTCTCATCACTCAGACCCATGCTCCTACATTCCAGTTACTTGGGTTACTCATCCTTCCTCAAAAATTAACAGCATGAAAAAAAAAAAATTAACAGCATGCTTTTCCCCAGTTTGTATCTTGGATTGTGTCCTTACTTCTGCCTGGAATTTTCCTTGCCCCTTCCGATCAGGCAAATTCTTATTCTTTCCCCCCATCTCTGAACACCCAGTTCTAATACTGCCTGCTCAGTGAAACCCTCCCTGACTCTTCCTAATAATAATTATAGCAATACTAAAAATAATGACAGCTGTTAAACTTACTGAGTACTTACCACATGCAAGCTACAATGCTTCACATTATTATCTCATTTAATCTTTTTTTTTTTTTTTTTTTTGCGGTACGCGGGCCTCTCACTGTTGTGGCCTCTCCCGTTGTGGAGCACAGGCTCCGGACGCGCGCAGGCTCCGGACGCGCGCAGGCTCAGCGGCCATGGCTCACGGGCCCAGCCGCTCCGCGGCATGTGGGATCTTCCCGGACCGAGGCACGAACCCGTGTCCGCTGCATCGGCAGGCGGACTCTCAACCACTGCACCACCAGGGAAGCCCTCGTTTAATCGTTTTAATGACCTATGAGATAGGGCTAATGTTAGTCTCCATTATACAAATAGAAAAACTAGGCTTAGAGAAGTTAACTGGAATTAACGATTTCTCTACACTCCAGTAAGACTTTAATATACCTTCATCATAGCTCTAGAACCCTGTTACTCTATTATTTATTCAAGTGGCTGCTCTTTGCCTCCCTTCCTGCAGAATGAGCCCCTTGCAGCTAAGAACTGTGCTATTTAACTTTGCATCTATGGGGCTTACTGTGATGCTTGGCACGTGGTACTTAGTCAGAAAATGTTTCTCTTGCCCGAATTGTGTCTTCACTAAGATCCCCAAGATCAGTTTTAGACAATTTTCTCTAATTAAGTCTAAACTTTCTTTTGAATCCTTGAGCCTGGCTTAAAATGGCCTTATTAACTCTTTTTCTTTTGAAATAAATAATTATAAATCTCCTTTAAAGAAGGGATGAAGAAAACAAGAAAGAGCTACACGGGGACATTAAAATTTGTTTTACTTACTCGAAAAGTCAACTTAGATTTCAAATGATAAAAAGTTCCAACTGTAAAAAGAAATGAAATGTAAGCAAAGCATTCATATTCATTTTGTGGTACAAACAAAAGGAGTAAAAATGCATTTTATTTTGATTAAATTTGTTCTCAGACCTCTACATCTTAATGATACCCTTAAGAACTAACGTAATTTTTACTTTGTATTTTTTGAAACAATAGAATTCAGCTATAGAAAGTTATTGACATCATAACCCTACATATCTTTCACTGATATGTACTTCTGTATTCAAAACAATTTATCTCTTATTGGCGAAGAAGATTTTGAAACCACACACGGAAAGATTAGGCTTTTTCATTAGAACAGACAAATAAAATTCAAAATTCTATGAAAGATCTAATTTATGTGAAAATTTCATTTTTTCCCCCAAATATGCCACTACAGAGAGAGGTGTCTGGCAATGTGAAGTATAACGTAACTCTATTTTACTATTCCCATGGATAGAACTATTAGAAATACTAATTTGAATTTTGCAAAGATTTCCTTGAAATTATGGGAAAAACAAGAACATTGAAAACAATTAATTTTATTAATTACGTAAAACTCAGGAAGGCACTGGGAGTACATTTTGCAGTACAGTTACAAATCAAATTACCAGAATAATTTTTGACCCCTTAGACCCACAGTTTGGTGTTCTATTGGGGCAGGCAGAGAACAAACTAGAGAACTTACTGGAGACAGGGAATGGGGCTGACCATAACGGATGGGAAGAAGGAAATGTTAATAACTATTAACTCAACACTCATCATGTATCAGACACTGAACTAGGGGCTTTAGCATACATATATACGCAATATCTCATGAAGTACGCATTATTATTAGTTCCACTTAGTATATGAGGACTAAGTTTAGAAGAATTATATAACTTGACCAAAGAGACATAGCTAGTAATGTCTAGCCGAGACCAGGACTGACTCCAAGGGCTATACTTTTTTTTTTTTAATAAATTTATTTATTTATTTATATTTATTTTTGGCTGTGTTGGGTCTTCATTTCTGTGCAAGGGCTTTCTCCAGTTGCGGTGAGCGGGGGCCACTCTTCATCGTGGTGCGCGGGCCTCTCACTGTTGCGGCCTCTCCCGTTGCGGAGCACAGGCTCCAGACGCGCAGGCTCAGTAGTTGTGGCTCACGGGCTTAGCCGCTCCGCGGCATGTGGGATCTTCCCAGACCAGAGCTCGAACCCGTGTCCCCTGCACTGGCAGGAAGACTCCCAACCACTGCACCACCAGGGAAGCCCCAAGGGCTATACTTTTAACCACTAGGCCATAACAGACTCAGGAGGCCAAAAGATGGCCTCTAGAGGTTCTATATTCAGCTTTAGCCTCCATAGATAGCAATTCATGTTGGTTATATTTAAGATCATTAGGTTCAACAGAGGAAATTCAACAAATAGGATATTGAGAAAAGCATGCCTAGTCAAGACTGATCACTGTTGGTCTTGGGGGCCTTGGAAGGGGCTCTACATCTTAAGTATGCTTCTTAGACAATAAGAAAATTAAATGCACAAATAGGAAGACTAAGGTGTACATACAGAATCATATAATTTTTGATGATAACTGCAGAAGCCTTACTGCCCAAACCATTATAAAGATGCAGTTTTTAAAAAATTCACAAAAATCTCCAGAGGAGGTAGTTTACCAACTTAAAAAACATTATGGTCATAAATTTCTTTCTGATGTCTAACCCAAATTTATGAAACTGAAATTAAAACCCTAATTTTCTTAGGTATAAATGATGATCATTTGCTCATCCATACACATTCAAGGAAGCTATACAAAATGCTGAGTTTAACTCTGCAGAGATGCAGTGACATTTGGGAATATTCAGGGTCATTACTTAAAATAATCTTTAGGCTGGTAAAATATTTTGTGAGTCTCAAAGAATTTCTTAGTTGTTGATGAATCTGTCAAGTGTCGATATATATAGCTAATACTAAAGGTCTAGTAATGATTATTAACTTATAGATTATTCATGCCCTTTAACTTTTGTCCTGCTCCCTTTGGCTGACTGCCCCATACAACTGTTTTGCTTATTTGCAATTTAAATCTATCCATCTTGCTATTTGTTAGCTGATGTGGTTAAAAATATTTTTTAGTACTGTAGTTAAAATAACAGTTAATCAAAATAAAATTATATATCACACATAGAATCATTTAAAAATGTCCCTACTTTTTCTTACTAATAATAGACTCATTTTGCTTTCTTTAACATACCATGTCGTTTTCTTTTAGAATAATTCACTGAATTTGGTCCTCACCAATTGTCTTTTCTTGGTCTGTAAGAATAACATGGTCTGTACTTTTTATTGATGCATTTTATTTATTAAAAAAATTTTTTTTATTGTGGTAAAAGTCACATAATATAAAACATACTATTTTAACCATATTTAACTGTACAGTTCAGTGACACTAAGTACATTCACATTGTTGTGCAATTCTCACCATCATCCATCTCCTGAATTTTTCACCTTCCTAAACTGAAACTGTGTCTCCATTAAACACTAACTCCCCATTCCCCCTCCCCCGCTAACTCCCAGCCCCTGGCATCTACCAATGTACTTTCTGACTCCATGAATTTGACGATTCTAGGTACCTTGTATAAGTGGAATCAAACAGTATTTGTCTACACCCAATGTATATTAGAATGCATTTTTAAGGTTAACTTAATATATGTCCTGCAAACAGATTGTACCTTCTTTTTATTTTTCCCCTGTGCTATACACTAGGCCTTTATTTCTTAGAGAATTTTCAGGTTCATAGCAAAATTGAATGGAAAGTAGAGTTCCCTTATATTTTCTGCTCCCTCCTCTGCACCATACACACAATCTTCTTCACTATCGACATTCTGTACCACAGTGGTATATTTGTTACAAGTGATGTAATTATATTAACACCTAAAGTCCATAGTTTACATTAGGGTTCACTATTGGTGCGGTACATTCTATGGGTTGGTCAAATGTATTATGACATGTGTCCACACTGTAGTATCATATAGAATAGCTTCACTGCCCTAAAAATTCTCTGTGCTCTGCGTATTCATCTCTCCCTTCCCCCAATCGCTGGCAACTACTAATCTTTTAAAAGTCTCTATGGTTTTGCCTTTTTCAGAAAGTTGTATAGTTGGAAGCACATATTGATTGTATGTAGCTTTCACAAATTGGCTTTTCATTTAGTAATATACATTTAAGATTCCTCCATGTCTTTTTATGGCTTTATGGCCCATTTATTTTCAGCACTGAATAATATTCCACTGTGTTGATGTACCACAATTTATTTATCCATTCACCTACTGAAGGACATCTTGGTTGTTTCCAAGTTTTGGCAAAAATGAATAAACCTGCCATAAACATCCACACACAGGTTTTTGTGTGGACATAAGCCTTCAGCTCATTTGGGTAAATACTAGGGAGCACAATTGCTGGACTGTGTGGTAAAAGTACATTTAATTTTGCAAGAAACTGCCAAACTGCAGTACTGTAATTGTACCATTTTGCATTCCCACCAGCAATGTGTGAGAGTTCCTGTTGCTCCACATCCTTGCTAGCATTTGGTGTTGTCAGTGTTTAGATTTTGGCCATTCTAATACATGTATAGTGGTATCTCGTTTTAATTTGCATTTCTCTGATAACCTATGATGTGGATCATCTTTTCATATGCTTATTTGCCACCTGTATATCTTTTCTGGTGAAGTGTCTGTTCAGGTCTTTCATCCATTTTAAAATATGGTATTCATTTTCTTATTTTCTTTCTGTATTTTGGATAACAGACCTTTATCAGATGTGTCTTTTTAAAATATTTTCTCCTATCTTATATTTTTAATATAAAACTTTCCCATGATTTCTATAGTTATCTTTCCCTTAGTTAGTATTCTTCATTATTTAAAATTTTTGAAATCTCATTTGTTCATATGTTTATTCAAAATACATTTATTGAGCATGTTTATTTAGTATGTCCTAGATCATGGGAATACAAAATGAAAAATGCATGGTCCTTGACCTCAAAGATGCAGTCAGTCCACCATAAGAGACAATAAAACTATTGCTACAATAGAAATACATGTAGGGTGTTATGGTAACAAGAGACAGTTGTGAATCTTCTGGGAAAAAATAAGGTTAAATGAATAATAACGATAGCAATAATATCTGAGATTTATTTAGGAAGCTCTTAACTTTGTACCTGGCATTGTAGCCAAGAGTTTTATATACATCGTCGTATTTAAAGTTCACAGTAACTCTTTGAGGCATATATACTTTAATCTCATTAAATTAGGATTTCTGTTCAATGAAGGACAACATGAACCAAGGAGAAAAACCAATGACAGGAGGGGTAGAACATACCTGAAATGTCTAAAACCAATAAAGGATTAAATATCTGTACTTTGTAGAAACACCTGCAAATAAACAAGGAAAAGATAGAAAACACAACTGTAAAATGGGCAAAGAATATGAATAGGCAATTTACAAAAGAGGAACTCTAAAACGTTAACAAGTATATGAAGACGTGCTCAAAAGTATTAGTATTCAGAGAAATGCAAATGCACATTAAAACAATGAGCTATCAGTTTACCCCTGTTAGAATGGGAAAAAAAGGAGAGAGAGAGAAATGACAAGTGGGGCAGAGGAATCCTCATGCACTGTTGGTAGTAGTTTACATGGACCATCTATTTTGGAGAGAAATCTGGCTTTGCCGTGTGAAATTAAATATGCGTATTTTTTCCTCAGTGATTCTACTCCTCCTTCTTTGCTCACAGAATCCTAGCTTTTACTGGAAGCAGTTACCAGAGATCAGGGACAAACAGTGATTGACCTTGGTTACTATTAATCCTGTGCCCCTTTGTCACGTCTGGAAATAGGCATGTGACCAAGCCTTGGATAATCGCATGTAAGGGAAAGTCTGCTAGGAGGCCATTAAGATCGTCTTTCTTGATATGCAAGGATATGATATTTGGAGCTTCAGCAGCTATCCTGCTACCATGACAAACAAATCAGGATCCCAGAGTCAATAGGCTGAGATGGAAGAACAGGACTCTTGGTCTTTGAAGAAATCATTGAGTTTGCAAACCAACCTTGAAACCACCTTTCAGTGCACTGCTTGTCTTGCCAAGTAATTAAATATCTTTGGTTTAAATCACTGTTAGTGGAAGTTTCTGTTGCTTTTGGGCAAAATTATCCTTACTAATGCAGTGCACAAATGTTTGTTGAGTGAATAAATACTGGTTGCTATAATCATCATAAAACAAACTGTTCTTAGTCTCTATTTCTACAATAAGAGAGGTTAAAGAAGAGGACAAAATAAAGAATGCAGCCAGCATAATACTAAAATATATTGGTTGGTTATGAAAATAGCTACATTAGATCCTATATTTGTTTCCTAGAGCTGCCATAACAAATTACCACCAACTAGGTGGTGTAAAACAACAGAAAATTTCTCTCACAGTTCTGGAATCTATAAGTTGGAAATCAAAGTGTTGGCAGGGCTATGTTCTTTCTGAAGGCTCTGGGGAAGCACAAATCCTTCCTTGCTTCTTGCTAGCCTTTGGTGGCTCCTAGCAATCCTTGGTTTTCCTTGGCTTTTAGTTGCCTTCCTCAACCATCTTACATGACTTTCTTCTCTCTGTGTGTGTCTCTCTGTGTGCTTTCCTCTTCTTATAAAGACATAAATAATTGGATTTAGGGGTTCACCCTAATCTAGTATGTTCTCATTTTGATCCTTATTTTTAAAAATTAATTAATTAATTAATTAATTTTTGGCTGTGTAGGGTCTTCATTGCTGCATGCGGGCGTTCTCTAGTTGCGGTGAGCAGGGGCTACTCTTCGTTGCGGTGCGCGGGCTTCTCATTGCGGTGGCTTCTTTTGTTGTGGAGCATGAGCTCTAGGCACGCGGGTTCAGTAGTTGTGGCACGCGGGCTCAGGAGTTGTGGCTTTTAGTAGTTGTGGCGCAAGGGCTTAGTTGCTCCATGGCATGTGGGATCTTCCTGGACCAGGGCTCAAACCCATGTCCCCTGCATTGGCAGGAGGATTCTTAACTGCTGCACCACCAGGGAAGCCTCTTGATCCTTATTTTGATTACATCTGCAATGACCCTCTTTTCAAATAAGGTCACATTCTGAGGTTCCAGGCGTTCAAGAATTTTGGGAGGACACTATTCAATCCACCACAGATCCAAAATACTTTATTTATTTCATCTAAAGCAAGAATATCTGAATTCTAAATCTTCCATTTTATTATCACATTGATATCTTTACTTTTAGTCTCTGCTGTTTGTAATTTAGCTGATATAAATCTCTGCTGCAACTGTAATTTAACTTCTTATTGTGTCATTATTATTATAAGTCAATTCTACATTATGACACTTTTTTATTGAACATAGGCACATTTATGCTGATTCTAATTAAAGGACATTATTGCTCAAAACGTTACAGACATCTAAGTGTACTGAGAAGCAAGCAAGTAAACAAATAAATAAAAGGGATCACTTAAAATTGGTAAGATTTTACTTATTTAGAAATTTTGATGTCACAGTAGTTATTAATGAGGGCATATTTATTATAGAGATGTTATTTTCCCCTCTACCCATCTGAAGGTAATCACAAATTATAGTTCGGAAAATTACTACTCATCTGGGAATTGTAACAGTTAGAAGATTTTAGTGTTGAGAAATTTGGAACTTTTGGTTTTTTTAATATCCAGTTATTTCATTTATGAAATTACTTTAAGAAAAATTCCTTTAGTGATACCCTTTGTGTTGATTTCAAAATAATTTTTGCTCTTTGTTCCTTTCCTTGTGTTCCTTAATTTTGATCTGATAAAAATAGCACTGTGATGGGCAAAGAACCTGGGTTTTAATTCCCTCAAGGTCAATGTTAAGTGCATTTCACAGCTCTTCTTGATAGATTGACTATCAAAAGGTAATACATCTCATAGTTTCCTAATGTAAGCTCTGGACAAAGAAGCTATTTAACCATTATTTTATTTTACTCTTTTTGTCCAGTGGCTTCAATTTATTAACTTAAATATTTCAATTGACTGAAGTATATGAGAGAAAGAGAGGAAAATGTCTGTTCATTAAGCTAAATTTGGCTAAATCAAGCCATATGAGCAGACCATTTCTAGCACTGAGCAGCTGTGTTTCCAGATATAAAGAGAGGGAGGAGTGTTAGTTATTCCTTTAAAAAAAACACTAGAAGGACTCATTTTTTATAATAGTAAAAGTGATATGTGCTCTTTACAGAAAATTAAGAAAATTTTGTTTTCCACCTCTGTCTGGCAAATTCCCATTTATCCTTTAGTTTTAAGCTGAAGTTCCTCAGGAAAGCATCCCCTGACTAGGTTAGCCTGCCCTAGGACATGATGACATCACCTGTACTTCTCCTTTGTTGAACTTCTCAAAATATAATTAATAATTTGTGTAATTGCCTGTTCCCTACTATGTCTAAATTCCATGAGGGCAGGGGTCGTCTCTATTTTATTCTCATTTGCAATCTCAGTTCCTAGCACTTTCTCCAGCACAGATAGATGAATAACTGTTGAGGGACTTCCCTGGTGGCGCAGTAGTTAAAAATCCGCCTGCCAATGGAGGGGACATGGGTGCGAGCCCTGGTCTGGGAAGATCCCACGTGCCACAGAGCAACTAAGCCCCTGAGCCACAACTACTAAGCCTGCACTCTAGAGCCCATGAGCCACAACTCCTGAGCCCGCATGCCACCACTACTGAGGCCCACGACCCTAGAGCCTCTGCTCCACAAGAGAAGCCACTGCAATGAGAAGCCCGTGCACCGTAATGAAGAGTAGACCCCGATCACTGCAACTAGAGAAAGCCCGCGTGCAGCAATGAAGACCCAATGCAGCCAAATAAATTTAAAAAAAAGAATATTTTTAAAAAATATTCACTGTTCAACAGTTCATTCACTGTTGAGTGAATGAACAGGTACATGAATATCGAACATCCCCAATCTCAATACCCAGGACTGAAAACTGCTAACATTTTAGTAAGCTTCCTTCTTATTTTCATCTAATTTTTTACATGGTTGAGAGATTATTCCATATACAATTTATTTCACTTAATATTATCTAGTTTCTCTTTTAATGATTATTTATTTTTATTAAAGATGCTATACAAATCCATAATAAAACAAAAAATTGTGAAGAATGGAGAGTAAAAGCCCTCTAAGACCCCAATCTTCATTCCCAGATCTCCAGAGGGCAATAACCACTGTTCACAGTTTAAGTACCTACAGTAGTTTCCTATTGCTGCTGTAACAAATTACCATGAACTCAGTGGCTTAAAACAATCAAGTTTATCATCTTCTAGTTCTGGAGGTCAGAAGTCCAAAATGAGTTGGTAGAGCTGAGTTTCTTTTGCAGGTACTGGGGGAGAATCCATTTTCTTGCCTTTGCCAGCTTCTTGTGAAACTACTCACATTCCTCGGCTGGTGGCCCTTCATCACTCTGACTAATGTCTCTGTCATCACATCTCCTTTTCTTCTCTGATCCTCTTGCCTTCTTCTTATAAGGACCCCTGTGATTATAAAGGGCCAACCCAGATAATTCAATAGAATCTCCCCAACTCAAGATTCTCTCTCTTTTTTTTTTTTTTCAAGATTCTTAATCATATTTGCAAGTCCCTTTTGTCACTTCAGGTTCACAGGCTCTAGGGAGCCATTATTTTGCCTACAACAGTACCTTTCTAGCAACTTTCTATAAAACACACAACTCCTCCCTCCCCTCCACACCACTCCAATATCTTCCTAAGAGAGGCTTTCAGAATGTCCCACACTTTACTAAACATGGTATAATTAAAGTATTTATTAAATGTCCTTGGGACTCCATAGAGTCTCAAAAGATGCTTAATGAATAAAAGCAATAAACAACTGAATAAAAATCAACTGAATAAAATCAGTTGCACTTGTAGGAAATTCTTAGCTCATGGAGAAATAAACTCTATCAATTGTCTTTGCACCAACAGAACCAGTGGCTTCTTGATTGACAAGGGAGCATTACACTACTCATAAGATACCAAGTTTTACATCACTAAAGTATTCAACATAACTTTCTGTCCAGGTCATAATGGCATTTTCATGACAACACAGGATTTCCAAAAATGAGACTTTGAAGGGCATTTGCTCTACTCTTGCACTGAAGCAATGTTATTCTGCGTTAGTTCTGAAGTTAATAAGAAGGTCATGAGTTGGAAACTGATTACAGCCTAACAAACTATTATTTTTTTATTTCTAAGTTTTGAAACAAATACCTTTTATTTTTCTGATTTTTGTCCTGGAACAGGAAGAAATACCAAAAACATTTTAATGCTGAGGACTAAAACTCCAAATTGCAAGGTACAAGAAGGTTGGTGAGAAGTAAACATAAGTAACTGTATACCATCATATGAAAAGCAAGTCACATACAGAATAAAATTTTTTCCTGTACTATATCTACTAATTTAAATCATGATGCTAATAATTATCAAATTACTACTAAGTATTTTCTAAGGATATATTATATGTATAGGACTATATTCTAGACTATATTCTAGTTCCTGATTGGGTTCACAAGAAATGTAAAACCTAGGTCTACCATATGTTCTTTTCTTCCTTTTTTAAATTGTGTTAAACATAATATAAAATCTACCATTTTTAAGTGTCCAGTTCAGTGGTGTTACTTTCACATTGTTGTGCAGCCATCACCACCATCCATCCCCATAACACCATGTGTTCTTTTTTTTTTAACATGTTATTGGAGTATAATTGCTTTACAAGGTTGTGTTAGCTTCTGCTGTATAACAAAGTGAAACAGCTATAAAATTCAAAAAGAGTCATGTACCACAATGTTCATTGCAGCTCTATTTACAATAGCCAGGACATGGAAGTAACCTAAGTGTCCATTGACAAATGAATGGATAAAAAAGATGTGGCACATAAATACAATGGAATATTACTCAGCCATAAAAAGAAACGAAATTGAGTTATTTGTAGTGAGGTGGATGGACCTAGAGTCTGTCATACAGAGTGAAGTAAGTCAGAAAGAGAAAAACAAATACTGCATGCCAACACATATATATGGAATCTAAAAAAACCCAAAAACAAACTATTATTAAATGGCTCACTGGAAGGAGGGAAGAAAAGTATTTGAGGCCAAACTGAAATGGAATTTAAGATGGTGCAAAATTAAAAAAACAGTACTAGAAAATGATATAAATATATTGGAAAGAAATGTTTTTGCTTCATTTTAATTGATTTTTTCCATATGTATTTTATTGTGTATCTAATGTCTGTATCTAATTTTATTGAGTATTATCTTGCCCAAAGAAATATTTTGACTGTTGGATGTGAAATGTTTTCAGCAAATACTTGTGGTGCTGATTGTTGTAGCAAACAGATTTGCCTGTAGCAATTAAACTGTATAGTATAAACCACATTGCAAAATCTCAGGGGCCATGTTCTGATCCTGATTAAACTTATCCTTTC
Source organism: Orcinus orca (assembly GCF_937001465.1). Lineage (NCBI taxonomy): Eukaryota > Metazoa > Chordata > Mammalia > Artiodactyla > Delphinidae > Orcinus > Orcinus orca. Next base: position 145,442,319 of record NC_064559.1, read on the forward strand.
CACTCACCTCATTTTCTAACAAAATTTATTTAGTAGTCACAGAAGTACTTCTTATAATAAGTTAACGCAAGTCTGTCTTCCAAATTGCTCTGGGCAAATGTTTAAGCCAGACCTCACTTGTATATGAGTCCTAAACCTGGTCCACTTCCTGTGAGTCTTATGTTTAAAAAAAAGACACTACTATGCATTTAGTTGTAAGAGTCAAATATCCAAAAGTCATCTTTAAAACTGTCCTCTCTCCTACTTCCTAAATATAATCTATCATCGTGTTCTGTTGGTTATAATCTTAAAATTCTTACTGGTTCTCTCAATTTTTCATCATCTTTACTCTCACCACTCTGGTCCAAGCTACCGTTGCTTGAACTGTAACAGCAGCTTCCCCAATGCTCTACCTGCAGCCATTCTCGTCTTTGGAGCCAGCATGATCTTTACCATTCTGAAGCTTTCCATGAACCTGACCCTCAAGGATTTGAAGGGAGCGGGCACCTGCTTAGCAATGCAGTTTCATCTTACAGCACTCTCTCTTTTGTTCTTGAACTGCAAGCACAATGTTATGAGTGATTAAAAAGCTCCTCTGATAAGGCAAGCTTCCATAGGTTCTTTGCAAGAGCTATTTCCTCTGCTTTGAAAGCTTTTCCCTCCCCTCCATCTTTGCCTCAATAACTCATTAATTTCAGTTCAGTCAATTTCCTCAGGGAAACCTAACCTGGTTTTTTCTTATAAGGTTTGGGTCCCCTACTAGGAACTCTCCTGTTAGACTTTTACATTTGCTTAAATGCTTCTACTATTAATGTCTTTCTCCCCTGGACTGTAAGCTCCACGAGGGCAGAGGCTTGCTCAGTTTTTGCTCTCTCTTCTGTTGCCTGTGACTAGCACAATGCGTGGTACATAACTGGTGTTATAAATATCCACCGAGTGAATGAATAACACAGTGGTGTTCTTGGTGCACAAAAGAGAAGAGAGAAAAAGAGAACAAAAAAGAAGATATGATAGGGTGTAGGTAAGAGGAGAGATCAAGAATGAACACTGATCCAACACGAGAATCAATAGAGTCAATCTGATTTATTGTTTGATTGAAGAACAATAGTGAAAACAGCATGGATAGACGAAAATGCTAATTCAAAAAGACACGCACACCCTAATGTTCATAGCATCACTATTACAATAGCCGAGATATGGAAGCAACCCAAGTGCCCAGAAACAGACAAATGGATAAAGAAGATATGATATATATGTGTATACACACACACACACACACACACACACACACACACAATGGAATACTACTCAGCCGTAAAATGAATGAAACTCTGACATTTGTAGCAATGTGAATGGACCTAGAGAATATTATGCTTAGTGAGTACATCAGATAGAGAAAGACAAATACTGTATACTACTTATATACTACTTATATGTGGAATCTAAAAAATGATATTTGGGTTGGCCAAAAAAGTTCATTTGGGTTTTCCATAACATCTTAAGGAAAACCCCAAATGAACTTTTTGGCCAACCCAATACAAACAAATGCATATAGCAAAATGAGAAACAGGCTCACAGATATAGAAAACAAGTTAGTGGTTACCAGAGGGGAGAGGAAAGGGAGGAGGGGCAAATCAGGGGTAAAGGATTAAGAGATACAAACCTCTACGTACAAAATACATAAGCAACAAGGATATATTGTATAGTACAGGGAATTATAGCCATTGTTTTGTAATAACTTTTAATGGAGTATAATCTGTAAAAATGCTGATTCACTATGCTGTGCACCTGAAACTAATATAATACTGTTAATCAACTATACTTCAATTTTAAAAAAAGGCTATTTAAAAACCCAGCATGAATAGACTTCATGGTTTACCTACTGTGAGGCTCAGGCATAAAAACTTTATTACAGAAGCCATGAATATATGTGTATAGATGTGTGTAATTTTGATCTGATAATCAAATGCTTGTTTTCTCTTTTAGTTGCTAAGTCAATTATTCATTTAATGAATAACTGAATTGAACTGTAGTCTAAATGCAGACTCTGGTTAACAACTTTTTTAAAAAAGATTGAGATAGAATGACATAAATATTGTATCAGTTTTAGGTGTACAACATAATGATTTGATATATGCATATACTGCAAAATGACTGCCACAATAAGTCTGGTTAACATCCATCATCACATAGTAACAATTTTTTTCTTGTGATGAAAACTTAAAAGAAAAATTAAGTATTTTTTGGTTGTGTTGGGTTTTCGTTGCTGCGTGTGGGCTTTCTCTAGTTGCGGCGAGCGGGGGGCTACTCTTCCTTGCAGTGCGCGGGCTTCTCATTGCGGTGGTTTCTCTAGTTGTGGAGCAAGGGGTCTAGGCACCTGGGCTCAGTAGTTGTGGCTCACAGGCTCTAGACCGCAGGCTCAGCAGTTGTGGTGCACGGGCTTATTTGCTCTGCGGCATGTGGAATCTTCCCGGACCAGGGCTTGAACTGTGTCCCCTGTATTGGCAGGCGGATTCTTAACCACTGCGCCACCAGGGAAGCCCAATGAGAACTTTTAAGATCTATTCTCTTAACAACTTTCAAGATCTATTCTCTTAACAACTTTCAAATATACAATACAGTATTGTTAATTACAGTCACCATTCCCAGGATTTATTTGTTTAAGTGGAAGTTTATACATTTTGAATGCCTTCACTCCTTTTGCCCACCCTCTGCCCTCTGCCTCTGGCACCACCAATCTGTTCTCTGTATCTGAGTATCGTTAACAATTCTAACCAAATTTTAAACTATGTTATTTCACATATTAACAGATTAAAAAATTATTATTTCCCACTTTGAGTAGTGTTTAAAACTGCTCATGTGTCCTACATTAAGGTCTGAAGCTGGCCACCCCATACTTGAAAATCAGTGGTTCAATGAAAAAAGAGGAATAGAAGTCTACTTCTTTCACATAACAATGAGTATTTACTCAAATCCAAGAGCTAATGACAGACTTAATGGAAAAGTGCTAAAGCCATTCTTTTAAAATTAAAATGAAACAAGAAAATCTTCTGTAATTAATATATTAATTAATATTAAGCCATAACATAAGCCATGAAAATGAAGTATTGATCCAAGATACAATACAAGAAATAATACTGGAAAGGAAGAGACAAAAAGATAATTTGCAGATAACATTACTGTAAAACTAGGAAAGCCAAAACAATTTGTCAAACACAAGTTTTAAATAATTTTGAATATTAAGATAATTAAATAATTCTTATTAAAATAATGAAAAAGCAGTTGGACAGAAAATATGACCTGCATCCCAACAATAACTGAACAGAATACATAATATTATAGATATTATTTATAATCATTTATATATATATTTCCTACATAATGAAAAGGACATTCATTAAGAATAACAACAAATGTTAAAAATGCTTATGAAGTAGCTTAATTTAGTGACCTCTGACTTAGAGTTTTACTGAGAAATTTAAAAAAGCAACCACAAATAAATGAAACTACCATATGCCTGAATGAGAGACTAAATATGATAAAGATGTCAGCTTCTCTCAAATTTATTAACAGATTTTTCATAATCCCATTGAAAAAACCCAAATAGTATTTTTTTAATAAATTGAAAGAAGGATTATAAAATTCAGTTGGAAAATTACCAGGCAAAATCATCAAAGAATTTCATGAAAAATGAAGTGTACTGAAACGGTTAGCCCTAATGGCCAAATATCAAAACATATTAAAAGTAAAAATAATTAAAATAACATGGGGGGGACTTCCCCACTGTTGAGAGTCTGCCTTCCAATGAGGGGGATGCGGGTTCAATCTTGGTCGGGGAACTGGGATCCCACATGCTGTGGGGCAACTGAGCCTGTGAGCTGCAGCTATTGAGCCCATGCCACAACTAGAGAGCCTGTGTGCTGCAACTACAGAGCCCACGTGCTCTGGAGTCTGTGCACCACAACTAGAGAGAAGCTTGCTCACCACAACTAGAGAGAAGCCCGCACCCCGCAATGAAAGATCCCATGTGCTATACCTAAGACCTGACCCAGCCAAAAATATAAATAAATAAATAAATAAATATTTTTTTAAAAAAACATGGTTCTGGCCCCAAACTAGATACCTATTTTAATTGAAGAGAACAGAGTCTAGAAATATTCTATTTCTTATAAGAATTTAATACAAGAGATATCATGAGTCAATAAGAAAGGTAAGCATTATGTAGAAAATTATACTGGGTAATTAAATACCAATTTTGATAAAAGTACTGGTAGATCATTATAGCAATGGCTCCCACAGAATCATGTCTCCCTGTTTCTACATCCTTGTGTCTCTGGGTGTGGACACACCACAAAGTTTTGGGTGGTTTGTTATGCAGCAGTACTCAACATATTAAAACATCTTATAGAATATACCAAAATATATTCCAGATAGTTGAAGAGTTAAATATAAAATTAAAAGAAAATAAAATTTTGGTCTGAGACCTAAATGAACTTGAGGCATTCGGGTACAAGACACGGTGGTAGTGTGCTAACTTTCTTATCTTCACAAGGGAAAGCCTGAAATTTGACTACCTAACATTAAAGATATCACAAAGTGCAAAAGCAAGAGAAACAAAATGGAAAGAGAGACGAGACTGGGAAAGCAAGAGCATAAAATATGGCTAGGGTCAATGTCACTTCTTTGTAAAGATATCGTTCAAACTCATATGTAAAACAAAGCTATGAACATATAATTTACATCAGAGGACGTACAGATATTTTATAAAACAAGACATCAGATCTTGATAGTAATTAAAGAATTAGAAGTATAACAACCTTGAGGTAACATTTTATCCCAAGGAATTTAGAAAAAAATGGTATAATTTGGTCTTAGGTTGTGTATTTTGATGGCACTGTAGATCTGTACACTTTGCAGAGAAACATCATTCATAGCCACTAAAACTTTTGTATCCTTTGACTCAACATTCCTACTCCAGGAAAATTATCCAAAGAAAGTAATTCGCAAGTGTAAAAAGCCAATACCCAAAGATACTCTTTACAATATTATTTTAATAGTAAACCGTTGAGACTTTGTATTGCCCCCAAAAAGGACAATTACTTTGGCTGAGGCATAAGAATTCCATGTTACCATTAAATGTTAAATTTATGAAGATTACGAAGAAGCATAAACACATGTTAATGCCATGCTAGACGCAAAGCAGAATTTAAATGCATATAACGAACATAATGGAATAAATACACATGATCTTATTAAATCCTCAGACTCTGAGGTGTCTTAGCTCTATAATTACAGAAGAAACAAAAATTTCACTAATTTCTCCGGGTTCATACTTTTAATAGGTAATAGACCCCAAGCCTGTTAGCTGAAGCACTCACCCATCTTTTCATTTGTAATTGATCCAATTACTCATCTTTTTGTGCCCCAAAGCTTACTCTTCCCACCACATCATGCTTCATATAGTCAAAGTACTGGCAGCCCTACGCGGAAAAGGAAATAATTTCTTAAAGTTTATGGGTTCACACGTTTTTCTCTCTCACCTTTCAAAAAAGTTTTAAAATGTTACATCCATTTTACGATATAAAAATAAAAAATGTAGGGCTTCCCTGGTGGCGCAGTGGTTGAGAGTCTGCCAGCCAATGCAGGGGACACGGGTTCGTGCCCCGGTCCGGGATGATCCCACAAGCCGCGGAGCGGCTAGGCCCGTGAGCCATGGCCATTGAGCCTGCGCGTCCGGAGCCTGTGCTCCGCTACGGGAGAGGCCACAACAGTGAGAGGCCCACGCACCAAAAAAAAAAAAAAAAAAAAAAAAAAAAAAAAATCAAAAATGTAGTCAAAGATAAAGTACTCAAGTCCTTCCTCTACTGTGCCCCAGTTACCCGGGAAACTCAAGGTCTACGGAAGCGCGGGCTTCTAAAGGCGGGCGAGGGGCCAGGAGGCGGGGCAGGCGTCGCAAAGAAAAAAAAACCAAAACAAAAGTACGCAAAACCCTGCCCCGCGCTGCTTTACGGCACTCGCTCCGCCCCTCCAGGTGCGCGAGTTTGAAGCCGGCAAACATGGCCGACACCTGTTTTCTCGGCCAGGGTTTCTTTACCCTGGTAGGGTTATTGCTCTTGCCCTTCGGCAGCTTGGCCGCTAGTCAGATCGAGGTAGGAGTCAGGCCCTCTGAGCGACAGGGCCCTGGGGGGACAGCTGTGGCCTGGCTGTCAGCGCCCAGCAGATGTCCGATACACAGCCGCCGAGGGAAGCCTTCTGGAGTCACCCACCAGCCTCTTCCTAGGCTGACTGGGCTGTGGGGAGGGTGTCGCAGGGGACGGGATAGGACAGTGTCCGTCTGTTTCAGCCTTTTAAAACGGTGAATGAAAAGAATCAAGTCCTGGGCGGCGGGGGAGGGCCTGATCCTTTGCTCCGACGAGCGTGCAGTCCCTAGCTGGTGAAAGGTCAGCGCATGAGTGCCGCACCTACTTTTCCTTGCTACCAAACTATAACGCTCTCCTTTAATAGGAGTCAGATGGATACGGTGTTTTATTTTTGGCTCACACTACGTTCTGGCGCGTTACAAAGCTTTTACTATCCCCTGTACTCTTGACAATACCTTCGTCCAGTTCTGCAGCCTACCTCTCTAGCATCATTTTTCAGAATATCCAGCTGGCTTAGGGGCCCAGATAGTCAGCAGACAGTTGAAACTTTTTGTGTCCAAAGTTTTATATTCTGCCTACCCCACCTCTTTTGGGGTTGCTTCTAAGCTAGAAACCTAGGGTTTTTAAAAATTAACTCCTCTCTTTATTTCACATTTTAATCATCACTAAATTCTATGTTCTGAACTTTTAAAATTGCTTTCAGCTGTCCAGTTCGACTGGCTTAATGCAGGCCCTGGTCATTTCTTGCTTAGATTATTGCAATAACTTTATCTTTTTTCCTCTAGGCTTCCAAACTCCCTTACTTTAGTCTTCATCAAATGTAAACCTGATCAGATTATTCTTCTGATTGAATCTTTTCAGTATTTTTTTCATTACATACAGAATAGAGTCTAAACATCATGATCTGGTCTCTAAGCAGAGACTTTTCCATTCTTCATATAGGACCCCATTCTCCCCACCATCTCAGACCTTGAGCTTAGACCAGCGGCTCAAAACTTTTTGAATACACATCCCTACCAGTTAAAAAGAGAGCATGCACTCCCTCCTTCTATTCATGAATTATTGCTAATTTATATATTCAGTATTTAAAAAGCATATTGTTTAGAAAATGTAAACTTAAATAGAAGTTCTATTTTCCTTATTTAGTAAGTTATTTTGTATACTTCATTTTGGATACCATTACTCTTTTTTGTAGTTACACAGTTGTGCTTTTTTACATTACCATATTTCATTCCTCCAGTTTCTTCTGTTTGCTTATTTACTAAATGCAGTAAAAGCTAACCTCTGTAGAATCTTTCCCTATCCTTTACTTTTGCCTTTACTGTTGTAATTTGTGCACTTAGCTAGTATAGCACTCGTTTCTTATAACCCATGTATTCTTTGTACTCTATTATTACATCATCTTTCACTTAGAGGACAATAGCTACCTAATTGGTCTGGCTCAAGTCATTCTTTTTTCTTTCCAGTCTGTTCTCCAAGCTGCAGCCCGAGTAACTTTTAAATATGCAAATCTGATCATGTCACCCGTATATACCTTAATGCTGCTTTAAGGATAAAGAACTAAATCTTGATTATGACCCATAAACAAGGCCTTGCATTCTTTGGCTCCTGCCTACACCTCCAGTTCTCTCTCCCGCTCTCTCTTTTTCAAACTTCTAGTTGTGCTAATCTTTCAGTTTCTAGAAATTTTTAAGCTTCCTTCTGCCATTTGGGCTCATGTTCCCTCTGTCTGGAATTATCTTCCCTCTTCTCATCATCTTTTGGATCCTAACCAAATGTCACTTCTCTAGAGAAACCTTCCCTGACATCCCTGCCTGCCCTTCCCCCTCCCATTCCCTGATCAGGTTAGGTCCCCCTATTATACTCTTTTATGATACTGTATATCTTACCTTTATAGAATTTGTAGTTTGTCCTTATCTGCTTAATGTATGTCTATCAAATTGGACAGTAACTTCTTTGGAGGCAAGTACTAGCACTATTTTTGCCCATCATTGTATTCTGAGCACTGAACAGGGACTGGCACATGGTACCCAATGAATGTGATGAATGAATGAACGTTACATAGTAGTGTAATGTGTTTGCATGCTTGTCTTCTTTATTGAACTCTGGGATTCTTGAGAGAAAGCAGCATGTTTTTTAGTGACTTTTTTGCATCCCTGTACATTACATGGTACCTGGCACATAATAGGTGCTCCACTGTGTGTAGAATGAATGAATAACTTCGCAGTGTCTATATTGTCTAAACAATCACAAAAGAGTTTTGCCATCTCAATTTTTTCACTGAAGTCTTAATGATGTGAGGATTTTGGAGCTGGAAGGGACATTAGAGGTTATCGGGTCAACTCCCATTTCTACGTGAGGAAAATCAAGTCTACAGAGCTAAATGACTTAACCCCATTCTCACAGTCAGATCTTCAAATTCCTAAACCACTATAGCACATTGCTTTCTTTAGCATCTATGCAGCTGTTGAGAAAGTTTAAAAAGAAATATATATATATATGGCGCGCACACACACACACACACACATATATGACGCACACACACATATGACGCATACACACTGAGTGAATTTTTTATTTCATTCTTTCTGAAATTTTCTTGCCAGCTGAAAATTAAAACAGCTAATATTTGTTATACAATTACTATGTTCTAGTCACCATTCCTACATTCTGTGAGTCAGGTAATGTTATCATTTTATAGGTGGGGAAATGGAAGTACAAAGAAATTAAGCAGCTTTCTTAAGTTTATACAACTAGTAAGTAGTAGGGTCCAGATTTGAATCCAGGCAGTCTGACTGTTCTAGTAATTAATACTGTTTAGGGGCAGATCTGAAATCATTATGGTTTATATTCACTATTATTTTAATATATAATAAAAGTCATGTTCATTAGGTGTCTGGATGGTATTGGATGCTGAGGTTTTTAATGTTCCATGATGGTAAATATAATTCAGACTTTAACAGATTAGCAAAATGGTACATGGAAGTATGCTAGAGAATGTGTTTAATCACATATATTGGTGAGTTAAAATAAAATAATAAGAAGCACTCAGCACAGAGTAGGAGCGAATATTGAATGAAATTTCAGCAGGAAGGGTATTAATATATGTGAATCAAGAAATGAAATGTCATTCACAATTTGAAGATTGAATAGAAAATGAGAAGCATGAGGAAGAGCTGACTGCATTTGAGATAAAATGTTTTAAAACAAAAATCCCCTCTTGCAGTAGCCTCCTGCTCCCCCCAAATAAAACTATTTTGTCTTTCATAAGGTCAGATACTAGAATATTTATAAACTTGCATAATGATGGCTTACTGTTATTACAACTGTAAAAACTCTGTGAATCGTAACTGTCCTTTATCAGTCTTTATTCTGGGAAATGTGACTTTCTTTTAAGCTTTTTGCTATTATTTGACTAATAGGATCAAGCGGAACAGTTCTTCAGAAGTGGCCATACGAACAACTGGGCGGTTTTGGTAAGTGTATTCTATAAAGGTATACCTCGTTGTTTACATTAGATGTGTATCTGAGAAATTTTGTGTGAATCAAATTCTTGAAAATAATTTATATCTTATAACAGAAATTATTTTCATTTGGCTATATTTTAAATTGATCACATCAACTAATAATATCCTTTGTCTTCAGTGTGTCTGTCAAGGGGTGATGTGTAAATACATGGAAAAATAAATTAGGGATCCTATTGTGAAAGGGAGCATTTTATAAAGTGTAGAGTTATTTTAATGATGGAAACTGGTAATTGTATTTCTTATCTGTAATATTTGTTTATAGATACTCTCTACTTTGGCTATTTTGTTTTTATTTTTTAATTATTTTTTTCTGTTTACAAAAATAAATGGTCATTGTAGAAAATTCAAGTTACACAGAAAAGTTTAGAAGACAAATTAATTTTATGTTACTGTGATTAAATAGAATAGCAACGTGGGTTCATGACTCATTTTCTTGTTCTTAGGAACAAAAACCTTTTATATGCTACTGCCTCGTAAGAGATTTTATGAAGGAATTGAACAAAAGCTGCTCATGATAAGGAGATGGGTTTTCAGTGACCACTTAAATTGGGGAAAACTATGAGGGGGCAGGCCATGATCCACCAATTTGAGAAGATAACTTGCTCTATAGGAAACTAAGGGCACTTCCAATTAGTCTCGCTATAGGAATTCTTAAAAGAGGGAATAACTGCCTATGTGCGATAGCTAATTGCCAAAGGGCTCATCTTTTAGAATAGGAGCCTATTAGCTTATACTACACACACATTGAAGTCTTCCTTGTTCTGGGAAATCTTTAACTGAGCCCCTCTCTAATCTCAGCAACCTAGGTCTCAGATGAGAAATAGAAGGTGAAAAAGAATGACTTCTGAGTATTTGACAACTGCAGTTTTCATGTTTTGTGCAATATTTTACACATTAACTCTTAGTAGAGTGAGACTTCAATAAATTGTACTTTCTTAAGTGGAAAATTATGAAATTTGACCGGGGCCAAGTTGAAAGTATAAAACATACATTTCTTTAAATGTTACGTAGTTCAAATTAAAGAAAAAAAATATATATGTTTTTCCTCCCAGTTTGAATTAATTTTAATCTTGACTAGATGATCAGAGGTAAATGAAATGCCCCTTCGCTCTTGTAATATTATTGAGAAAACTTGCCACCAGAGGGAGATAGAAGGAAAGTCAGATTCTATTTTAGTTTCAGGATCTGCTTTGAATAAAACATTTTTGTCTCTGTTTAATAAAAAATGTTACAAAGATAATCCATACTCATGGTTAAAAAAAATAATACTGATGGGTAGTGATTTTGTTTCTAGCTTTTTGGTTTTGATTTTTGCTAATGTAGGCAATATTATAGTGAAAGTCCTTGAACACATATTTTTACATGCTTATATGAGCTAAATAAAAAAATAAGTACATTTTCAAACTTGATATATGTTGCAAATTACCCTCTTAGAAGGTTTATATTAGTTCACATTCCCATAAATAGGATATGAGTGTTTTGTCCTCATATCTATAGTATTTGCCCTCATACTATTGGCAAGGGTATTGTTATACCCTTGCCAATAGTACGAATTGTCAGACTTTTGGATACTTATCAATTTATGTTTTTTTAAAATTGTTGTATAACTACTTTACAATGTTGTGTTAGTTTCTGCTGTACAACGAAGTGAATCAGCTATATGTATACACATATGCCCTCCTACTTGGACCTCCCTCCCCCCAACACCCATCCGACCCATCTAGGTCATCACAGAGCACCAAGCTAAGCTCCCTGTGCTATACAGCAGGTTCCCACTAGCTAGCTATTTTACACATGATAGTGTATATATGTCAATCCTAATCTCCCAATTCATCCCACCCTCCCTTTCCCCCCGTGTCCACACATCCGTTCTCTACATCTGCGTCTCTATTCCTGCCCTGCAAATAGGTTCATCTGTACCATTTTTCTAGATTCCACATATATGCGTTAATATATGATATTTGTTTTTCTCTTTCTGACTTACTTCACTCTGTGTGACAGACTCTAGGTCCATCCACCTCACTACAGATGACTCAATTTCGTTTCTTTTTATGGCTAAGATTCCATTGTATATATGTGCCACATCTTCTTTTTCCATTCATCTGTCTATGGCTATTGTAAATAGTGCTGCAATGAACATTGTGGTACATGACTATTTTTGAATTATGATTTTCTCAGGGTATATGCCCAGTAGTGGGATTGCTGGGTCATATGGTAGTTCTATTTTTAGTTTTTTAAGGAACCACCATACTGTTCTCCATAGTGGCTGTATCAATTTACATTCCCACCAACAGTGCAAGAGGGTTCGCTTTTCTCCACACCCTCTCCAGCATTTATTGTTTGTAGATGTTTTGATGATGGCCATTCTGACTGGTGTGAGGTGATACCTCATTGTAGTTTTGATTTGCATTTCTCTCATAATTAGTGATGTTGAGCATCTTTTCATGTGCTTCTTGGCCACCTGTATGTCTTCTTTGGAGAAATGTCTACTTAGGTCTTCTGCCCATTTTTATATTGGGTTGTTTGTTTTTTTGATATTGAGCTGCATGAGTTGTTTGTAAATTTTCGAGATTAATCCTTTGTCGGTTGCTTTGATTGCAAATATTTTCTCCCATTCTGAGGGTTGTCTTTTTGTCTTGTTTGTGGTTTCCTTTGCTGTGCAAAAACTTTTAAGTTTCATTAGGTCCCATTTGTTTATTTTTGTTTTTATTTCCATTTCTCTAGGAGGTGGGTCAAAAAGGATCTTGCTGTGATTTATGTCATAGAGTATTTTAACTATGTTTTCCTCTAAGAGTTTTATAGTGTCAAATCTTACATTTAGGTCTTTAATCCATTTTGAGTTTATTTTTGTGTATGGTATTAGGTAGTGTTCTAATTTCATTCTTTTACATGTAGCTGTCCAGTTTTCCCAGCACCACTTATGAAGAGACTGTCTTTTCTCCATTGTATATTCTTGCCTCCTTTGTCATAGATTAGGTGACCATAGGTGCATGGGTTTATCTCTGGGTTTTCTATCCTGTACCATTGATCTATATTTCTGTTTTTGTGCCAGTACCATACTATCTTGATTACTGTAGATTTGTAGTATAGTCTGAAGTCAGGGAGCTTGATTCCTCCAGCTCCATTTTTCTTTCTCAAGATTGCTTTGGCTATTTCGGGTCTTTTGTGTTTCCATACAAATTGTAAAATTTTTTGTTCTAATTCTGTGAAAAATGCCATTGGTAATTTGATAGGGATTGCACTGAATCTGTAGATTGCTTTGGGTAGTATAGTCATTTTCACAATATTGATTATTCCAATCCAAGAACATGGTATATCTCTTCATCTGTTTTTGTCATCTTTGGTTTCTTTCATCAGTGTTTTATATTTTTCTGAGTACAGGGCTTTTGCCTCTTTAGGTAGGTTTATGCCTAGGTATTTTATTCTTTTTATTGTGATGGTAAATGGGATAGTTTCCATAATTTCTCTTTCTGATCTTTCATTGTTAGTGTATAGGAATGCAGGATATTTCTGTGCATTAATTTTGCATCCTGCAACTTTACCAAATTCACTGATTAGCTCTAGTGGTTTTCTGGTGGCATCTTTGTGATTTTCTATGTATAGTATCATGTCATCTGCAAACAGTGACAGTTTTCCTTCTTCTTTTCCGATTTATATTCCTTTTATTTCTTTTCCTTCTCTGCCTGCCATGCCTAGGACTTCCAAAACTATGTTGAATAATAGTGGTGAGAGTGGACATCCTTGTCTTTTTCCTGATCTTAGAGCAGATGCTTTCAGTTTTTCACCATTGAAAATGATCTTTACTGTGGGTTTGTCATATATGGCCTTTATTATGTTGAGGTAGGTTCCCGCTGTGCCCACTTTCTGGAGAGTTTTCATCATAAATGGGTGTTGAATTTTTTCCAAAGATTTTTCTGCATCTATTGAGATGATCATTTGGTTTTATTCTTTAATTTGTTAATATGGTGTATCACATTGGTTGATTTACCTATATTGAAGAATCCTTGCATCCCTGGGATAAATCCCAGTTGATCATGGTGTATGATCCTTTTAATATGTTGTTGGATTCTGTTTGCTAGTATTTTGTTGAGGTTTTTGCATCTATGTTCATCAGTGATATTGGTGTGTAATTTTCTTTCTTTGTGATGTCTTTGTCTGGTTTTGGTATCAGGGTGATGGTGGCCTCACAGAACTTGTTTGGGAGTGTTCCTCCCTCTGCAATTTTTTGGAAGAGTTTGAGAAGGATAGGTGTCAGCTCTTCTCTAAATGTTTGATAGAATCACCTGTGAAGTCATCTGGTCCTGGACTTTTGTTTGTTGGAAGATTTTTAATTACATTTTCAATTTCATTACTTGTGATTGGTCTATTTATATTTTCTATTTCTTTCTGGTTCAGTCTCTGGAGATTGTGCTTTTCTAAGAATTTGTCCATTTCTTCCAGGTTGTCCATTTTATTGGCATATAGTTGCTTGTAGTAATGTCTCACGATCCTTTGTATTTTTGCAGTGTCAGTTGTAATTTCTTCTTTTCCGTTTCCAATTTTATTGATTTGAATCCTCTTCCTTTTTTTCTTGATGAGTCTGGCTAAAGGTTTATCAATTTTGTTTATCTTGTCAAAGAACCAACTTTTAGTTTTATTTATCTTTGCTATTGTTTTATTCACTTCTATTTTATTTAGTTCTTATGTGATCTCTATGATTTCTTTCCTTCTACTACCTTTGGGATTTATTTTGTTCTTCTTTCCCAAGTTGCTTTAGGTATAAGGTTAGATTGTTTATTTGAGATTTTTCTTGTTTCTTGTAGTGAGATTGAATTGCTATAAATTTCCCTCTTAGAACTGCTTTTGCTGCATCCCATAGGTTTTGGGTCCTCGTGTTTTCGCAGTTATTTGTTTCTATGTATTTTCTGATTTCCTCTTTGATTCCTCAGTGATCTCTTGGTTATTTAGTAGCGTATCGTTTAGCCTCCATGTGTTTGTGTTTTTAACAGTTTTTTTCCTGCAATTAATTTCTAATCTCATAGCGTTGTGGTCAGAAAAGATGCTTGATACTATTTCAGTTTTCTTAAATTTACTGAGGCTTCATTTGTTACCCAAGATGCAGTCTATCCTGGAGAATGTTCTGTGTGCATTTGAGAAGAAATTGTATTCTGCTGCTTTTGGGTGGAATGTCATATAAATATCAATTAAGTCTGTCTGGTCTGTTGCATCATTTAAAGCTTCTGTTTCCTTATTTATTTTCTGTCTGGATGATCTGTCCATTGGTGTAAGTGGGGTGTTAAAGTCCCCCACTATTATTGTGTTAGTATTGATTTCCCCTTTTATGGCTGTTAGCATCTGCCTTATGTACTGAGTTGCTCCTATGTTGGGTGCATAAATATTTATAATTATATCTTCTTGGATTGATCCCTTGATCATTATGTAATGTCCTTCCTTATCTCTTGTAACAGTCTTTATTTTAAAGTCTGTTTTATCTGATATGAGTATTGCTACTCCAGCTTTCTTTTGGTTTCCATTTGCATGGAATATCTTTTTCCATCCCCTCACTTTCAGTCTGTATGTGTCCCTAGGTGTGAGGTGGGTCTCTTGTAGAGACATATATATGGGTCTTGTTTTTGTATCCATTCAGCCAGTCTGTGTCTTTTGGTTGGAGCATTTAGTCCATTTACATTCAAGGTAGTTATTGATATGTATGTTACTATTACCATTTTCTTGTTTTGGGTTTGTTTGTGGGTCTTTTTCTTCTCTCGTGTTTCCTGCCTAAAGAAGTTCCTTTAGCAGTTGTTGTAAAGCTGGTTTGGTGGTGCTGAATTCTCTTAGCTTTTGCTTGTCTGTGTAGCTTTTTATTTCTCCATCGAATCTGAATGAGATCCTTGCTGGGTAGAGTAATCTTGATGGTAGGTTTTTCCCTTTCATCACTTTAAATATGTCCTGCCACTCCCTTCTGGTCTGCAGAATTTCTGCTGAAAAATCATCTGATAACTTTATGGGGATTCCCTTGTATGTTATTTGTTGCTTTTCCCTTCCTGCTTTTAATATTTTTTCTTTGAATTTAATTTTTTTTAGTTTAATATGTGTCTCCATGTGTTTCTCCTTGGGTTTTTATTGTCTGGGACTCACTGTGCTTCCTGGACTTGATTGACTATTTCCTTTCCCATGTTAGGGAAGTTTTCAACTATAATCTCTTCAAATATTTTCTCAGAGCTTTCTCTTTGTCTTCTTCTTGGACCCCTATATTTCGACTCTTGATGCGTTTAATGTTGTCCCAGAAGTCTCTGAGACTGTCCTCATTTCTTTTCATTCTTTTTTCTTTATTCTGCTCCTTGGCAGTTATTGCCACCATTCTATCTTCCAGCTCACTTATTTGTTCTGCTTCAATTATTCTGCTATTGATTCCTTCTAGTGTATTTTTCATTTCAGTGATTGTGTTGTTCATCACTGTTTGTTCTTTAGTTCTTCTAGGTCCTTGTTAAACATTTCTTGTATTTTCTTAATCTGTGCCATCATTCTGTTTCTGAGATTTTGGATCATCTTTACCATCATTACACTGAAATTTTTTTCAGGTAGGTTGCCTATTTCCTCTTCATTTATTTGGTCTTGTAGGTTACCTTGCTCCTTCATCTGTAACATATATTTTTGTCATCTCATTTTTTTTTTTTTTTTTTTGGATGAGTGCTGCTGTTTTCCTTTGTTGCTGGTCGTTTGGTGTGAGGCATCCAGCACTGGAGTTTGCAGGCAGTTGGGTGGAGCTGGGTATTGGTGCCAAGATGAGGACCTCCGGGAGAGCTCACACCGATTAATATTCCCTGGGGTCTGAGGTTCTCTCGTAGTCCAGTGGTTTGGACTTGGCACTCCCACCACAGGAGATCAGGCCTGACCTCTGGCCCGATAATGCAGGGATTCCTCCTGTCCCCTTAGGTGTCTGAGGTCCTCCACTAGCGCCTGGTAGGTGCCCTAGTTGTGAGGAGACACGAACTCTGCGTCCTCCTACTCTGCCATCTTGACTCCAGTCAGAAGCTCCCTTGCTCACCAGTGAAAGCCAGTGCTCAGAGTTCATTGCAGTCCCTGGACCCGCTTCACAATCATCCTCAGCACAGGACTCTAGGCAGCCACTCAGCATGAGCTGAAAGCCATTTACCATCCTCACAGTGGCTGGAAATCTGCTTAGGGAAGGCTTCAGCCCAACAGATACATCACAAACCTGTTTTCTTATATTATGACAGAAGTTGAGCATCTTTAAGACTTTTATTGTCTATTTTTAATACTTTTGTTATGAAATGCTTGCTCTCATCCTTTGCCCATTTTTCAAAATTGGGCTGTTCATCTTTTTCTTATTGGGTTATAATTATTTCAAGTTTTTCATTTCTGTTAGGATTTTATGGTACATATTTTTTTATGTAGTCAAGAATTTTAGTCTTCTCCTTATTGGATTCCAGGTTGAAAATTCAGTTTAATAAAAAAATCTTGTGGTTCTGTCCTATTTACAGGGGCAGGAACATTTGTGGTATTCTCAAAACTGTCATTACACTTACTATCAGCAGAACAGTGTGGTAGGAGGTAGGAGGATACTTAGTGGATAGATATATTACCAACTGATCCCAGTCTCTGGTTTCTCCCTTGGAATGAGCATTCGAGAGGGCTGACTTTTGAGGCATGGCATTAGATTTTCCTAGTATCTTTGTTATCTTTTTTAAGGATCAGTTTGTCTTTAAGTGTAAAACTTGTTGAAATCGTTTCTAGTTTTCTGTTCCGTTCAACAGCTTCTTTATAATGCATTCCCTTATGTGCATATAAACCTGTTTTCTATGCTTTGTTTTAGTCTCTCTCTTATGTTTTTCACAACTAAAATTAGGAAGCAATCCAGAGTGAAAGGAATATTATATAACCCAATGTAGTTAATATTCTTTTCTATTCTGTGAAGAGATTATGGGCATTGTCGTGGGTTCTAAAGAATTTAATATTTTAGAAATAGGAACATTATAGAATCATAAATTGAGAGTAACTAAGTTGGTTCAGTATTTGATTAAATTCCCCAAATATTTGTTTTCTCTTAAGCTGAATGTTTTTTTGACTAGTGATGAAAGACCTTTTTCTAGAGAGATTGGTTTTATTGACCATTCTTTATGTGCTTTGCTGTTTCTAGTCCTGATTATGACATACTCTTTTTTTAGGTATCTCTACATCCTACTTAAAGAGAAGTAATTCTGTAACTCTGTAGCTTATTTTGATTCCTAAAAATAATATATTTGTTTTATTACTTTAGGTATGTACATCCCGATTCTGGTTTAATTATCGACATGTTGCAAATACTCTTTCTGTTTATAGAAGTGTCAAGAGGCTAGGTATTCCTGACAGGTAAGTATTCTTAATAAAGCTTAACTCTGATCCTCAGTGAAAATCACCTTTAGATGATATTATATTTGTTTTTTTGTGTTGCTTTTGAAAAACATAAAGAAACCTATTTTGAAATTATTTTGTTGTTGTTAGAGCATAACTATCATGTATAAAATAGTTCTTACTTAAGAGCATAATGGCAAATTATATAAAACAACCATCAACACTAAGGTAAAAAGATTTGATGAAGTATAATTGTTCAGTGTCATTTATTTAATTATTCAATGCTTCAGTCTGGGTTTAATTTTAGGCAACAGAAGGCAATTCTGACCGATTCAAGTAGAAAAGGTATTTATTGAAAGCATATTGATTAGTTTACCAAGTTGCTGGGAAGGCTGAGGCCTTAAAGAGTCAGGAACAAGAGAGACTACGTAACAGAAAAGACATATCTAAAAATCATGGCATAAAACCAGTCCAGTGATAGGAATGCACCTTGAATTGCTGATGGCTAGACTCAGCTACCACATTGCTGCTACCGTTGCCTTTGGAAACTTAATGTTGCTTCTGTGGCCTGCTGCCAAAATCTGACCTTTGCCGTCCCAGCTTTTTACTGTCTCTAGCTCTTAATTTAGAGTCCTTGGTGGGAATGTCATGTTGGCAGAATATAGATTAAGTGCCCATGTCCATGCTGCAGGGGTGACAAGAAGAATGACTATGTGGCATTGTTAGCTTCTCTATAAGGAGGGGGGGCTCTACCTTCTGTGAAGACTCATAAAGTGGTATATTCCCTAATTATATGAGGGAGCTCAAGTACTAAGCAGAACTCCCACACCTCCACCCCTAAGTACCTGTTCTCTACATTTGGTTTGTCAGATATGATAGATCTGTTTTTTGCTACTTCCAAAGCAGTTATAGAAGAAATTGCAGTCAGTTCAGTTACTTAGGTTTGATTTACTTAGTTCTGTGTTCCTCTCTACCTGTGAGGAAGTGTGGAAAGAGCTTTGCGGTTAAACAGATCTGAGTTTGAAATCTGGGTTTAGTGGTGATTTTGGTTAATCATTTCGTGATACTAAGCCTATTTCCTTAGCTATTACATGGTAGTGGTACTACCTTCTTTGCAGGATTTAGGTACTTACAGTAAAGTGACTAGAGATATGTATAAAGTGCTGCAGGAGAAGAAAGGAAGCAGGGCATGACTCAGGAAACAAAGTTATCTTACAGTCTATGTCAATAGATCATTTTAGCCTAAGAAGCTGACAACTATAGCCTTGGAGCTGTAATTTAATTCCTGTATTTCATCTGGAAGTTAAGGCATCTTGGTAATACCATTTTTAAAAAGTACATTAAATTAAGTCTGAGAAAGGATGATTTGTTATATCAAATTTAAGAATTATTCTTGTAATTAGCTGATTAATGTTATTTGTTAATTAGTTCTCAAATAGGTGTATGTAGTTAGTCTGTTGATTTTTAACTGCTATTGCTTCTATACCCAATGTGCTCCTTCAGGGAATTACTATGCATGGCTTGGCAGTAGGTTTCACTTTGGTAAATGAGTCTTTGTCCTGTCTATAAGTCATGAGGATATGTTTAAATGATTTAAGTAAGATTTAGAAGGACTTTTTAGAAATAGAATATAACTGTAGGATATATTTTATATATAATAATTAGTAAGTTTTTCCTTAGGTTTCTGAAGAATATTCTTTAAAAGCTTATTCCTGTTTCAAATGCTTTCCTGTCTACATCTCTGGTTATGAAGTCTTTGTTGGAGAATGAATTGGGGATTGAAACAGTTGATGATTTAAAACATTTACTACTTAATAAAAAGCGATCAATAGAATAGATTCTATTTGGCTTTTAGTCTATTATCGTGAATACTCCTCTTCTTGGTGACTTATCTCACTTTACCCCTACCTGGAATTAGGTATAAAAATATAATTATAAGTAAATTTTAATCAGAAAGTAATAAACTATTATGAAATAACAGTTTGGAGACTTGAAATCATTGAGTGGTTTTCAGTTTTAAAGCTTGAATTTCAAAATACAGTTTGAATTTATTTTATACATTATGGAACATTTTCAAGTTAAAACAGTATTATCCTAGCTTCTGACGTATATCATAGCTTCTCAGGCTGTGTATCTTGAGAAAAATGTGTGGTCACTGCATTGAATAAAAATTATGAGTAGAACTCTGTTTTATTTTGTTTTACCTTATTTGCTTTTTAAAAGGAGCATTTTACTTTGTCTTGCAATGCAAAGTATTTGCATTTAGTTTTTCCATATACTTCAATAAAAAACTAGTTCATGTCAGAAATCATTTACCGAAACACATGACACAGATGATTGCCTTTTATTGTGGAAGTTCACATCAGTTCCTTAGATCCTGTTTGAAATGTCACATTAATTGTGTCAGTATTCTTGTTCTGATTTCATTTTGATTTTCTGTCTGTATTTCACCTACTCCAACCATACTGAGCTATTCTCTTTGCCTGGAATGGTTGTCTATACTTCTAGCTCACTGCCAGCAAAACCTGGCCGTGATTCTGAATCACTCAAGGTACATATTAAAAATACTGATTTCTCGGCTTCACCCCTGGAGATTCTAATTCACTAAATCTGAAGTGAGTCCTAGACATCAACTCTATATGTGGTTCTGGTGCAAAGTCAAGTTGGGAAGCACAGCTGTAACTTTTACCTGACCTTCCAAATCACTTTAGTACTTCAAAAAAGTATTCTTGACATCCTTGTTTGCTTTTATGGTATCCTTTGTCTGTACTTTGATTATAACATGGTTATACTAATTATAGTATGTCTCCCTCATTAGATTATAAACTCCTTGAAGGGAACAAGGATTATATTTTATTTCACTTTGTACTTCTAGCATCTAGCACAGTACTTGGCACATAGTAGTGCTCAGTAGGTATTGGATAAATAAACTTGTGACTTGGAAATACTTTAACCAGTTAGGCAAAACAAACACAAGTCTGTACTTTAAAAACATTTCTGTCTTCTAAAGTGTGTTAGTCTAGTTTTTAGCAAATGTTAAAAAAGACTTTTTAATACATAAGTTGTCAGAATTTTATAATACTGTATCAAAATATTGATTCAGAGAGGGGATCTTAATGGTTATGGGGGAAAATAAAAAGACGTGCTCATAAGTGGTTCATAATTACCCTCCACCTTATCTATTATCCTTTTCATACGTAGGTTCCATGGAGTTCAGGTGTCTTGCGCTTTGTGCCCATGCTTTCTGTAACCTTACCCACCCTCAGAGATTTTGTTTTTCTTTGCCTGGTTTTAGCTTCCTGAAACATTTCACTATTTTTAGGAAATTTTATGTCCTCAAATACTTGTTTTAGACTAAATCCCTGTTTTGCTACCTCCAGTACACTTTAAATGCTTAAGATGAGGAAGCGAAAAGGCATTAAGCAGGGCTTAGGTTCTAAAGTCAGTATGTGAAGCAAAAATTTAGCTAAAATTTTTCTTGTGAAGTTTCTTAAATAGCACATAAAGCACAATATAGTATTATCTTTCATCAAGTCTAACATAGCAGTTTTAGAGCAGTGCTAGAGCAAATTACTGTTTTCTTTTTCTTTGGTGGAACATTTGATGAAGTGGTTCACTTAGGATTAAGGGACATGTTTTATGAAAAATGGCCATATCTTTAACACTAGAATTGTGATGCTCATGCTGTGAGAGGCACATGGGAATTGAGACTGAGGGAATGTAGAATTGTAGCTCCCATCTCATCTCATGTTTACTTTGGGGAATAAATGCATTGAGTAATAGGGTGGATGAAGTCTGTCTTTCCTTTTATTTTTTTTGGCTCAATTCATAAGAATTAAGTTTATGGAGTTAAATGTGTATATAATTTTTCTTAAAATATGATATAGCTCTGCTACGAGTTGGGTGGATATGAGTTTTTGTAACGATCCCTATCTGATAAACTATTTCTATAGTTAAATCCAGTAGCTTTTCTTTTTCTTTTTCTTTTTTTTTTTTGAAGTAGAGTTGATTTACAATGTTGTGTTAATTTCTGCTGTACAGCAAAGCGACTCATTGATGGTCCAGTAGCTTTTCTGACACTATTTTTTCCCTTACTCTGTATTTTAATCATTATGTGAGATTAATATTCTTAATTTAAACCTTTATTCATCTCCCCTTACTCATAAACTCTTAGGGTATGCAAAATAAAGTTCAAATCCCTTATGCTGGAACTCAAGGCTTTTGCAGTCTGTCCATATCTAATATTCTGATCATTTAATTTCAATTCCTTATGCTCTAACCAATACCTTCTTATAAGTCTCTGTTTGGGCCTCTGTCATTGCCTTACACTGGTCCTTCCGTCTACAGTCTTTTCCTTCCACCCTCCTTTCTAGTTTTCCTATGCCCAAATTCACTTCATACATTCCCTAACGCTTTCTCAGTCCTTCTTGCATAAATATTTTATTTGTACTTCTATCATGGCACTTTTTTGTATGTATTGATCTTATTTCTTCAAGGTAAGTTCTGATACTATATTTGTATTCCTCCCAGTACATTCTGTAATATATTGTGCAGAGTTGAATGAATGAATAGTATGCTAAAGATCCCTAGTTAAGTGGAACCTAATTGGTCTAGATTAGAAAGGAAATATATATGAATATTGCTTATTTATAGTTTCTTTAGATCTTTATTCTTTTTTTTTTTTTTTTTTTGCGGTACGCGGGCCTCTCACTGTTGTGGCCTCTCCTGTTGCGGAGCACAGGCTCCGGACACGCAGGCTCAGCGACCATGGCTCACGCCGCTCCGCGGCATGTGGGATCTTCCCGGACCGGGGCACGAACCCATGTCCCCTGCATCGGCAGGCGGACTCTCAACCACTGCGCCACCAGGGAAGCCCTAGATCTTTATTCTTAAGCTGCACTGAGCTAAAAGTGCCCTATAGTAGATTTTATAAACTATTCCCTGACTCCTACTTTTGGGATCCATGGGTGGGGTGATCTCACCAGGGAACTTCAGATTCATTTCTTTCTATGAGAAGTGTATAGAGCCTTGCCGAAGACAGGTTATTCCCTATCTTCCTACTGTTTAAATTCCCTCAGAATGCACTTTTGAGTTTTTGGTCTCTTATTCTTTTTAACTTCTTTCTCAAGTAATAAATATTAGAATTAGAAATGTAAATTCTGGTAATGTTGTAAATTAAAAAAGAAAAAAAATCACTAACTGCCTGTTATTGTTGTTTTAAAAATCAGATTGGTAATATAGCTTTTGACAGTTTTTATTTATTTATTTTTTATATCTTTATTGGAGTATAATTGCTCCACAGTGGTGTGCTAGCTTCTGCCCTACAACAAAGTGAATCAGCCATACACACACATATGTTCCCATATCTCTTCCCTCCTGTGTCTTCCCCCCACTACCCTCCCCATCCCACCTCTCCAGTTGGTCACAAAGCACTGAGCTGATCTCCCTGTGCCATGCGACCGCCTCCCACCAGCCATCCACCCCACGTTTGGTAGCGTATATATGTCCATGCCACCGTCTCGCTTTTTGACAGTTATTTTTTATTCTGCTGTGGATTTGATCTTATACATAAGAAGATATTGTGTACGGGGGAACATTAATAAGATACTTCAGGAATTTTCTTGTATAATTTCTCATTAAAACAATATGGAGAAGGGCATGGTTATTACGGTTCATTGGAGATGCTTGTGACTTTCCGATAAGGTCAGGCAAAATGGACCCCTACTTTTGGCCTCCTCCTCCATCCCCCCTGCAACACACATTCACTATCCACTGTCCACCATAATTCAGATACTGTGTTAGGGATTTTATAAAGAATTATTTATTCCTTGAACTTTTATGAGAGAATCCCCTCCCCCCCCTTTTTACATATTAAAAATGGTTACTCAGAATGGTTAAATGACTTGCTTAAGGTACATTAAAGGCACTGTTACATAATAGAACCAGAATTTGAATTCAGGTGTTTGGACTTTATGGCTGGAGCATTTCAATTATTTCACAGCTATCTCCTCCCTAAGAAATTACAACAGGTAATATTTATGTAATATTTACAATTAGAGAATTCTTTTAATAACATGATCTCATGTTATTCTTATGACAGTCCTATAGAGGTTGGTAAAATTATGCACACTGATCATTTAATACCTTATTTAATTAAAAAGTGTATATCTACATGTTGAATGTGGTGCTTGTGAAAATCATTCATATTAATTGAATAATATAAGGAGCATCTTCCCATTTTCCTATTTTTTCCATAGTTTTTACTATTTTCTAAGTCTTCATGATTTCATGCTTCATGTACTTCATGCTTCTGTACTTCAGCAGCTTTGTAGCTGTTTATTCCCTGTCTCTAGTCTCTTTCCCCCTCCAGCCCATCCTACACACAGCTGTCAGAATTATCTTTCTCAGACACTGCTTTTATCTTTTAACTCCCATGATTAAGAACCTGCAGTGACTGTTGTTTCTCTAAAAAATCCAAAAATTTCAACCAGTGTTCAGTCTTTACTGCTTTGTTAATTACAACTTACTGTGTTCATTTGTTGATTTGTTATGATGTTTACTACATAATATTTATTCACTGCTATTTCTATTTTTTTTTAACCATTCATCCCACTTAGAACACTTAGAATATCCTCTGTGCTGTCCTTTCCTACCCATATAGCTTTCTTTCCTTTGTGTCACTATGTAGAACTTTGCAGAGTACCCTGTACATGGAGGTTACTGAGTGATGTTTTTTAAACCATTACAGTTAATTTATAAAATTTTCTCAATAATTAAATATATAGTTAAAACTTTATTACTATTTTTATTTTATGATTTCACCTCCTTTTTTGTGAACAAAAGAACTGAACAGTAATAAATATGCTTTGTAAATAATTTGTGATATATTATCATAGTTATTGTCAAGATAATATTAACTCATGCCTTTGAGTGTTCTGCTTCTTGTCTTCTGTCATTTCCCAACAGTTTTTTTTCCTCATATACTTTGTAAAACTACAAATAATAGTGTTTGAATATAGATACGTATTCTGAGCAGTCTGTCATTTTATTCTCACGTTGGCAGCTGATCTGTCTGCCACTCCACGTGATATTCTTGGTGAAGTGCATAATATCTTGAATAGGTAAACGTTTAGAATAGTTAAGAAGCTGAAATGTGCTCTGAGGAGGAGAATAGTGACAATGCTAAAAGGAGCATTTTGGCCACTCCTATCATTCTTTTATGTTTAGATAATAAGATCCATATTGAAGACTAAGGAGACCATTAAGGGTTTTATGGAGCAAAGGGGAAATTTCTTTATTGATTTGTAAATAGATAGAAGGGTTTTGGGCTGTTGAAGAAGTGAGAGATGCTTATTTTTCATCAATACCACAACGTCTTCATTCCTGACACTATCTTCATATCTGGGAATTTGATTTCCTTGACTTTGGTCTTCTTTTGAATTGTCTTGGGGTCTTGTTCTTCCATATTAAGTTTACAATCAGCTTGTCAAGTTCTTAAAATCCTTTTGGGATTTTCATTTGCATTGCAGTGAGTTTTAGATTAATTTAGAGAGAATGGGCTTCTTTATGGTATTTTATCATTCAATTTTATTCAATTTATGAATAAGGTATATGTACATTTAATTATGTGTTTAACCTCTTTCAACTAAGCTTTATAATTTTGTTTTTGTTTTTTTAAAACATATTGACTTTTTTAAAAAAATAAATAAATTTATTTATTTATTTATTTATTTATTTTTGGCTGCATTGGGTTTTCATTGCTGCGTGCAGGCTTTCTCTAGTTGCTGCGAGCAGGGGCTACTCTTTGTTGTGGTGTGTGGGCTTCTCATTGGGGTGGCTTCTCTTGTCACAGAGCACGGGCTGTAGGCATGCAGGCTTCAGTAGTTGTGGCATGCAGGCCCAGTAATTGTGGCTTGCGGGCTCTAGAGCACAGGCTCAGTAATTGTGGCACACGGGCTTAGTTGCTCCACGGCATGTGGGATCTTCCCAGACCAGGGCTCGAACCCGTGTCCCCTGCATTGGCAGGTGGATTCTTAACCACTGCACCACCAGGGAAGTCCAAGCTTTATAATTTTTAGTTTTTGGTAGAATTTTTAGTTGTCATATTTTTTTGGTTGATACTGTAAGTGGTACCTTTTAAAAATACATTTTCTTACTTCTGAGGCACATGCAGTTGGTTTTTGTGTATTGGTCTAGCAACTCACTGAACTCTTATTAATTTTAATAATTTGACTGTAAATTCTCTTTTGGTAGCCATAAAATCTAAATGACAGTTTTCTTCCTTTAAAATCTTTGTACCATAAATTTTTTTTTTTATTCTTCAAAAGTTTTTCATATTTGAAAATTTGGGGATAAAAGTTGTCTTTAAAGACCTCAAAATTAGTAGTCCGGGGAAATCCTTTATTTTACACATGAGAAAAATGTGTTCCTGAGAGGTAAAGTGACGTTTAAGGTCAACAACTGTGTGGTGGCAGACCTAATGCTAGAATTCTTGTATAATGATTATATTATATTGTGTTGCCCAATTCATCAGTAGAAATAAGTGAAATATTGAAGAAAAAGGATAAATGAAAGCAATTAATTAAAAATAAGTATAACTGTTGATACATCTTAGGACGTTGATGTTTGCAGGATAACTCGGTATACTGGATTTACTATTGTAAATAGTAATCTAATAACCTTACCAAAATTACAGTAGCTTGTCTTCAGAGCTTTCTCCTATGATAAGCTTTCTTTAGAGCTGTCCATCTATTTTAGTTTGAAAATAACTCAGAAAATTATTTTTATTTTCACATTGGCCCTCCAATAGAGTGCACCTGTTGGCGTCTTATGTCAAGTTTTTATGTCAGAATGTGCAATAACTTGATTTCCTAAGTATTTGTGATGGCCTTGTTAAATAGTCTTGCTGAATGATTATTTTAAAATCAATTATAAACCAATTTAAGATTCAGTGGCTTCCAAGGATTGTGTTGTAAATGCAAATAAATCACAAGTTAGATTGGAGGCATTTAGCATAGTGTTTAAGAGTTCAAGCTCTTAAACTGTCTCTATTTGCTGATGACATACTGTTATGTATAGAAGACACTAAAGAGACTCCACCAAAAAATTGTTAGAACTAATAAACAAAATCAGTAAAATTGCAGGATACAAAATCAATATATGAAAATCTCTTATGCCTCTACTAATAATGAACTATCAGAAAGAGAAATTAAGAAAACAGTTCCATCAAGAACAATAAAATACTTAGGAATAAATTTAACCAAGGAGGTAAAAGACTTGTATGCTGAAAACTATAAGACATTAATGAAAGAAATTGAAGAATACACAAATAAGTGGAAAGATAGTCTGTGTAAGAATTAATACTGTTAAAATGTCTGTACTACCTAAAGCAGTGTGTACTACCTAAGTGTCTGTACTACCGAGTGTAATCCATATCAAAATTCCAATGGCATTTTTCACAGAAATAGAAAAAACAACCCTAAAGTTTGTATAAAACCACAAAAGACCCCAAATAGCCAAAGCAGTCTTGAGAAAGAAGAAAAAATCTGGGGGCATCACACGCCCTGATTTCAAACTATATTAAAAAGCCATAATAATCAAAGCAGTATAGTATTGCATAAAAACAGATGCATAGACCAATGGAACAGAATAGAGAGCCCAGAAATAAATCCACACATATATGATCAGTTAGTTTACGACAGAGGAGCTAAAAATATACAATGGGGAAAGGACAGTCTCTTCAATAAATGGTGTTGGGAAAACTAAACAGCTACATGTAAAAGATATATAAAAATATATATAAAAATAAACTTAAAATGGATTAAAGACTTGAACGTAAGACCTGAAACCATAAAACTCCTAGAGGAAAACACTGGCAGTAAGCTGTTTGATGTTGGTCTTGGTGATGATTTTTTGGATTTGACGTCAAAACCAAAGGCAACAAAAGCAAAAATCAACAAGTGGGACTACATCAAACTAAAAAGCTTCTGTACAAAAGGAAACCATCCACAAAATGAAAAGGCAGTCTACTGAATAGGAGAAAATATTTGCAAATCATATGTCTGATAAGGGGTTAGTGATCAAAATATATAAAGAACTCGTAAACTCAATAGCAAAAAACCAAACAATCCAATCAAAAATGAGCAGAGGATCTGAATAGACATTTTCCAAAGAAGACATACGGCTGGCCAATAAGTACATGAAAAGGTGCTTAACATCATTAAGCATCAGGGAAATGGAAAGGAAACCACAATGAGATATTATTGTAAATAATCTAGAGATGATTTAAAGCACAGGGAGGATATTGCTGTGTAGGTTAACATGCAAATACCAAGTCATTTTATATAAAGAACTAGAACATCTGTGGATGTTCATAGGGATTCCTGGAACCAACCCCCTGCAGATACCCAGGAACAACTGTATTGGGGAACCAATAAAAGGAGCCTGATACGTTTGATGTCATATAACTTTGGGTAGGTGCTAGGTTGGTCTGAGAAATACGAAGGAAGAAAGACAGTTGGTGGGGGTGGGATACACACTAATTTAATTTACTTCTTTTCCTTTCTTCTTTCTTTTCTCCTTTCTTTCTTCCTCTTTCCCTTTTCCAACCAACAAAATATATATTGAGAGCATATGGTGTTTAGAATACACTTGCCAATTTTTGTAATTTCAACTGATGTGGGGATACAAGGAAGAGAAAAGGGTAGAGGAGTGAACTATAACTTCCATGAAAAACCTAAGTGCTTGGCTGGTGACAGTGGGAGTGACCTCAAAATAAGTCAGACTCAACTTGACATTTCAACATGGAAAGTGGTAATAATAATAAGTATTTCTAAGAAATTTCTGAGAACTTCTAGTGGAGAATTGATACAAACAATGTTGTAATTCGCTGTCATGTTATATCTGACTCAGGGATGTTAAAAGGATAAGTGAAATTAACATTTGTGAACATAATTTGATTTCTTTGTAGAAAAGATATTTCACAGAGTTTTATATTAATGATTTCTAAAAATTTGACCTGAGCATGAGTGGGAGATTACTCAATTCAGTAAAAGGTACCCTGACATTAAATCCTTATACCTACCCATTAACTTATATTTAATTATATCCATCTCCAAGGCTTCAAATCATGAAATTCAGATATGTTATTTCAGAAAGTAAAACCCATATTAATCAGAACTTAATTTACCTAAACTGTCAGTTTTTTTCTACCATACTGGAAGCAAAGGACAATCAAATAAAATCATATTAGGGAGCTTGTTCTACAAATATATTTTCAGATTTATTCTGGACAAGTAAAAGCTAACTTAATATTCTGTACTTTTTCTATCTATTTTGTTATATTTAATAATAGATATTCAAATGTTAGCTTTGATATACTGATAAAGATTTTTATTTAGTAGATTGATTATACTTATACAAGAAAGTAGTTTAGATATTGTCTTTTTTTTTTTTCCATTTCATTATTTATTTAGATGTTTAGCTCTCGCACTAGGTTTTTACAAACTGGTGAACACTGACAAATTATTTGTCTCATAGAACTATAACTACATATTACAAGACAATATAAGTATGTGGTCAAACTAACATTAATATACATCACCATTTGATCAGTTTCATAATAAACTATCAAGTATCCAAGTATTGAGTTACACAGCTCAAAAGGCATAGAAAAATTAGATGTCTGCTCAGTTCACTAGCAGAAACCCACTTTAAAAAAAAAATTATTTATTTATTTATTTTTGGCTGCGTTGGGTCTTCACTGCTGTGCACAGGAGTTACCTAGTTGGGGCAAGCAGGGACTACTCTTCGTTGCAGTGCTTGGGCTTCTCATTGTGGTGGCTTCTCTTGTTGCGGAGCACGGGCTCAGTAGTTGTGGCTCGTGGGCTCCAGAGCGCAGGCTCAGTATTTGTGGCACATGGGCTTAGTTGCTCCGTGGCATGTGGGATCTTCCCAGACCAGGGATTGAACCCTTGTCCCCTGCACTGGCAGGCGGACTCTTAACCACTGCACCACCAGGGACGTCCCCACTTCTTTTTTTTAAAAGGGAGGTTGGGAAGAGAAGAAATAAAAGCACATTTCAAACAAAAATAATAGCTGGTAAACAACTTCCAATAGGTATGGAAAAATAACAAGAATTTCAAATATTTTATGACTAAGAATTAGCTACAATAACAAAACATCTTTATCTTTAAAAAATATTTACTAAATTAAAGAGCATATTCTACATATTCTATACAAGGTAAAGGCAGTATCTTACTAGAAATATTTAATAGCCCTCTCCTGTTCCTTTTTAGGCTCTTCCTGTTAAGTGGCACACAAAAGTGCAAACATTAAAATAATTGTAAAGCTTTTTTGCTTGGAGATGTTAAAGATATACTTCTATATACAATGTAGCTTTTCAAAATGTAGATTTTCCATAACAGCACAAATGATATTCATGGAAAGATATTAAATAACACCATATGACTTGGTAAAAAATTTAACAAAAATCAATGGTTATGCAAACCTGATGTATACTGGTATGAATGTGGGCAAATGTAAATGTAAAGTGAGCAAGGAAATAACTATATAGGCCCTGCTTTCAATGTAAGAAATGACTGAAGCAGTAAACCACATAAGATCTAGAGTATTCTTAGTTCCTAGGGTTTTAGTTCTATATGATAATAAAAAACATACAAGTGTTACACTGGATATCTTGGTACCTAATCTTCCTAAATTTCTTATGCATTGAAAAGATTCTGGCTGGGAATAGATTTAAAGACTTATAACTCAGTACTGCATGAGTTCAGGAATTGGAACAAATGATAAACAAATTTGAAATGCTGAACAGCAAGAATCTTTTGCTAAGTGTCCAAATACGTTGATCGTAACCTAAACATAGAAGTTCTGTCAAGCAGGTAAACTGGTAAAATTGCTTTTCAATACTCTTGTAAAAGCTTCATTAGACTTGTTCACTGAGCCAACTTCTTGGCTAATATGTGCAACAAATTAGGTCCTGTTTGAAGTTCTACTTCCAAGACAACAGCATCAGACACCTCAGTTTTATTGACCATTGAAGTCTTTGCAGCACAAACACATTTGAGAATGATACTTCTCTAAGTACAAAAGCTGCTTGATGTTAAAATCTCCATGCTGCTTTTGTTTTCTGACCTGTACTGCATCTTCCTGTTTCATTCTGCCTTCTATTAATGCTAGGGCAACAAGCAGTGGAGCTGTTCCAAGGCTTGCAACACGGTGAACAGCAGATTAGTAACCAGGTTCTTCATAAAACTTGATTTCACAAGACATAACTAGCCATCAACAATAAGCTTGGATGGTGGTGCACCTTCATGAAAAGGCCAGTCAAGAACATGGATGCCTTCTTTTTCCATAAGAGCAGTGTCGTCATACATTGCTTCACATACTCTTACTATTGTGGTAATCCATATTTCTTAAGTTTCTCAATAACTTTGTTCAAGGTCTCTTTGGTTGGATTGTGTATAATAAGAAAAATGTTTTTGTATGTGCCTTCAGTGGGAGTTGGGCAGTTCATGCAAGACATGTTAATTTAGTCAAAAAATACTCATTAGGGCTATGAAAGAATTAAACAAATTGAATACAGAAATGATGTAAAGAAACTTCAGCTTATTCCACTTGAAATTCTCAGTGCTTTGAGTATGAAGTTGGGAATAATGGGGAATGAGATGAACCTCCTAAGAAGAAGAAAGTCTTCAATCCTGTAATACTGAGCAATAGAGAGGAAGTGTTTTGAGGCTCACCCTGTCTAGGTCAGAACTGGAAAATGCTCTGTGGATTTCAGTTCAACACTTTTGTGTCCAGGTAACTGCTCTTATGCGGCTTCTTGGTGGAGGTGGTAATGAATTTCTACAGCTCTTATGTCCTCATAAAGGTCGTGCTGTGCTTGGCAGTAATCTTCACTGACCTTCAGAAACTCCGTAAATGTGTGATGACAGAAAGGATTATGTTTACTCATTGAAAACTGTGGCCTAATCATGCAGTGGGTACCAAAGTGGCAGCGACACAGGCAGCTGCGGTTGCAGCTGCAGGGCGGGGCGCCGTGGTGGTCGGTTGCAGGGTGGAGACAGTGCAGGTGTTGACAGGCAGCAGGCAGGTATTGGGTTTTGAAAAATAGTTGACATCAGAACGTTCCATTCCCCAAGCATTCTTTGTCTGATTTTATCATTATTAAAAGACAACTTTGGGAATATTTTTCAGTTTTTTTAAAGGTGAAAACAGACTTAAAATCTGTAGCTCTAAAATTAAATGATTTGCATATTTAAAGTTTTAAAAATATTTGTAATGAAGTTTAAAGGATAAATTTCATTGAGTCATGAACAATGGAAATACTGAAATGAGATTTTTATGAGGAAGGTGATGTCCCCTTAATATTTGTTGATGCGAGTATAGAAATTATTACAGATTTTCTTTTGGCTCTGCTCACTATTTGGGAGTGAAAGTGGAGTGAAAGGCAATGTATTCCATTCTGCCAAAGAATGTAGTAATGGGTGGAAAGTGTGTGGACTTTGAAATCAAATCTCATCTCTTCTGCTTACTAGTCATGCAGCTTTGGGCAAGTGATCTGCCCTCGCTGAATTTCCTTATCTTTAGAATGGACACAATAATAGTCTTCACGGGATTGTTGTGATTTAGTGAGAATCAAGTATCTGAAAAGACCGCAGCACAATGCCTGTCACACAGTAAACTCAACAAATATTTGTTTCCATCATCTTGTCATCTTACCTTGTTTCCATTTTTCCATAGCTTCTAATCTTATGTTTTTATAATCTTATTGAAATATGAACTCCAAAGTTGATAACTTGGGTAAAATAGTAAGTGTACAATTTAATATGGAATGGTTAAATCAAATTTATGTCAGTTAACACCATTATAATGCTTTAAAAATTGTTGAAATATATTAAATTGAGATTTATTATTATCTTCCAGTTAATTATCCTTTTGTCTGTCATAGTCTCCATTTATATTTTTCCTCTTTAATTTTTGTCCTAGTTGACTTTTTGATCGAATTGAAGAACAGAAGTGGTAGTAAAATACTCTTCACTATCCGTGTTGTGTCTCTGTATTTTATTCTTTGCCAAATAGATTTTAAAACACTGATACCTCAGAAGCATAGCCATCCAAGTCTTCTTAAAGAAAAGAATATCTGAACTTAATTCTTAAGAATATCTTTCTTCGTGCCCAGAGAAATTAAGAGGACCTTTTCATTTACTTGCTATTCGAGAATAGAAATGTACCAGAGAAGGCTTATTAATGATGTTTGCATATATTTTGCACGCAAAATGTGCAGTTCAGGCATTGTGGTCAAGTCCTAGGAAACTTTGTAGCATCCTAGTGAGGTTACATATAGACTGCTAAAATCTACTGATGTTAAGCAAGATTCCAAGATACTTGTCATAAAAGTAGATGAGTTGGGGAGACTGATTAGGTCAGTACAGACCATTACTGGAAAAATAACAAAAGTAAAATTTTTGTTAAACATGAGAATATGAGAAAGATTGCATATATTGATTTCCATTATGATGGATTGTATACAATATATCCAATTGTATCCTGTGTCTTTTGACAAAAGTAGGTTATACTAGATCAGTGGATGCAATATTCTTTTTTTTTCTTTTATTAACTTTATTAACTGAATGTTGCCAGTGAATTTAAAATGTTATTTTTTCTGAACAACTAAATACAGAGCTCAATACCTTTAATTGTTCTTCGAATTAACTGCATTTGATCCAGTACTTTAAATTTTACAAACTGCTTCATAACACTCTACTCAGGTTATTTCTGTTTCATTAGTATGTCATTTATTGCACAAAGCTTAATATTATGCTTTATTTATTTATCACACATTCCTCTGATAAAAATAGACAAATAATTTCTAGAGGGAATGGTAAGGTAAGAAAGTTTTATCTAATATTGATGACTGTTTTTCCAGGAAACCATTAGCATCTAATGCTATTACAGCTAGAATAAAAAAACAAATTTAGTGGACCCCAATAAATGCACCTTTGGGTCATGCCAGTCTTATTATTATGCACATTTTACACTGAATTTAACCATTCACTAGGAAACCAAAATGGTAACTTTTGAGTACAAGCAATTTTTTAGCTTTTCCTTATTACTAGCTCCTCGTTATTGTTATTAGAATAGTAATATTAGTACACCTTTTCAAATATGCCAATTTAAAAAATTTGTAAAAAAAGCCTTTTAGTTTTCTCTTTTAAAAATTGGAACACCATCTACCCCCAATTTCCTATATATATGCCTTTTAAAAATATTTTGCCAGTTATTTTCCCCTATCTAGATCTTATTTTCTTTCTTCCTTTTTTTAAATTAACATCTTTATTGGAGTATAATTGCTTTACAATGTTGTTTTAGTTTCTGCTGTATAACAGAGTGAATCAGCTATATGTATACATATATCCCCATAGCCCCTCCCTCTTGCGTCTCCCTCCCACCCTCCCTATCCCACCCCTCTAGGTGGTCACAAAACACTGAGCTGATCTCCCTGTGCTATGTGGCTGCTTCCCACTAGCTATCTATTTTACATTTGGTAGTGTATATATGTCAGTGCTACTCTCTCACTTCATTCCAGCTTACTCTTCCCCCTCCTTGTGTCCTCAAGTCATTCTCAACGTCTGCATCTTTATTCCTGTCCTGTCCTGCCCCTAGGTTCTTCAGAACCAGTTTTTTTTTTTTTTTTTTTTTTTTAGATTCCAGATATATGTATTAGCATACGGTATTGGTTTTTCTCTTTCTAACTTACTTCGCTCTGTATGACAGTCTCCAGGTCCACGCACCTCACTACAAATAACTCAATTCGTTTCTTTTTATGGCTGAGTAATGTTCCATTGTATATATGTGCCACATCTTCTTTATCCATTCCTCTGTCGATGGACACTTAGGTTGCTTCCATGTCCTGGCTATTGTAAATAGAGCTACAATGAACATTGTGGTAATGACTCTTTTTGAATTATGGTTTTCTTAGGGTATATGCCCAGTGGTGGGATTGCTGGGTCATAGGGTAGTTCTATTTTTAGTTTTTTAAGGAACCTCCATACTGTTCTCCATAGTGGCTGTATCAAGTTACATTCCACCATCATTGCAAGACGGTTCCCTTTTCTCCACACACCCTCTCCAGCATTTATTGTTTGTAGATTTTTTGATGATCGCCATTCTGACAGGTGTGAGGTGATACCTCATTGTAGTTTTTTTTTTTTGCGGTACGCGGGCCTCTCACTGTTGTGGCCTCTCCCATTGCGGAGCACAGGCTCCGGATGCGCAGGCTCAGCGGCCATGGCTCACGGGTCTAACCGCTCCGTGGCACGTGGGATCTTCCCGGACTGGGGCACGAACCCGTGTCCCCTGCATCAGCAGGCGGACTCTCAACCACTGCGCCACCAGGGAAGCCCCTCATTGTAGTTTTGATTTGCATTTCTCTAATGATTAGTGATGTTGAGCATTCTTTCATGTGTTTGTTGGCGATCTGTATATCTCCTTTGGAGAAATGTCTGTTTAGGTCTTCTGCCCATTTTTGAATTGAGTTGTTTGTTTTTTTGATATTGAGCTGCATGAGCTGCTTGTAAATTTTGGAGATTAATCCTTTGTCAGTTGCTTTGTTTGCAAATATTTTCTCCCATTCTGAGGATTGTCTTTTCGTATTGTTTATGGTTTCCTTTGCTGTGTAAAAGTTTTTAAGTTTCATAAGGTCCCATTTGTTTATTTTTGGTTTGATTTCCATTTCTCTAGGAGGTGGGTCAAAAAGGATCTTGCTCTGATTTATGTCATAGAGTGTTCTGCCTATGTTTTCCTCTAAGAGTGTTATAGTGTCTGGTCTTACATTTAGGTCTTTAATCCATTTTGAGTTTATTTTTGTGTATGGTGTTAGGGAGTGTTCTAATTTCATTCTTTTACATGTAGCTGTCCAGTTTTCCCAGCACCACTTATTGAAGAGGCTGTCTTTTCTCCATTGTATATTCTTGCCTCCTTTATCAAAAATAAGGTGACCATATGTGCGTGTGTTTATCTCTGGGTTTTCTATCCTGTACCATTGATCTATATTTCTGTTTTTGTGCCAGCACCATACTGTCTTGATTACTTTAGCTTTGTAGTATAGTGTGAAGTCAGGGAACCTGATTCCTCCAGCTCCATTTTTCATTCTGAAGATTGCTTTGGCTATATGGGGTCTTTTGTGTTTCCATACAAATTGTGAAACTTTTTGTTCTAGTTCTGTTAAAAATACCATTGGTAGTTTGATAGGGATTGCATTGAATCTGTAGATTGCTTTGGGTAGTATAATCATTTTCACAATGTTGATTCTTCCAATCCAAGAACATGGTATATCTCTGCATCTGTTTATATCGTCTTTAATTTCTTTCATCAGTGTCTTATAGTTTTCTGCATACAGGTCTTTTGTCTCCTTAGGTAGGTATATTCCTAGGTATTTTATTCTTTTTGTTGCAGTGGTAGATGGGAGTTTTCCTTAATTTCTCTTTCAGATTTTTCATAGTGTATCGGAATGCAAGAGATTTCTGTACATTAATTTTGTATCATGCTACTTTACCAAATTCTTGATTAGCTCTAGTAGTTTTCTGGTAGCATCTTTAGGATTCTCTATGTATAGTATCATGTCATCTGCAAACAGTGACAGCGTACTTCTTTTCCAATTTGATTCCTTTTATTTCTTTTTCTTCCCTGATTGCTGTGCCTAAAACTTCCAAAACCGTGTTGAATAATAGTGGTGGGAGTGGGTAACCTTGTCTTGTTCCTGATCTTAGAGGAAATGGTTTCGGTTTTTCGCCATTGAGAACGATGTTGGCTGTGGGTTTGTCATATATGGCCTTTATTATGTTGAGGTAGGTTCCCTCTATGCCCATTTTCTGGAGAGTTTTTATAATAAATGGGTGTTGAATTTTGTCAAAAGCTTTTTCTGCATCTATTGAGATTATCACGTGGTTTTTATGCTTCAGTTTGTTAATACAGTGTATCACATTGATTGATTTGTGTATATTGAAGAATCCTTGTGTTCCTGGCGTGAACCCCACTTGATCATGGTGTATGATCCTTTTAATGTGCTGTTGGGTTCTGTTTGCTAGTATTTTGTTGAGGATATTTGCATCTATGTTCATCAGTGATATTGGCCTGTAGTTTTCCATCTTGTTTAATGTGTCATTTACAGCTTGTGTTTCCTTATTGATTTTCATTTTGGATGATATGTCCATTGGTGAAAATGGGGTATTAAAGTCCCATGTTATTTCTGTGTTACTGTCGATTTCCACTTTTATGGTTTTTGGCATTTGCCTTATGTATTGAGGTGCTCCTCTGTTGGGTGTATAAATATTTACAATTGTTATATCTTCTTCTTGGATCAATCCCTTGATCATTATGTAGTGTCCTTTTTTGTCTCTTATAATAGTCTTTATTTTAAAGTCTATTTTGTCTGATATGAGTAGTGCTACTCCAGCTTTCTTTTGATCTCCATTTGCATGGAGTATCTTTTTCCATCCCCTCACTTTCAGTCTGTATGTGTCCCTAGGTCTAAAGTGGGTCTTTTGTAGACAGCATATATATGGGTCTTGTTTTTGTATCCATTCAGCCAGTCTGTGTATTTTGGTTGGAGCATTTAATCCATTTACATTTAAGGTAATTATTGATATGTATGTTCCTGTTACCATTTTCTTAATTGTTTTGGGTTTGTTTTTGTAGGTCTTTTCCTTCTGTTGTGTTTCCTCCCTAGAGAAGTTCCTTTAGCATTTATTATAAAGTTGGTTTGGCGGTGCTAAATTCTCTTAACTTTTGCTTGTCTGTAAAGGTTTTAATTTCTCCATCAAATCTGAATGAGAACCTTGCTGGGTAGAGTAATCTTGTTTGTAGGATTTTCCCTTTCATCACTTTAAATATGTCCTGCCACTCCCTTCTGGCTTGCAGAGTTTCTGCTGAAAGGTCAGCTGATAACCTTATGGGGATTCCCTTGTATGTTATTTGTTGCTTTTCCCTTGCTGCTTTCAATATTTTTTCTTTGTATTGAATTTTTGATAGTGTAATTAATATGTGTCTTGGAGGGTTTCTCCTTGGATTTATCCTGTATGGGACTCTCTGTGCTTCCTGGACTTGATTGACTATTTCCTTTCCCATGTTAGGGAAGTTTTCAACTATAATCTCTTCAAATATATCCTCAGTCCCTTTATTTTGCTCTTCTCCTTCTGGGACCCCTATAATTCGAATGTCGGTGCCTTTAATGTTGTCCCAGAGGCTGTCCTCATTTCTTTTCATTCTCTTTTCTTTATTCTGCTCTGCGGTAGTTATTTCCACTATTTTATCTTCTAGGTCACTTATCTGTTCTCCTGCCTCAGTTATTCTGCTATTGATTCCTTGTAGAGAATTTTTAATTTCATTTATTTTTTTGTTCATCATTGTTTGTCAGCTCTCTAGTTCTTCTAGGTCCTTTTAAACGTTTCTTGTATTTTCTCCATTCTATTTCCAAGATTTTGGATCATCTTTACTATCATTACTCTGAATTCTTTTTCAGGTAGACTGCTTATTTCCTCTTCAGTCGTTTGGTCTGGTGGGTTTTTACCTTGCTCCTGCATCTGCTTCACATTTCTTTGTCTTCTCATTTTGTTTAACTTACCGTGTTTGGGGTCTCCTTTTCACAGGCTGCAGGTTCGTACTTCCTGTTGTTTTTGTCATCTGCCCCTGTTGGCTAAGGTTGTTTCAGTGGTTTGTGTAGGCTTCCTGGTGGAGGGGACTGGTGCCTGCGTTCCTGTGGGTTGGGCTGGATCTTGTCTTACTGGTGGGCAGGGCCGTGTCCAATGGTGTTTTTTGGGGTGTCTGTGACCTTATTATGATTTTAGGCAGCCTCTCTGCTAATGGGTGGGCTTGTGTTCCTGTCTTGCTAGTTGTTTGGCATGGGGCGTCCAGCTCTGGAGCTTGCTGGCTTTGGGTGGAGCTGGGTCTTAGCTTTGAGACAGGGATGTCTGGGAGAGCTCTCACTGGTTGATATTATGTGGGGCCGAGTGGTCTCTGGTGGACCAGTGTCCTGAATTCTGTTCTCCCACCTCAGAGGCTCAGGCCTGATCCCTGGCTGGAACACCAGTACCCTGTCAGCCACATGGTAATTATTCTTTCCAGTGGTGGACCAACAGTGAGACAGGGAGAGTGGTTTGTCCAAGCTAAAATCCAGCTGGAGGAGGTCATGGAGAGGACATAACGGCTGGTTGAACAGAGAGGTGGACGCAGGCAATTCCGTGACTTGACTATTGGGTTAGTGGAGGCGCCTTCCCCACAGCAACATTCGTTATTTTGACCATTTCTGTGAGCCATCCAAAAGGTTTGAGAAATATAATAACTTGTAGTTTTGCTAATATAATGCACAGATTTGAATTTCAAGCCTTGAAGCTGGTGTGCTTGACTAAGTCAGTAAACTAAATAGTTAGTGGGAAGGTGAGCAATGGAAAACAGGAAAAAAGAGATGGAAAACTTGTCTACACAATACTAATTTTAGCTCTGATAAGAGAAGGGAAGGAGTGGATGGGGCACCTCTGCTGCTTACCTCCTCCTCCATTATAGGAAGAGTGGTTAATATTGGGCAGTGTTTGGAAGCAGAGATAAGAGCAATCAAGACTTAGGTGTAGGCTATAGGTTCAGGTGCAGATGGCTGAGAGTGAAAATGGCAGGCTTGGTGGCTGAAAAGACGTTGGTGAGAGAAGGGCCAGTAGCAGGATGTAATCCCAATGCCTTTCTGTAAGAAGAGAGTCAGGGGCTTTAGAGAATTGATTGGAGAATGTCTAGAACATTAGCCTCTGTATCTCTTTGATGTTCTGTTCTCTGATTTTTGCATTTAAGTGGACATTTAAATTTTTCAGTTATACCTTACTACTTTTAAAGGAGAAATTACATACCCTAGTGCTGCTCTTCAATTTAAGAGTTTGCTATGGTCTCTGGATGGTTCCATTTAGAATTTCAAGGGCCTATTTTATGTTAGTTATTTGCCATAAATATTGAACAGCAATAATGAGTGCATGCATTTAACTTAATTATCTGAGTTGATTAAATTATCAATATAAAACAAAACACACCATTAAATTCTTTCAAATTCCAGTTCACATACTGTCAGGGTAATGCAGAATTACTAAAAGCAAAGGTTCATGTCACACAAAATGGGTTTGACTTCAAACTCCACTACTTACTAGCTGTGTGACCTGGGACATGTTACTTAACTTCTTTGTGCCTCAGTTTCATAACCTGTAAAACAGGTATGATAATAATATGTATCTTGGAAATAATGTATGAGATAATGCCTGTAATGTGCTTATTTTATTAGTGCAATGCTGGAGATATACCAAGTGCTCAATAAATATTATTTATTATTGTATTATACTAAACCCCATGTGACTTACATATATGAGCCTATAGCTACCTAGCTCAACCCTTATGTAACATGTTTGTTGCTGTTGAGTTCCTGTCTCTGCAGTGCAGTTTTTTGAGTTTTATTTCTAATAATATAAGGGCAGAATACCTGGTATCATATAGTCTTACAATGCCAAATATTTACAGTTTGGCAAATTGAAAGTAATTCAGAAAGTCTTGATGGTCCAACACCTGTGGCTAGCAGATTTGTTATGATTAGTTTTGTAGAGCATTGGTGGCGAGATTTGTTAACTTGGCGATTCCTCAAGACATGGAAGAAAAGGAAGAAGAAAAGCCAAAAGTAAATTACTCTGGCATCAAGCTAACAATTATATAACAAAATTTGTTGAATTTGCTTGGTCCCGTAGTCATTAGATTGCTGCAGAAGAGGTAACCCACAGAACATTCTGAATAATTTATGTCAGGAAAAAAAAAGTAACAGTTATGAGCAGAAACTCAGAGATTTAAGAGAGCATCAAAGATCTCTGTGATCCTCAAATCCTCAGTTGCTTTAATTTCAACTACTATTCTAGATTGGGATGATGATATTGAAGATAAGCTTGGTGTAGGTTGCTAAAGATGCTCTAAGGTAGTATTATCTGATTAGTAGCGTGGTTAAAGAATGTATAGCAATTTTAAGTGAATGGTTTAAAAACATTTTCACCAATACAGTAATTTATTTAAATTTCATTTAGTGAAAAATTTTTCTTATGGTAATACCAGCCTGTTATAAATGAAAAGTTATGCTTTTTGAAACATCATACTCTAATGGTCTAGAGCAGTGAAAGATTATTTATCTATTTAAAATGTTTTTTTTTTTTTTACCCATTGGTTACTGGTTCCTGACTGGGCCAAGGAAGAATTTCAGGGAGGAGGGTAAAGAATGGCCGAGCAGCCCTGATACAGGGCTTACCTGTTCCTTCAATGTTAGACAAACATAATAATGGGAAAGTATTTATTTCAGACCATTTTCCACTCACATATGTTTCTAGAACTGGGTTTCATGCCTTCTTTTTTGAGAGGTTTTAAAATTTCTTTTTCATTTTGATGATCTTTAAAATCTATTTAAGCATGATCAGGGTACTCTATTGGATCAGACACCAAATAGTGGTAAGGGAAGAAAATTTTAGCAGTTTCTTTATGTTTCTTTTTTTTAATCTATAAAAGAATGAAGTTGTGCTTCACTAATATTTATTATATATATTTGAAATAGCAAATACATATGACTTACAAATTAGTAGATATATATATATACATGTGTGTCCTCACATTTTTTTTAACTAACAGGAGTGAGTGTATGATTTAAACAATGTGGAAACTACTTATATAAATAACCACTGTATTTGTTTCAAACCCAGTTTGAACTTTATACAATTTCAGTGCTCACCTTTTGGTTTTGTGCTGAGAGAAGGCCATACCATATGCTTTGTTGTGTGATGTAGGTTTTGCTGGGCCTTGAGTAAAGTGTGAGAGTTGAGTCATCACACATGGTAGTATAGGATTGCCAAACTGTAAGAATATCATATTCTTCTATCAATTGGATATATTTGAGGGATTTTTGTCTTAATTTTAATAAGATAACAAAGCAACTTGCTATCGTTATTTATAGGAATGTAGTAGTGTGTCTTCAATGTAGCTTTTTTTTTGTCTTGATTCTAGCAGTGATTGTTTGATACCCACTCAGTGAAGACTTAAATAACTGCTGTGATGTTAACCTGATATTCAGGTGAAAAAGGCACTTTAAGGAGATAACAAGTTAGATCTCATGATAACTGGTGTCCAAAGAGTGTTTGTTGGCAAAAGCCTTAGTTAAATATAAGATCTGATTATCCTAACAGTAAACAGAGCATGGAAATTATGAATGGCATTTTGTGCAACATACTTTTGTGAACAGATATATTCTATATCATAAAATTATATAGTAGTGTGGATGTCAAAATATAGAAAAAAATGAAGTGTAGAACCAGGCCTGAAGTTAACCTCTTTCTCCTGTTAAATACAACAGCAGTCATTTAATTTCAGCAAAATAACATCATCCTTCAAATGGAATTAATGTTCTTAGAATATTATTAGTTTAGTAGTTTTATTAGAATCTACTTTATAATTTTGTATTTATTTTTAGTTTTGTAAGAAATATAAGCCTAAGGAGTTTATTTTCATGTATATATTTAAGTATCATTTTACAAGTAATTTTATGCTTGGGCCAGGTGAAAGGGTTTTTTCCTCCAGAAAAGAGTTCTGAACTTTCAGAAACAGTGCATTAGAATATGTGGTTGAATTTCTAAACCTTTGAAAATTCAGTCTGTTTTCTGTCCTGTTTTTTATTTATTATCTACAGATATAATGAATTTTTTTTTTAATTTATTTTTTTTTGTGGTACGCGGGCCTCTCTCTGTTGTGGCCTCTCCCGTTGCGGAGCCCAGGCTCCGGACGCGCAGGCTCAGTGGCCATGGCTCATGGGCGCAGCCGCTCCGTGGCATGTGGGATCTTCCCGGACCGGGGCATGAACCCGTGCCCCCTGCATCGGCAGGAGGACTCTCAACCACTGCGCCACCAGGGAAGCCCTATAATGAATTTTTTTATGATATATTGATTATGTTAACCAAAGGTTATAGTGTTGATTGAATTTATAATTTTAAGCTGAAGTGACTACTTCTTTATGAAATTGACATTGTATAGATATTAAGTAATCATTTCATTTCAAGGAACGAAATTAACCTTCAACCAAAAACATGACCTAAAGGAATATTTTTATTTTTATATTGAGATTTATAGGTCAGTTCATTCTTGTTTAATAGTGGCTTATAACAGAAAAGATATGATTGATAATAACAATATAAATCATTTTAAGTTATTAAAATGCGAGGATATATTTTCCATTTTAAGAGGAATAACTTTCACCATTCTGTGAGTATGAATCAGTAACAGCTGAAGATCTGATCTTTGAATGTGGCAGTGTTGGAACCCTTTCAAAATAGAAACCTAGCCAATTTTCAAGAAAAATCACAGTGTTTCAGTTCTGAACTTTAATGTATTTGGAGCATATGCAGCAGAACATTTTCTTCTTGCTATCTCTTGCCAAACTAATTACATATGCCACATTAATTTTTCCCTTATGTTTGGGAAGCTCAAGTATATTGTAGAA
Organism: Orcinus orca; assembly: GCF_937001465.1. Taxonomy (NCBI): domain Eukaryota; kingdom Metazoa; phylum Chordata; class Mammalia; order Artiodactyla; family Delphinidae; genus Orcinus; species Orcinus orca. The sequence goes on from NC_064559.1 coordinate 145,485,866, forward strand.
TAAAGAATTGCCTGATTCATGTTCACCAGTTTTAATGGAAAGATCAAGATGAGAAGCATTTAATTAAAGAGAGACTTTGTAATTTTCTCTCAAAGAAAATAAAAGCAAAAATGAAAATGTTTCATTCACTCAACGAATGTTTATTGAATACCTACTATATGCCAAGCTGTATTACTAAGCCTGAGTGATACAGTGGTGAACAGGACAGATAAAAGCCCCTGCCCTCAGAGAGATGCTCATATTCTAATGGGAACGGGTAGTGGGAGAAGATGGGGATTTCAGATTCGTAAATGACCTATAGGAAAGAAAACTTGAAGTGAGAATAGAGTACCTTAGCTGAGATTTGAATGATATGAAGCTTTGGGAGGAGAGAAGTCTAAATTTGGTCAGTAGCCCCTGAATTGGGAAAGGCTTGGCATATTCCTGGAACAGTATGGAAGTAACATCGTGAACCTGGGTGCTAGGGGCTGAAGTTAGAGGACATTCAGAGACCACATTGAGCCTTTTAGACCATGTAAGGAATTTCTGTTTTCCTCTAATTATAATGGGGAGTTCTTGAACGGTTTTAAGTGAGAAAGTTTAGTGATTTGACTTGTTTAAGGAAGGTCATTCTGGTGGCTATAAGGGGAATGAACCATGGGAGGGTGAGAGTGGAAGTGGGAAGCCAGGTGGGAGCTACTCCAGCACCTAGTCCAGCATCATCTAGAGATGATGGTGGCTGGTGTCAGGGAGATGGAGTGGAGCCAGTGAAGAATGACTGCATTGGAGATGTGTTCCTGTGGTACAGTGATTACACTTGCTGATGGATTGCATGTTTTCATACTTAAGCATTTGAGATTCTGAAAAGTAGATTCTTTGGAATATCATAGTTTAACTCAGTAAGTCTTGAGAGTTTCAAATATTATTAAAATTGAAAAAAATGTTTTGGGAGGACAGTGTAGCTCCTTCATCTTAGCTTCCTTTTGCTATATGGCATAAAGTATACTCTGTTGGGAAAAAAAATTAAGTTAGTTAATTTCAAGTTCTGCGGATAAGTTCATGACAGATTGTTCTAATTTCTCGACTTTAAAACTTATACTACATAAAGATATGAAAAAAATAATTAAAGCTCTTTTAAATATGTCCTCAATAATTATTTTGAGTTAATTTTAATAAAGAAAGAATGAAGATAATTACCATATTATATAAATAGAATATATTTGTTTTTACCTTTCTGGTTTTATTTAAATAGTACACTATATTTACTGAAAATTTTTTTTCCTAGTCACATTGTTCTGATGCTTGCAGATGATATGGCATGCAACCCTAGAAATCCTAAACCAGCTACAGTGTTTAGTCACAAGAATATGGAATTAAATGTGTATGGAGATGATGTGGAAGTGGATTATAGAAGTTATGAGGTAAATTGTTTAGTTTAGCAACATTTTTGAAATATTTTCACTTTTAAGCTTTAAAATAGTGGTAGAATAAAATAATCTTATTCTTTTTCTTTAAACTTTGTACATGATTGTCACTGAAACCTTGCTATAATTCTGTTTCTGGAGTTCATATTAAGGAAACAATATATGAGTAAAACTATCACAGCATGAATATTTCATATATGTATCTAGGATAGAACAACTTTATCTTGGCTTCTGTATTAGAGTATTTTATTGATGTTTAATGTATCAACATTCTTTTATAGTAAGTATATTCTTTGTTTTTCATATTTGATCTAAAATTTCAAGTTTTATATTTTTAGTAAGTATATTGTGAAAATACTAAAGTGACTAACACTACTTAGAGGTAATCACTTTTAATATGCTTCCAGTGTATTTAGCATGTATGATTAAAAATAAAAATGTAAATTTGGAAAAATGGCATTATACTATATTTTCTCCCTTTGAAACTTCATTTTAAATTTAATAAATTGTATGTTTAAAATTTGAAGTCTTCCTTGATGAAGTCTTCCTCAATAATCCTTCCCCTTTTACCAAGTTTACCAAAAGTAAGACACAATTTCCCATGTTCCCAGACCTGTTTTGAAGCAATTTAAAAAGAATATCTTTTCCCAGGCTGTAAGCTGCTTGAGAACATGGCCTGTATCTTATGTATCTTACACCTAGAGAGTTCCTGTAACCTTCTGAAGGCACTCAAAAATGTTTGTTCAACAGTTAAATGTTTATGAATGTTGGACTTTTTCTTGTTTATTTAGTCATTATAAAATGTAGACCAAATACTTCCCTTCCTTGTTAGCCAACGAGAAGTCCTGTTAAAGAAAAACACTTAGCGTTTTGCTGTCTTCTGGGAAAAATGTAAACCAAATAGCTTACACACACACACACACACACACACACACACACACACACACACACACACACACACACACACACACACACACACACACTCTTACATACTCATGATCTAGGGAAAAGTTGAACAAGAAAGCTGGATTGATTTTCTGCTTTTTAAATTTAGATCTGTATAGTATAACTTCAAATTAGCATTATACTCCCAAGACCTTAAATATCTTTCAAAGAATCCCAGATGTCCAGAAATTCCTGGTTGGGAAATCTGGTTTACAGTGTTATGAATTTTTTACTTGTTAAAGATACCCCTAATGAAATTTAAGTAACAAAATGCATTAAAAAATCAAAGATGCATAATTTGGGAATTATTTATGGATCTATCCTTATGGTTTTATTTTTATAATTTATTATGGACCTGTCTTTCACTGTTAATCTAGAATTGACTAAGTAGTTGCACATATTAATTGCAATAGTTATAATGTTGTTGAATTTATTTATGTTTCTATATTTTGTTTCTTCCCAAAGAATTGCCTGTGAAGACAGACTGATAATCTTTAAGTTTTTGGCAATATTTTGTATAGTATTTGAATTTTTAAATGTATAATTAACCTATTTTTCCCCAAGGTAGTTTTTATTTGTTAGTTTTTAGTATTTTTTAAAAAATGGAAACAAAGTTAGTTTGAGGTATACAGTTAAATAAATATATTTTAATTGAGTTATATTTCTCTTTAGGTTTTATTTTCAGTTTATGCTGAGTAATACATAGAGAAAGAAGAAGGAATATTTTTGAAAGTAAAAAACAATTATCAGGTTTCCCTCAATTCTATTTCATCTGATTTTTCACTTATTTTTCAGGTAACTGTGGAAAATTTTTTACGGGTATTAACTGGGAGGATTCCATCTAGTACGCCTCGGTCAAAACGTCTTCTTTCTGATGATAGGAGTAATATTCTTATTTATATGACAGGTAATTTCATAATTTAGATATTTAATGATAGCATATGTTGCAACTCTTTTCAAAAAGGAATTTGTGTGGAAAGAAATTTAAACATCTTAAATTATTTTGGTACAAGTAGTTTGATAGTTTGTTATGAAGTTCTCTTTTCTCATAATGTATAACAACTTGAAATGATATTTTAGAACAGTGTATTACTCATCAACTGATGATAAAACAGGTGCAGAATGATTCTTAGATGTCATACAGCAAGACAGTGACCCCTACTTAGTGGTCTTCTTTTCTTTATCATGTTGCATTTATTTACAGCTTTTAAAATACAATCAATTTATAAACTTTCTAAATTAACCCAGCAAGTTAATGAAGTCAGAAAAATTTTCATTTTAGTTTATGTGACATTTACAAGAAATTTTAAAGTTTTTGTGGCAAATAGGATGAAGTACAGTCTTGTAGCTTGGCTTTATTTGATGTACTAAACAAAAGGTTTTACAACATTTTTTTCTGAGTCTGTTGATCCTTTTTCAGGATAGCTCCAGGTATGCGAGAAATTCCAATATCTAAGAAAGAATTGGCAAACCCTGGCCCATGGAAGGGCTACTGTTTTGGAAGTAAAGTTTTATTAGAACATAGTTGTAACCATTTGTTTTGTGTATTGTCTGTGGCTGCTTTTACATTACAGTGGTAGAGTCCAGGAGTTGCAACAGAGACCATATGGCTCACAAGTCTAAAACATTTACCACATGGCCCTTTACAGAAAAAGCTTGCCAACCCGTGTAAGAGAACGGGAAGGTTGATAATTATGATAATATGATAATAAAAACGGTAATAGCTAATATTTATTGAGGCTTACTATACATCACGCAGTATTCTTAATCATTGTGTATATTAGTTCATTTCATCCTCAAAACAATCTAAAGATTTAGGTGCCGATTTTCAGGGCTGTCATATATGGTTGTGTGGGTTGTGCACTGCATATAAGTGTCTGGCTCGGGTGGTGAGTGGGAGCTGAGATCTAGTATATGTTTACATTTACTCAGCTGTGTGCCCTGCTATAAAGTTGTGTCTAATGGGAGAGAGAAATATTCCTCTTCCCTTAACCCACCCTAAGGCATAGCCACTAACCACTTTTGAGCTTACAGGACTGCTTATATTCAGTGGGAGCACTGAAACACACAGATTTTTCTACTTTGTTACCCAGTGGGAAGTACCTTTTTAAAATCTGCACAAAGGACATATATAGACATGCTAATGATGACCTTACTGATACATTTCTTACTTTACATCTGAAGAAACTGAGGCCTAGAAAGGTTAAGTTACTTGCCTAAAATAACACAGTCATTAAGTAGTAAAGCTAGTGTTTGTGTCCAGGCAGACTGGCTCTATCATGCATTCTAAATGTCATAATCTTCTGGTCAACTCTCATTGGACAGTGGTTGATGATTGTGAAAACATCAAGTTTTAGGTGAGAACTACACTTCCTATTGATATAGCATTTCAAGTATATACTGTGAATAGTGCTAGCTTACCATGGGACTAGCTAGTGTCTTCAACTCCTTTCTCACCAAAAATGTTTGCCTGGTATTTGAGAAATTTTTATCTATGGAAACTCATTTCTGACATAATAATGGAGCCAGTGAAAAAAGTATAAATGTGTTTTTCTAAAACTGAATGATAGAAAATCTTTTAAATATATATTATATCTACTATTTTGTACATAGTCTATCATTATTCTCTTTAATTGGTATAGCAGAAAATTAATTTGTTTTTACAGTACTTTTTATTTTAGAGTATAAAATAACAAGTGATATTAAAATATTGCCATGAATGAAGTGAATGTTTATATATCTGGATGTGTGCAGTTTGCATTAAAAACAGTGTCTGTTTGATCTTTCTGACTCTTCCTATAAGGACATGGTGGAAATGGTTTCTTGAAATTTCAAGATTCTGAAGAAATTACCAACATAGAACTTGCAGATGCTTTTGAACAAATGTGGCAAAAAAGACGGTAATTGACAAATGACTACTTTTCATAAGATAAATTAGTACCTAATTTTTCCATGGTTAGTAGATTTATAAATCTTATGAGATCTAAACTTATTTTAATAAGTTATTTCTTCTACTCTAGATTTATGTTTGTTATTTCTTTTTTTTTATGTTTGTTATTTCTATTGAACTGAACTATTTTTAATTTTTTTAGAAATTGTACATTGCAGCAGTAGTTTTATTATATTTTACAGAAGTATGAACTGAATTCTTTTTAGAAGAAAAATTTGGGTTTCTTAAAGAGCATGGAAAGAAATTCACCTGTTAAGATCATATCTCTTGTTATTGCTCATCCTGTTTGGAGGGAATAAGAGTCCCACCAACCAAGTTCCACATTATTTAGGGGGATTGTGAACATATATTTATTTTTCATCTTGTACTTATTCTTTTTGCACAATCTTGGGCCCTCCAAGTGATAGGAATACATTATTTCTTCTTTGGAAAAAAGATGCTGAAATTAGGATTAGTATAAAATTTGTAGCAACTCACATTAAGGATGATATATTGTTAGTAATCCGTGGTAAGCACCCTTTTAGTTGAAAGTTGTCATATGAACTTAAGTGAATTTAAAGTAGCAATTGAACTGCTTTTAAATTAATTACCCTCAATAAATACTTATTGCTTACCTTCTGAGCATGTGGCACAGAGGGGAATATGATGCTTATTGTGCCTTCAAAGTTTTTAAAATCTAGTAGAAAAGAGGAATGTGTACACAACTCTGCTACAAATTAAATATTCTAAATTCTGAATTATAGGCATAAGGAGAATGTATAGAAGTGTTGAAGAGGAAGCTTTTGCTTGGTACTGGTTTTATCTTATTCATAGCTTACATTTATTGAAGGTATACTAGGTGCTGGGCACTGTTATATAATGTGTTGTTCTGTTTAATTTTAATAACACCATGAGGCAGATATTGTTATTATTCCCATTTTTACAAATGTGTAAATTGAGGCACAGATAGATTAAATAACTTGCCAAATTTTATACAGCTCATAAGTGCCAGTACTAGAATTCACATCCAAGTGGGCCTGTCCCAGAGCTTACTCTCTTAATTGTTTTACTGTACTGCCTCTCATAACCTTAGATGTTTATGATCCCCAGGGGTGTCCACAGATTTTTGTCTCAGAACAAATGTGTCATATTAATCGTGCCTTCTATCCCTTGCTTAGATAATATTAAGATTCCATGCTTTCTTTTTTAGGTGTAGTGTTAGCTGTTTACTTAGATCCAATGTCTGAGAGAAACCTCTGAGAAAATGTTATTTGCTCCCTGTTTTCACCTTCACCAACTAGGCAGCTAAAATATAGAGCTGATTTTGTTATTCTTTCACTTTAAAAAAGCCTTTGATGGCTTCTTCAAACTTATAGGTTAAGATCCAAACTTTGTACAGGATACTTTACAGGTTGACCCTGCCTTACCTTTTTGAAATGAATTTCTCTCCATTTTACCAAATTAACTCTAAATCCAAGCTACACGATACAATTCCTTTTTCCTAAACATTTATACTTTTTTACATTTAGATGCCTTAATACAGGCTTTTTCCTCTGCTGGAATGTGCTATTCCTCTCTTTGTTAAATACTATAACACTCACCCCTCACTGCCCTTGTCAGACATCACCTTTCCCTGACCTGCCTTTCCTTACAGTTTCCTCTGTTTCTTTCTCAGTGCTCTTGGAGCACTTTGACTTTGTTAGACTCTAAGCTCTGTGAGGGCAAGGACTATTGTATCCCCAGCTTAGTGTCAGGCACATTGTAGGCCTTCAATAAAACTTGAAACACTCATCACATTCTGATTTAGTTATATGTTTATGTGTCTGTCTTCCAGTTAGATTTTAAGATCTTTGAGTATGGTGACTAAGTCATATATATATTTTTTCTGAATCTAGCTGAGTTTCTAGGACTGTGTGGGTGCCAGATAATGTTTTTTTGAATTGAACATGTGTTTGAATTCTGAATCTTGTGGCATAGATAAGGGAGGGGGAAGAAGTTGGGGCAGCCACTTTATGGCACAACTACTGCACTCTATTGAGGTGGTTCCTCTGGACAGGTTATACCTTTAATATTTCTCATATTAAATTTATATTGGGAATTCTATCAAAAAATCTCAAATTTTTAGCTAATGAAATGACTAAGATATGACTTAAACATCTTAGGGAAGTATTGTAAAATGTTAATGTATGTTTAACAGCATGATTCATGTCAAAGATATTATCACTTTTCTTTTAGCTACAATGAGCTATTGTTTATTATTGATACTTGTCAAGGAGCATCCATGTATGAGAGATTTTATTCTCCTAACATAATGGCTTTAGCTAGTAGCCAAGTGGGAGAAGATTCACTCTCGGTAAGTGCATTTTTTCTTTCCCGTTTGTAAATGGCATTATCTTTGGAATGTGTAGCTATTTCTAGGATCACTTATATGCTTTATAAATATATCTGTTATTTCTTATTCTTAGAATTCTTTATATCTTAGAAGGAAATTTTGATTATATTTAAAATATTTTGTTGTAATGTGATGATCCTATCTATTAGACATACACTTTTTTTTCCTTTGCTTTTTTTCATAGCATCAACCTGATCCTGCAATTGGAGTCCATCTTATGGATAGATACACATTTTATGTCTTAGAATTTTTGGAGGAAATTAATCCAGCTAGCCAAACTAATATGAATGATCTTGTAAGTATTTGCTTGATTTGATTATAGCACAATAGCTATGCTAACCTTAATGTGATAAGTGAAGTCTGTTATTCCTTGACTTCTAGGGTACTCTTCCATATGCTGAATGGTGGCCTTTTAAAGTGTTTTGATTCTCCCATTACAGTAGTATCTCTTTCTTTACTACAAGAGGCCTAAAACCTTAGCCTAGTTAACTTGCTATTCCTTGAGGTATTTTGCTATTCTCATTCATTTGCTCATGTTTTTTTTCCCTACCAGAAATCTCCTTTTTTAGATTCACATATTGAAATTCTACCTATTCTTTGGGAGTCAGATCAGATCCTACCTCCTCCAGGAGATCTTCTCATAGTCTTCTTGTTGGAATTTATGTAAAATAAGTAAAGCTACTCAGAGCTTTATTTCTTTTTTTTTTAATGCCATTTGTCACAGTCTGTCTTTTTTTGGACTTACTAATTGAGTGTAAATGTTTTTCTCACTTAATGGGAAGTTCTTGAAGGAGAGAGGCCTCCTCTTACATATTTTTGTGCACCCTACAACTTCTAGTACCATGTTTTGATGTGGCCTGTTGAATTTAGTTCAACTTTTTTTCCTGAATTTTCTGCACTGATTGTCTCTTTTAAAATAAATCTACTTTGAAGTTGCTATCAAAAGTAAGCATAATAAAAAGCTTGAAATAGCAGTTCTAGACTGGATAATTACTGTGAATTAATGACTTTCATTCTTTTTCATTAATTTATATCTTAATTCATTCACAAATATTTCTTGAGATTTTGCTAAGTGACAGGCACTGGCTGTACTCTAGAGATAGAGGCAGATACTGTCCCTGCTTTCATGGAGCTTTGGAATGAATGGGAGCCTGAGTAGATAGGGTTCTGGACTCTAGTATTTCATAAACCAAGCAGCTTTGTATTGATCTCTTTTATTATATAGAAACCTTTCAGGTAGATTTCTATTTATTAAAGAGGTTCAACTCTAAAATTCTGAAAACCACTGCTTTAAGCTATCAGATTTGATAACATCAAACTACTTACTACATTTTGAAGTTTTGAAAGGGAGTAACTGCCAACTAGGAATTCTGTAACTTGTAGGGTTATCATTCAGAATTGAAGGAGAGATTAGGAGTTTTCCAGATAAGCAAAACTAAAAGAGTTCATCACCATTTTACAAGAAATGTTAAAGGGACTTCTCTAAGCTAGAAAGAAAAGATACTAATCAATAGTAAGATAACATATTAAATTAAAAATCTCACTGAAAAAGGTAAATAAAAAGGTAGTGGGTTAATCATTTATAAAGTCAGTACAAAGGGTAAAAGACAAAAGTCATAAAATTAATTTAAAATACAATACTTAGTTAAGGGATATATAAAATGAATAGATGTAAAATATGTTATCAAAAATGTGTTGGGGAAGTAAAATATAAAGCTTTGGAATGTGTTCAAAATTAAGTTACTATAAACTTAAAGGAGATTGTTATATATGTAGGATGTTATGTGTGACCTATGGTAACCACAAACAAAAAACCTTTAGTAAATACACAAAAGTAAATGAAAAAGGAATTTAAAATAACTGTAAAGAAAGCAGTCAAACAACAAGGGAAGAAAGAAAGAGAAGAATAAAGGAACAGAGATGAACTACAGAAACAGTGAGAAAACAATTAACAAAATGGCAGTAAGTAAATACCTATCAATAATTACTATAAATGTAAATGGACTAAATTCTCCAATCAAAAGACATAGGGTGGCTGAATGGATTAAAAAAAACAAGACCCTTCTCAATGCTCTTTACAAGACACTCACTTCAAACCTTAAGACACTCACAGTCTGAAAGTGAATGGATGGAAAAAGATATACCATGAAAATGAAAAGGAAACTGGGGTAGTAATAGACTTCCAAACAAATACTGTAACAAGGGCATTACATAATATAAAGGGGTCAGTCTCCAGCAGTCCAACAAGAGGATATAACATTTGTAAACATTTGTGCACCCAACATGGCACCACTTAAATATATAAATCAAATAGTAACGGAAATAAAGGGAGAAATAGACAGTAATACAATAACAGTAGAGGACTTAATACCCCACTTAATATCAATGGATAGATCATCCAGACAGAAAATCAACAAGGAAACATTGGCCTTAAAAGACACCTTATATCAGATTGACTAAATAGATACATACAGAACATTCCATCCAAAACAAAAACAGCAAAATACACATTCAAGTGTACATGTAACATTCTGCAGGATAGCTCACATGTTAGACTATGGACCAAGTCTCAGTAAATTTAAGAAGTCTTAATAAATTTGAGCATGTTTTCTGATCACAACTGTATGAAACCAGAAATCAGTTATAAAAAGAAAACTGGAAAAAAACCCACAAAACATGTGGAGACTAAACAACATGCTGTTAAACTATCAGTGGGTTATCAAAGAAATCACAAAATACCTTGAGACAAATGCAAATGGAAACACAACATTCCAAAATCTTTAGGATGCTGCTAGCAAAAGCAGTTTCTAAGAGGGAAGTTCATATTAACACTGACCTACCTCAAGAAACAAGAAAACTCTTAACCATCTAACTCATTTAAAGGAACTAGAAAAGGAAGAACAAACAAAGCCCGAAGTTAGTAGAAAGAAGGCAATAATAAAGATCAGAGCAGAAATAAATGAAATAACAGCTAAAGAGGCAATAGAACAATCAATGAAACTAAGAGCTGGTTCTTTGAAAGATAAACAAAATTGGCAAATCTTTAGCCAAACAGACTCATCAAGGAAAAATGAGCCCAAATAAGTAAAATCAGAAATGAAGGAGGAGAAATTACAGTCAATATCACAGAAATACAAAAGATCATAAGAGACTATTATGAACAATTATATGCCAACAAATTAGACAATCTAGAACTGGATAAATTCCTAGAAACATGCAGTCTTCCAAGACTAAATCATGAGGAATTAGAAAATCTGAATAGACCAATTACTAGTAATGAAATTAAATCAGTAATCCAAAAAAAAGAAAAAACGCCAACAAACAAAAGTCCAGGTCTAGGTGGCTTCATAGGTGATTCTGCCAAACATTTAAAGAAGGTAATACCCATCCTTGTCAAATTATTCCAAATAAAATAATACACACTTTGGATAATACACACTTCTTCAGTTTGAGAAGAAAGAAAGAACACTTCCAAAGTCATTTTATGAGACTAGAATTACCCTGACACCAAAACAAAAAAATTGATGCTACAAAAAAAGAAAATTATTGGCCAATATCCCTGATGAATATAGGTGCAAAAATCCTCAACAAAATATTAGCAAACCAAATTCAACAATACATTAAAAGAATCATGCAGCATGATCAAGTGGGATTCATTCCAGGGATGCAAGTTTGGTTTAACACCTGCAAATCAATAATGTGATACACCACATTAACAAAATGACTGATTTAAATCATATGATCATTTCAATAGATGCAGAAAAAAGCATTTGACAATTTGACATCCGTTTATGATAAAAACTTTACAAAGTTGGTATAGAGAGAATATATATACCTCAATATAATAAAGGCCATATATGACAAACTCACAGCTAACATTATACTCAGCAGTGAAAAACTGAGAAAGCTTTTTCCTCTAAGATTAGGAACAGTACAGGGATGCCCACTCTTGCCACTTTTATCCATAGTGTTGGAAGTCTTAGCCACAGAAATTAGTCAAGAAAGAAACAAAACTAAGTTATTTGTAGTGAGGTGGATGGACCTAGTCTGTCATACAGAGTGAAGTAAGGCAGAAAGAGAAAAATAATACCATATGCTAACACATCTATATAGAATCTAAAAAAAAAGGATGAACCTAGGGGCAGGACAGGAATAAAGACACAGACGTAGAGAAGGGACTTGAGGACATGGGGAGGGGGAAGGGTAAGGTGGGACGAACTGAGAGAGTAATGTTGACAGATATATACTACCAAATGTAAAATAGGTAGCTAGTGGGAAGCAGCTGCATAGCACAGGGAGATCAGCTCGGTGCTTTGCGGCCACCTAGAGGGGTGGGATAAGGAGTGGGGGAGGGAGATGCAAGAGGGAGGGGATATGGGGATATACGTATGCATATAGCTGATTCACTTTGTTTTACAGAAGAAACTAACACAACACTGTAAAGCAATTATATGCCAATAAAGATGTTAAAAAAAAAAAAGAAATTAGTCAGGAAAAGAAATAAAAGGCATCCAAACTGGAAAGGAAGAAGTAGCAAAACTGTCACTATTTGCAGATGATGTAATAAAGAAATCCCTAAAGACTCTACCAAAAAAACTATTAGAACTAATAATGAATTCAGTTAAGTTGTAAAATACAAAATTAATATACAAAAATTGGCTGAATTTCTGTACACTAATAATGAACTATCAGAAAGAGAAGTGATGAAAACAATCCCTCTTACAATTGTATAAAAAAGAATAAAATACCTAGAGATGAATTTAACCAAGGAGGTGAAAGACCTGTATTCTGAAAACTCTAAGCATTGATGAAAGAAACTGAAGATGACACAAATAAGTAGAATAAATCCACGCTTCTGATTTAGAAGAATTAATATTGCTAAAATGTCCATATTTTCCAAAGCAATCTACAGATTTCATGTAATCCATATCAAAATAATAAAGACATTTTTTAAAATAGAACTAGAACAAATAATCCTAAATTTTATATGGAAGCACTGAAGACCCCAAATAGCTAAAGCAATCTTGAGAAAGAAGAACAAAGCTGGAGCTATCATATGCCCTGATTTCAAACTATGCTACTAAGCTATAGTAATCAAAACAAGTGTGGTACTGGGAGCACCCTTCTAGTTGCTAGGTGGGATGCTGCCTGCCCAATTCATGAATCATCTAATAAAGCCAGATACATCTTCAAATTTACTTGGTTGACTTTTATTTTTTAATGGATGGGTGGCAGCGATGAGATTTGAAGTGAATTTGGGATGGCTTTCAAGGAGCAGGAAACACAGGCATGGTACCCTGTGAACCCTTTTCAGTTCACTGTCTTTCTTGCTGTTTCCAAGGGCCATTGGTAAGTTACTTTTGGTTGAGCTCTGTTCTTTTTGTGTTCGAGCTCCTGATCTAATTAGCTTTCCACAGTTCATTGTTTTGAGTGGAAAACTCCAGTCCCTTGATTCTGTCTCCACATTTGGTACTATGAAGGTTTAATATACACCTCCCCATTTGTTTGGAATCCTTTCCCAGATTCCCTGTTGAGAACTACTAGTTATAGCTGCAGTTCTCCTTTTGCTTGGAATCAGTCCGCAGTACTCATTCTTTGAGGTCTGCTCGTTCAGTCCTTTCCCCAGTCTCTCTCTCTCTCTCTCTCTCTCTCTCTGTGTCTCTCTCTTTTTTTTAGTTACCATGGGTTTCTGTTAATGTGCACACGAAGTAAAGCCCATTGCTAATGGGAATTTCAGAAGCTAAAAGGCTGCAAAGTTTGGTGGGTACCAGACGTTTAAAAGTTATTAGAGTGCTCATCACCTAACCCAAAGAGTCTCATGTTAGGATAAGTTGGTCACAGAATGGGTTAGACTGACATCTAGGTCACTCACCAACCTCAAGAAAACTTCCATGCAATAATGTACACTGTAAAACACCACATAATTCCCAACCCTGCCACAAGTCCCTCTTAGGTATTAGTTTGACTGAGAAAACCAAAGGCCTAGCTAGAAGAAACATGATCCTTTATGTACAAATAGTTGAGCACACTGCCTTCCATCACATCTGCTTAGTTTATATTTAAGAACTGTGAATCCTGGAAGCTGCAGTTATTTAACAAAATGGCAAAGTTTTACTAAAATCAACCTAGAATTACATTGGCCATTAGGAGGAATGTTCCAAATAGGTAAGATCACTTAAAAACAAGGGCTCCCAAGTTAAATAAACCAAATGGAATACCTTTTTTAATTAGTATGCAGAAGTCTCCAAAAGCTTTCAAAATTCCAAAATAACTTCATTAAAAGATTCGTTGCAAAATCCAATGAAAAATTAAAGATACAAAAGATATCTAAAACAATGCCTAGGCCTCCCCATTTCACCTTCTTGGGGGTTCATTATTAAAACACTTGCCCAGAGATCAATGTTTCAGCTGTTATCAGCTGGGACACTGGAAAAGAGATTGTTCTCAAGGCTCTGTGCAAATTCTTCCACATCAGCTTAAACTCCCATATGGGCCCCTCACAGAGTTGATGATACAGATTTTTTGGATAAACTGCTAAATTATTCCCTTAAACACTTAGGGAACTGAAATTATTCAGAGTCTGGTAAGAATTTAGACCTTATACCCGAAGCTAGATATACCCAGAGGAAAAGAAACATTCCAACAATAGGTAGATGGGTGTCATTCCTTTTTGCCAATCCCCAAACCTCCTCTCTTCGTCTCAAAATACTTGTAGATATTGGGACTTTGGAAATAGAATTGTTCTGTACTTAATCTGTGTCTTTGTGATGTAGATTTCCTATCTCTATATTCTCTGAGACTTAAGAGTCATTCTTTGAAATGCAATTGTTTCTCATCAGAAAAGAAAAAAAAAAGAAGGGAAGAAAAATTTGGAAATTTGGCAGATAAAAAAAAATCTTAAGTGTCTTCTCCACAAATATTGGTAACTATGAGATCTCTCTTTGCATCTGTGTGTATCTCCTTATGTACGTTGTAGATATGTGGTGGTGTTTTTTTTTAACCTCTAGATGGTACTGCAGAATTACTTTGTAGAAGAGCTCTATTTAGTTGGTTTGAAGACAAGCTTGTAAGGATTGTGTTACCGAGTGCAAGCACGCTCTGCTTGCTGCACAACAGGCCAATAAATCGGGAGACAAGGTGTTGAGGCAAGGAATATGACTTTATTCAGAAAGGCAGCAGACCGAGAAGGTGGTGGACTAAGGTCCCCAATAAAAACATCTTATCGGGGTCTGGATGCCAGTTTCTTTTATAGAATCAGAGAGTGAAGTAAAGCAAGAAGGCAGAATAGAGAGGGAGAGGCGGGGAGGAAGTAAAGTAAAAAGGGCCATCAGTCTTGCAAAAACATCTCCTGGAATGGCCAGCCTCCAGGCGGGCATGTGTTAATTTCTTCTTTCAAGCAGGCATTCCCAGGTGGGTAGGATTCCCTGTGGCAGGCCATTATGTATGATTATAATAACAAAAGCAAGGAAAAGCAAAGGCTAAAGTCAAAGAAACAGAGCCAATGTGGAGTCAAAATGGGCATTCCAAAGTTGTCAGAAATACAACAGAAACTAACTGAAATGCTTTTTAAAATTATGTGATCTAAGATATCTTTTGTAAATAAAAGCTAGTTTAAGGTTGTTGGTTTAAATTAAAGCAGAGATGTCTTTAGAGTTATCAGCATTAAATATAATACTTTTATTTTACCTAGGCTTGCAAGGAAAATAAGTGGATATGATGAAGTTTTCATAAGTAATCTAAACAATTGTTAAGAGCAAGTATTAAATAAATATAAGTAGGATAAAATGTTCTTAGTTGAACTTTTCAAATTAATTTCCCATATCTTTTCAGTAACCTGCAACCTTAAAGTTTTGCTAAGATTAAGTGCTAGAAATTTATTGAATATCTAGATCTCCCCAAATAAGAAAAAATACTGAGCCATTAATTACTGAACATAGGTTTATCTACTTTTGGTTTCTTATTATAGAGAAACTAAAGATAAATTTGGGTTTATTAGTAAGCGTGTGTCGAGTGAAAAAAATGTGCAACCAAAAGTTGAGAATTATGTTTTGTTTGGCAGACAAAATTGAGGACTTAAGCCCAGGATGTAGCTTCTCAGATAGCTCTGAGGGACTGTTATGAAGAGGTAAGGGAGGAACCAGATTTTATAAGAGTTTTTGCAAGAAAGACCAGGTAGTCAGAATATCAAAAGATTACTGTTGGACTTCCCTGGTGGCGCAGTGGTTGAGGGTCCGCCTGCCGATACAGGGGACACGGGTTCGTGCCCCGGTCCGGGAAGATCCCACGTGCCGCGGAGCGGCTAGGTCCGTGAGCCATGGCCGCTGAGCCTGCGCATCCGGAGCCTGTGCTCCGCAACGGGAGAGGCCGCAGCAGTGAGAGGCCCGCGTACCGCAAAAAAAAAAAAAAAAAAAAAAAGATTACTGTTAGTTAAATAAAAGCAGACATCTCAAATTAATGAATTTAGCACTTTTCTATGTATGGGAAGATGCAAGAGTCTGGGCTCATTGAAATCATTCCTTTGATATGCATCATAGCTGTCTAGGGCCAGTATCCTGGGCTTTCCCATCCTGAGTCCCTTCAGGGTGCACCTTTGGGAGCAGCTGTAGTGGCTCGATGGCTGCAACATCCTTTGTTTACTGATATGGCAGGCAACATTATTCATTCACACTTGTTTGGTGCCATGCTGAGAAATTTTCTATGAGAAAGCACATGTTTCTAGAAATTATAAAAAAGTATTTATAAGTTTGCCAAGCTGTAATGCTAGGGGAAGAGATAGTCCACAATTGTTTACTTCCTAAATTTTCACTAGAAATTAAGGTTTTTAAAGGTTAAAAATTCTAATTATGCAGGTAAAGCTATTAGAAACGATATGGGAGACATCTCCATAGGCAGGGAAAAGCAGGATGTGTTTTTGGCTAAGAAAAAGTATGAGGAATAAAGATGCAGTTGTGTTAAGGGAAATGAGGATAATTTTGTCTTAACTAGAACTTCTGGTTATGAAGGACAAACTAAACGTATATAAAAGGTTGAGAGAGAGAATTTTACCTTGTCTAATCAAGCTGGCTGAAATTGAATTGTTTATAAAGGTTTTAAAAATTAAGCTTTATTATCAATAGTGTACTTCAAACTAGAACTTAATTTTTTTCATCTGCTAAGTAGACAATATTGTTTCATATTGATCTGTGATCCTGTTTCTTCAAGTGTCCAAACCTTTTGGTATCTTTGACAGACTTCCCAAAATCAGATTCTAAAACTGAAGTCTTTTGACCTCAATTAACTTTCAAGTTTTTCAGAGGGTGCCTGGAACATTTCAAAGGATGTACTTCCTCTCCTTATAAAAAGGAAGATGTTAAACTGATTAGGCTTATTTCATACGTTAAGTTACATGGGAAACATTGTCAAATAAGAAGGAACAAGCCTTCTTTATGCTGTGTCTATATAAGTATGTATTATAAATGTTCCAGAAATTGCATGAAGTTCTTGAAAGTCTGATATATCCGGGTGTATTATATTGTCTGTCATCAAAATTGAGGCTTACACCAAAGGACTGAACCTCAGTATTAGGGAGTTGCCCTAGCTGACTTTCATGCAAAGGCAGCAGCAATAGAGGCTTATAAAGATGGTGGCACATGTGGATGAAGTCCATTCTGCTTCTGCAAAACATGACCCTCTTATTGCCAGACTTTTGCCATCCTGATGTCCTTGTAACATGGCAACAGTTTGTTCCTGAATCAGAGAAATTAAGGTGGGTAAATAATGGCTGTAAACTGAATGACCAGTCAGGGCTATGGGAGAACCTAGACAGCGTTTGGTTCTTCCTGGCAAACGTTTTTCTTTTTTTGCATTCTTTTGCCCACCCACCAGTGCATTTAAGAATAACAATTTTTGTCCCTAGAGGTGGTCTCAGACCTCTTCTCTCTCGTCTCCTTTAGCACCTACAACTGGACTTCATTCATTTGCCACTTAGTATGGGTTATCGGTATGTTCTTGTTATTGTATGTATGTTTCCCGGATGGGTTGAAGCCTTCCCCTGCTGCAAGGCCAGTACCCTCACCGTGGCAAAGAAACTGTTAGAAAATGTGTTTCCTACCTGGGGTATACCTTCCACAATCTCCAGTGATTGAGGCACACACTTCGCTGGGAAAATCATACGGTCTTTAACGAAAACCTTGCAATTTCTTGGAATTATTACTGTCCCTATCACCCTCGATCATCAGGCAAGGTTGAGAGAACTAACGGAAAAAACTGGATTCAAGCAGAACAAGAATTAATAACATGGGACTGAATGAACTGATAAGGATGATTTTAATTTTTATGACTGTGTGTTTAAAATATTGCGGGTTCTTTAATGTTTTTTTCCAGATTTAAAGAAATATTTTCTCTTAAGCTATCAACAATTTGGTAATATATACCTTTGTGAACAAAGATGAAACATTTACTTTTTCTCCCTATCTGATCCCCCAAATTCAGAAACTCTTAGTGAATATTCTTATTTTCATGTTCCTTGTAACAGGACACAATTAGAAACATGGGCTATATTACCAAGGCTTTGACTGGAATGTGTACATAGACTCAGACATGACCAGACAGATGCAAGAAACCACGTGGAAAAATCAAGCTGGTACTTTGCTTACAAAGTTCCAGCAAAGCAATCTTAAAAAGGAACTTATACGGTCAGTCACTGTTCTTCTATAAAAATCAGGCCAAGTTTAATACAGACAAATTAGTTTTACTGTGATTATCTCTGGTTAAAAAAAATGGGATAATCATAGAGAGAAAAATTATGTTTGCACCTTTGTAGATATTAGATTCTAGTCCTGTTAGTTGTCTTTGTGGTCAAAGATTCCTCTAGTTTCCTCAGATATCTGACCATGACTTACCCAATTAACATTTCCAGCTTTTTCTCACCCTTCTGATTTGGAATCACTAAGAACAAAGGCAGCCCTTGAGCCCCATTGGAAGGGACCTAACCAAGTGTTCCTGACCACTGACACTGCTGCAAAACTAAAAGGTTTTGAGCCTTGGGTGCACATCTCACAGAAAAGGAGGATTCCACCTGGCATCTGGTCCTGTGCTAATGCTGGAGACCCCTGAATCAAACTGACAAGGAAGAGAAGTAGCTGACATTGATGTAGACTGCTTCTGCCCAAGATAACGGATCAAGACTTCATACTTTAACTAAAACCTTTTCCTCTTTGCTTTCTTTCCTTTACTCTGGAATTGACCTGGAAAGATAACGCCATCATCCGTATCTCGCAGGCCATTGCTTAGAGGGGTAACCTCTCGAATTTAGAACAACTTTTTATTTCAGGTTAGGAGAAAATCTGACTGACCCTTGGCTTGAATGGGCAAGTGCAACAACACTTGCAAATGAATCCATTAACAGTGCCACCTAAGTGGAAGTAGTTTGTGCCCTGACAGGATTTGTCTTAGTCAGTGATGGTTATTCTTCCTTGGGCCTATGAATGCCTAGATGGCTGGTATATAACCAGGCAGTACCTATTAGGTTATCTAACTGTGCCCCTAACTGTTCTAGAAAGTACCTACCAGGAGGCATTCATAATTCAGAATCGCTTCCTTTGGCAGGGTCAATTTCCCTGATTAGGAGTAAATACAAATGAGAATATGATCAGAAGCGTCTTCTTAACTCTTGAAAGTATTGCAGAATCCACTGCTAAAGCATTAGCTGCCCAGGAAAGATCCTTAGACTCTGTGGCTAGAGTTGTTCTTGATTATAGAATAGTCCTTGATTATCTTTTAGCTGAACCAGGAGGTGTCTGTACTACGGCCAATGCCACCAACAGGATTGACATTTCAGTCACTGAGCAAACCACTTGGCTTAAAAGGGTGACTCCTTCAACCGGGTCTTTCTTTGATTGGTTTGGGTCTTGGGGACCTGACTCTGAAGTGCCTTCCAAGTACTGGGAATTATCCTGCTTATAATAATCATAATAATCCCCCTGGCAGATCATATTCTCTCAAAAGCTTTCAATTCATGTGCACAGCTGCTAACTGCAAGACAAATGATCTCCTAAGACTGGAAGGTCAGAAATGAAATGAAGAGAATGACCAACTAAAAATTTATGAAAAATTTATGAACCTGGAACCATGATCTGTGGATGTTATGGGAATTAAGCAAAAAACGTTTTGGGCGCTCTCTATCCCCCATCCCCCTAGAGGCAATCTGCATGATAAAACCCTTGTCATTTCCTCCCCCTACACCCCCCAAAGGAAGCCTGGCCTAACAAAATCTTTTCTTTTGCTAATAGCTCCCCGACTTTCCTCCTATAAAACCTATTTTGTACAACTCCTCAGAGCACCCTTTTAGTTGCTAGATGGGATGCTGCCTGATTCATGAATTGGCCTGTTAAAGCCAATTAGATTTTCAAATTAAAAAAATAATAATCATATGGTACTGTACAAAAACAGACACATAGAACAATGGAACAGAATAGATAGCCTGGAAATAAAGGCATGCTTGCTTATATGGTCAGTTAATATACAACAAAGGAGGTAAGAATATAAAATAGGGGAAAACACTCTCATGCACCCCAGTGTTCATAGCAACATTATTAACAATAGCCAAGATAGGGAAGCAACCATATGTCTCCATCAATAGATGAGTGTGTAAAGTTGTGCTATATATACAATGGAATATTACCCAGCCTTAGAAAAGAATGAAATTCTGCCATTTGCAGCAACATGGATGGACCTAGAGGGTATTATGCTCAGTGAAATAAGTCAGAGAAAGACAAATACTGTATGCTATCAACTATATGTGGAATATAAAGAAAAAACACAGAAATAGACATACAGAGAACAAACAGATGGTTGTCAGAGGGGTGGGTGAGTGGGGACACGGGTGAAATAGATAAAGAGGATTAAAAAGTACAAACTTCCAGTTAAAAGTAAATAAGTCATGGCAAAGTAATGTACAGCATAGGGAATATAGCCAATAATATTGTAATAACTTTGTAGGGTGACAGATTGTAAGTAGACTTGTCATGGTGATCATTTTGTGATGTATAAAAATATCAAATCATGGGCTTCCCTGGTGGCGCAGTGGTTGAGAGTCCGCTTGCCGATGCAGGGGACACGGGTTCGTGCCCTGGTCTGGGAAGATCCCACATGCCGCGGAGCAGCTAGGCCCGTGAGCCATGGCCGCTGAGCCTGTGCGTCCGGAGCCTGTGCTCCGCAATGGGAGAGGCCACAACAGTGAGAGCCCGCGTACCACAAAAAAAAAAAAAAAATCAAATCACTATATGGTATGCCTGAAACTAATATAATTGTTTCAATTATAATTCAATTTTTTTAAAGTGGAAGTTTTTTGTTTTTGTTTTTAGCAGCAAAGAATATAATACTTATTTAGTGTTTGCCAAGCTCATTCAACTACTTTTATTTTCCTGCTTTTTTCTGCTAGTACCTAATAAAACCGACCAAGTTACTCATACAGGAATACCTTTGATATACCTCGAACTTTAATTTTATCTTGTTTATTTTATCTTTTATTTTGTTTATTCAGCCTTCTGTCTGTTTTGTCCTTGTTTGACATTTAACTTTCTTGATCTTCCCCCACCGTTTTTTCCTTCTTTGCTTCTTAATTTATATCCTGAACTCTTCTTTGTATTTCCTGTTATTGCTTTCCTGAACCTGGAAGGCAGTATGATGTTAGACCAATTAATCTCTTTGAGTCTTAGTTTGAAGGAGAGATAAGAATTTTTGTATACCTCAAAGTTATTGGTAAGCTTAAATGAGAATATCTGCAAACTGCTTAACACAGTGCTTGGAACACTGTTTCATAAATTATAGTTGCTGTGCCCTTCCTCATCCCTCTACTGTCGTGTTGATGATTATACCTACGTAGATAGTCTTGTCCCTACAAGTGGGCAAGTGCTGTGGGCTCTGGGTCCTTACTAGTGGGCCTGTAATGGTTTCCTTCATATATGCTGCCAAATTGAATTGAATTTGAATTGAATTCAATCTGCCAAATTGAATTCTTTGCCTTAACATGTCTCTGCAGCTGCTCCTTTATTAGGAATGTTATTTCCAATCTAATCTTCCTTTTCTTTCAGAAAATAGCTAAAACCCCACTCCTTTTTTCTTATCCTCAAACACTAAGAAGTTTATCTTTTTCTAAATTAGAGCCTGTCCCTTTTTTTTCTGCCTTGTTATGTTTATTCATCTCTGACTAGACTTAAAGCCTTGAGGAGAGGACCCAAGTCTCATCAATTTTTGTATCCCCTATGGAAGGTAACCGTATGAGGTGTGTATAATAGACACTTTTTATGCTTTGCTGAGTGAATGAACATGTGTCTGGGGTCAGCAGACACTTGGTCCTGTCCAAAACGTCCATACGACATTTGGCCCATGCCAAAAGGTCCTTGAAATTTGGTCTTGTCCAAATGTTCATGAGCATATTTGGTTCATGCCAAATGGTTTTGGACAGGACCAAATATCAAGGACCTTTTGGCATGGATCAAATGTCCTGCAAAGGTCCTTGGTAATGCACTGATGCGGAATATCAGAAATAAGATTAACATAAAAAATATTGTGAGATCTGTGTAGTGGTGAAGTTGTAGTTTTCAGACTATTCTCTGGAGCACTATAGTGTATGAGGTGCTTTGGGTTTGTAATTTTTATCATGGATAAACTAAGAAAGTTACTTGATTTATAGAATGGTTTTTGTAGATTCACAGCAGGAGGATGAAGGGGATAGCTAGTGAGCAGGCTACACTTAACTTCCTGCAATCCAGAGCAGCTCTGGTTTCATCTTTTTTACATATTGAGCTACTACGTAATATTTTATTTGAATTTAAAGTTTGAATGAAGGGTCATGATTACAAAATGTTTAAAAAATGCTCTGGTAGAGCATTCCACTGAGATGGATGTAGTTACAGAAAAAAAGCAATTCTCTTGTCATAGTGTTGCCTATGAGTTCTCATAAATAAGTGTT